>NC_041400.2:89888953-90230203 GCF_900747795.2 Erpetoichthys calabaricus | reverse complement strand
GGAGCTAACCCTGACGGAGTTTCCAAGGTGTTTTAGGTCCCAAGAAGAGAGGCGACCAGGAGGACGGCGGCGGTGTTACAACTGCCGTCAACCGGGCCATCTATGGCGAAGTTGTCCCCGGAGGACAGGGGAGCAGTGGGTTAACCGGTACACTGTTCCCCCAAGGTTCGCTGGGGGGTCTCGACATCGTCGCCAGGGTCCGGACGACGCGTCCTCTTGGAGGAGAGCGTCCCTCGCGGGGACCAACGCTCCGCCCCAGTTGGCTTTGCTGAGAGGGGGGAACTGTGGAGGATTGCCGGCTTTCCAGTCCGGCCCTCACCCCCAGGCCGCTAGGAGGAGCCCTCCGGACAGCATATTGGTGCCCCGAGTTCCAGCAGGGCCTCATGGACTTTGTAGTTTTTCTACACAGCCCTGCTGGATACCTTGGGGGCTGCCAGGAGTCGCTGCGAAGGGCCTCATGGACTCTTTTCTGCCCTATAACCCGGGAGTGCATCCCAGTCACGTGACTGGAAGAAGCGATGTGCTCCCGGGATGAAGAAAAGGACTTTGCCCTGACCCGGAAGGAAAACGGACTTGTGGGTTTGGCTTAGAGCCACTTCCGGGTCAGGGGCTTTAAAAGGACTCTGGGTGAGCCCAGACATTTGAACTGAGCTGGGAGGTAGGGTGGCGACGTGTCTGGGAGAGGAGGATTGGTTATTGTGAGAATAGTTTATTTGTGTATGAGTAGTGTGGTGAGGAGAGTGCTTGGTGCACTGTATTATAATAAAAAGAATTATTATTATACTTTCACCTGGTCATCAGAGTGGTACCTGAGGGTTCGAGAGGTGGACACGAGCATCTACTGCTACAATATATATACATATCTACATATCTATATATATACATATCTACATATCTACATATATATATATATATCTACATATCTACATATATACACACATATCTACATATATATATCAAAATACCCGCGCTGCGAAGTAAAAAGAAGAAAAGTAAACCTTTTTAAACTGAGGGAAAATGAATCAATAATTATTTGTTAAGGATCTCTTTGTATATCACGGTGTCAGTTCGCCCCTCTGCTTGTAATATGACCAAGCTGTGTGGTAGCTTACTGTTGAGCATGCAACGTACAGTTGGCCATGTGAAAAGCAGTCCTGCCTCAAATCAATGCCAACCTTTTGTAGGGTCTGTCCCTGAGACTTATTAATTGTCATTGCGAAGCAGAGCCTCAGTGGAAATTGTAGGCGTTTGAATTGAAATGTGAGATCAGAGGGTATAACGGGGATGCAAGGAATAAAAACTCTTTCCCCTGAGCCACCGGCAGTAAAAATAGTTGCCTCAATGAGGTTCTTTTGCAGACACGTGACCTGAAGTCTCGTGCCGTCACAAAGTTTCAGTGGCTGTACGCAAATCCACAATCGGTTTCATATTGTTTTTGTTCCTTATCAATTGTGTAATGTGTTTTTTGAACAGGTTTGATTCATCGAAGTGATCACTCCTGCTGCGTTCAGTCACTTTACGTGAGCCGCTGTCTTGTGTGATGTTGCGATGTCCACGGGTTTATTTAATGACCCGGCAGTTAAAAGTTTCTCGCTACAGCAATTTTAACTCTATTACAAAGTGATCCAAACTGTCGTTTATACCTTGTGTCTTCTCATTAAACTTGTATTTCGCGAATATGGCATTGCAAACGGCAGCGGGTCAGTTCACGTGCTTACGTGGGAGGCGTGATGATGCGATATATTTTGATATATATCAAAACACCCGCGCTTCGCAGCGGCGAAGTACTGCTTTAAAAATTTTATTAAGAAGAAAAGTAAACCTTTTTAAACTGAGGAAAATGAACCGGTTGTAATATGACCAAGCCGTGTGCTGAGTTTACTCTTGAGCATGAAATCTAATGTGGTTTGTGCCCTTCAGAATGAAAACAGTTTGTATTTACCTCTTTAATAAAAGGCGAGCTTTTAAGCCAGAGAAATCACCCCGTAAATGCACACGTTTAATTGCACATGTGTTAATATGTATACTTACACAGTATTAAAAGACACTCAACAATTAACGTTATTTACCTTTGTTCCCGCGTTTGATAAAAGGCGAGCTTTTAAGCCTGAGAAATCACCCCGTAAATGCACACGTTTAATTGCACATGTGTTAATATGTATGCTTACACAGTATTAAAAGACACTCAAAAATGAACGTCATTTACCTTCGTTCCCGCGTTTGACTCGTGCTGTAAATCTCTTCCTTGTTTTTAGTTCACGTGATTACGTAGGAGGCGTGATGACGCGATACGTGACTCCGCCTCCTCCATTAGAGTATATGGACAAAAAACAGGTTCCAGTTATGACCATTACACGTAGAATTTCGAAATGAACCCTGCCTAATTTTTGTAAGTAAGCTGTAAGGAATGAGCCTGCCAAATTTCAGCCTTCTACCTACACGGGAAGTTGGAGAATTAGTGATGAGTCAGTCAGTGAGGGCTTTGCCTTTTATTAGTATAGACTAGCAAAATACCCGCGCTTCGCAGCGGAGAAGTAGTGTGTTAAAGAGGTTATGAAAAAGAAAAGGAAACACTTTAAAAATAACGTAACATGATTGTCAATGTAATTGTGTTGTTATTGTTATGAGTGTTGCTGTCATATATATATATATATATATATATATATATATATATATATATATAATATATACACACACAAATATATACATATACACATATATATATATACATATCTACATATACACATATCTATATATATATATATATATATATATATATATATATATATATATATATATATATATACACAGTGGTGTGAAAAACTATTTGCCCCCTTCCTGATTTCTTATTCTTTTGCATGTTTGTCACACAAAATGTTTTTGATCATCAAACACATTTAACCATTAGTCAAATATAACACAACTAAACACAAAATGCAGTTTTTAAATGATGGTTTTTATTATTTAGGGAGAAAAAAAATCCAAACCTACATGGCCCTGTGTGAAAAAGTAATTGCCCCCTTGTTAAAAAATAACCTAACTGTGGTGTATCACACCTGAGTTCAATTTCCGTAGCCACCCCCAGGCCTGATTACTGCCACACCTGTTTCAATCAAGAAATCACTTAAATAGGAGCTGCCTGACACAGAGAAGTAGACCAAAAGCACCTTAAAAGCTAGACATCATGCCAAGATCCAAAGAAATTCAGGAACAAATGAGAACAGAAGTAATTGAGATCTATCAGTCTGGTAAAGGTTATAAAGCCATTTCTAAAGCTTTGGGACTCCAGCGAACCACAGTGAGAGCCATTATCCACAAATGGCAAAAACATGGAACAGTGGTGAACCTTCCCAGGAGTGGCCGGCCGACCAAAATTACCCCAAGAGCGCAGAGACGACTCATCCGAGAGGTCACAAAAGACCCCAGGACAACGTCTAAAGAACTGCAGGC
Source organism: Erpetoichthys calabaricus (assembly GCF_900747795.2). Lineage (NCBI taxonomy): Eukaryota > Metazoa > Chordata > Cladistia > Polypteriformes > Polypteridae > Erpetoichthys > Erpetoichthys calabaricus. The sequence goes on along the minus strand of NC_041400.2, from coordinate 90,226,753 downwards.
CTCACTTGCCTCAATTAAAGTCAGTGTTCACGACTCCACCATAAGAAAGAGACTGGGCAAAAACGGCCTGCATGGCAGATGTCCAAGACGCAAACCACTCATACCAACAGTAAAATATGGTGGTGGTAGTGTGATGGTCTGGGGTTGTTTTGCTGCTTCAGGACCTGGAAGGCTTGCTGTGATAGATGGAACCATGAATTCTACTGTCTACCAAAAAATCCTGAAGGAGAATGTCCGGCCATCTGTTCGTCAACTCAAGCTGAAGCGATCTTGGGTGCTGCAACAGGACAATGACCCAAAACACACCAGCAAATCCACCTCTGAATGGCTGAAGAAAAACAAAATGAAGACTTTGGAGTGGCCTAGTCAAAATCCTGACCTGAATCCAATTGAGATGCTATGGCATGACCTTAAAAAGGCGGTTCATGCTAGAAAACCCTCAAATAAAGCTGAATTACAACAATTTTGCAAAGATGAGTGGGCCAAAATTCCTCCAGAGCGCTGTAAAAGACTCATTGCAAGTTATCGCAAACGCTTGATTGCAGTTATTGCTGCTAAGGGTGGCCCAACCAGTTATTAGGTTCAGGGGGCAATTACTTTTTCACACAGGGCCATGTAGGTTTGGATTTTTTTTTCTCCCTAAATAATAAAAACCACCATTTACAAACTGCATTTTGTGTTTACTTGTGTTATATTTGACTAATGGTTAAATGTGTTTGATGATCAGAAACATTTTTTGTGACAAACATGCAAAAGAATAAGAAATCAGGAAGGGGGCAAATAGTTTTTCACACCACTGTATATACACATATCAACATATATATACACATACATATATACACATACACATACACACACATACATACATACACACATATATATACACATATCTACATATATATACACATAAATATAGATACAGTGATCCCTCGCTATATCGCGCTTCGCCTTTCGCGGCTTCACTCTATCGCAGATTTTATATGTAAGCATATTTAAATATATATCGCGGATTTTTTGCTGGTTCGCGGATTTCTGAGGACAATGGGTCTTTTAATTACTGGTACATGCTTCCTCAGTTGGTTTGCCCAGTTGATTTCATACAAGGGACGCTATTGGCAGATGGCTGAGAAGCTACCCAACTTACTTTTCTCTTTCTCTCTCTTGCGCTTTCTCTGATCCTGACGTAGGGGGTGTGAGCAGGGGGGCTGTTCACACACCTAGACGATACGGACGCTCGTCTAAAAATGCTGAAAGTTTATCTTCACGTTGCTACCTTCTGTGCAGCTGCTTAGTGAAGCGACATGCTGCACGGTGCTTCGCATACTTAAAAGCTCGAAGGGCACGTATTGATTTTTGCATGTTTGTTTTTCTCTGTCTCTCTCTATCTCTCTCTCTCTCTCTCTCTCTCTCTCTCTCTCCCTACTCCTGACGAGGGGGTGTGAGCTGCCGCCTTCAACAGCTTTGTGCCGCGGTGCTTCGCATACTTAAAAGACAACCAGCCCTATTGATTTGTTTGCTTTCTCTGTCTTTATGACAGTCTCTGCTCCTGACGCACACTCCTTTGAAGAGGAAGATATGTTTGCATTCTTTTAATTGTGAGACGGAACTGTCATCTCTGTCTTGTCATGGAGCACAGTTTAAACTTTTGAAAAAGAGACAAATGTTTGTTTGCAGTGTTTGAATAACGTTCCTGTCTCTCTACAACCTCCTGTGTTTCTGCGCAAATCTGTGACCCAAGCATGACAATATAAAAATAACCATATAAACATATGGCTTCTACTTCGCGGATTTTCTTATTTCGCGGGTGGCTCTGGAATGCAACCCCCACGATGGAGGAGGGATTACTGTACATATCTACAAATATATACACATATATATATATACATATCTACATATATATACACATATATATATACATCTACATATATATATACACATATATATATACATCTACATATATATATACACATATATATATATATACATATCTACATATACCCTAAGTTCTTGTCAATAAGCCGCGGCTTATCTAAGGAAAAAAGTTGTGAAAATGAAAAAATAGAATATCGGCTTATACATAAGTCCGGCTTATACATCCATCGCGGGGGTTGCGTTCCAGAGCCACCCGCGAAATAAGAATATCCGCGAAGTAGAAACCATATGTTTATATGGTTATTTTTATATTGTCATGCTTGGGTCACAGATTTGCGCAGAAACACAGGAGGTTGTAGAGAGACAGGAACGTTATTCAAACACTGCAAACAAACATTTGTCTCTTTTTCAAAAGTTTAAACTGTGCTCCATGACAAGACAGAGATGACAGTTCCGTCTCACAATTAAAAGAATGCAAACATATCTTCCTCTTCAAAGGAGTGAAGCAAACAAATCAATATGTCTGTTTGGCTTTTAAGTATGCGAAGCACCGCGGCACAAAGCTGTTGAAGGCGGCAGCTCACACCCCCTCCGTCAGGAGCAGACAAAGAGAGGGAGAGGGAGAGTTTGTTTTTCAGTCAAAAATCAATACGTGCCCTTCGAGCTTTTAAGTATGCGAAGCACTGTGCAGCATGTCTTTTCAGGAATCAGCTTTACAAAAGATAGCAACGTGAAGATAATCTTTCAGCATTTTTAGACGAGCATCTGTATCGTCTAGGTGTGCAAACAGCCCCCCTGCTCAATCCCCATACGTCAGGATCACAGATAGTCAGCGCAAGATTGACAGAAAAGTAAGCAATCTAGCTTCTCAGCCATCTGCCAATAGCGTCCCTTGTATGAAATCAACTGGGCAAACCAACTGAGGAAGCATGTACCAGAAATTAAAAGACCCATTGTCCGCAGAAATCCGCGATATATATTTAAATATGCTTACATATAAAATCACAATTTAAATGACCGCTACGCGCTCGTGTTGACTCGGCGACGCCCAGAGCAGAAAGAACGCGCTCCGGCCGCTCCAACCGCGCCATGCGGGGAGTGAGAGAGACGGCAATATCTCACACTCTCTCCCCCCTTAAAGAAATTAAATGGGCGCGAGTGAGACCACTGACCTCCCTCCCTTCTATTAGTTATAGGTTATAGTATGTTCGGCTTATCCATGAGTCCGGCTTATCTATGATACGATTTTATTTTAAAAATTCGTATGATTTTTGGTCTCCGGCTAATACATGAGTCCGGCTTATAGACAAGAACTTAGGGTATATATACACATATATATATACATATCTACATATATATACACATATATATATATATATATATATATATATATATATATATATATATATATATATATATATATATATATATAGCTGATTACCCAGTGGATTCGCTCACTGAGTGCAAGAGAAAAAAATAAAATGTAGTATGTATAAAATAAGTTTGTTAATTGCCAAATTTATTTTTCCACAAATAAAGAGCACTTACAATAACATAGAAATCAATATAAACAACATTAACATCATTATCATATGAGAATATGAAGTAATATATAAGAAGCACATTGCATATAAATATAAATTATTAAACAGTAAAATGTTCTTCTATAATACGCTACCGTGGCTATTCGTTTGTCTGTCCAGGATTTTAAATCAGCTGTAGTTCGCAAACCGTTTCACCTATTGACTTGAAATTTGGTACACATATACTACGTCACGTCTACTATTCGCTTTCCCACACATATGAACATATATATATATACACACATACATATACACACACATACACATATATACATATACATAGTGCGTTGCAACACGGGCTGTGATTGTTACATGGGAGGGAGACGACAAATCACAGCTTCCCGCTTTCTAATCGGGCCTGTGATTGCTGCTTTGACGGATGCCCAGATCCTACAGTATTTCCCCTTAGGAGAGGCATTAGGCAAGTGTAATTGAATAGCGGTGCTGCAAGTTATTACTCTTTTTATCTTTATTTTATTTTATTGTAGAATCAACTCACAGCTGCGCGCACCAGTGCGTCCGTGGCGGATGCGTACGGCTGCCGTTTTCATTCTCTACCACCTTCGCTAATCATTCTTGAGGCAGATTGAAGACTTAATTGCTAGCTTAACTGAAAAATTAAAGAAAACATACTAAGTTTTAAAAAAAATCAGTTTTAACGGGAAAAGATGCCAACGAAAGAAGAGAAGCAGCGGGACGCTAGGGTGAAAAGCTGCTCATTAAGCAGCAAGCGCATCAACCTCTGAGCAAACGAATGGTAAACGTACAGAGAAAGAGGATAAATACTATGAATGGTCATGTCAAGTGTATTCACTCCACGTTATCGTGCAGTGCGCTGTTACTGGTATTTTGATAAAAGAATCTGAACAACATATAAGAAGCGTATAAATTATTAAACAGTAAAACATTAACATTTAAGAAGTAAAGATACATTGAGTACTACTGTAGTGCTTTCGGGTATAGTACATTTTTTGTTTGCCTATTACATGCATAAATGTATACATTTTTTGGTGTACCTACCCAAGAACACGCGACATGACCCGGCAGTTAAAAATTTATCGCTCCAGCAATTTTAACTCTGTTACGAAGTCATCTAATATGGTATTGCAAACGGCAGCGGGAGCGTGTCTATAAACTCAATTTAAACTTACTGTTTACACCGTGCTTTGAAGATGCATAGTATGCGACACGTGTTTCGCCGTAATTGTGGGCTCATCAGGCGTACAACAACAACAACAACAACATTTATTTATATAGCACATTTTCATACAAAAAGTAGCTCAAAGTGCTTTACATAATGAAGAAAAGAAGAATAAAAGACAAATAAGAAATTAAAATAAGACAACCTTAGTTAACATAAAAAGGAGTAAGGTCCGATGGCCAGGGTGGACAGAAAAAACAAAAAAAAACTCCAGAAGGCTGGAGAAAAAAATAAAATCTGTAGGGGTTCCAGGCCACGAGACCGCCCAGTCCCCTTTGGGCATTCTACCTAACATAAATGACATAGTCCTCTTTGTAGTTCGGGTTTTCACGGAGTCACTTGATGCTGATGGTCATACAGACTTCTGGCTTTTAATCCATCCATCATTGTTGGAACATCATGGTGCTTTGGGTAGATGGTGGTGGCACAAGCCACCACCAATAGGACACTGGAAAAGGAAACAGAAGAGAGAGTAGGGGTTAGTACAAATTTTGAATGAATAGTTATTATAATGAATTGGATATACAGAGTGTCAGGATTAAATTACAGTGAAGTTATGAGAAGGCCATGTTAAAGTAATGTGTTTTCAGTAGTTTTTTAAAGTGCTCCACTGTATTAGCCTGGCGAATTCCTACTGGCAGGCTATTCCAGATTTTAGGTGCATAACAGCAGAAGGCCGCCTCACCACTTCTTTTAAGTTTTGCTCTTGGAATTCTAAGGAGACACTCAGTTGAGGATCTGAGGTTGCGATTTGGAATATAAGGTGTCAGACATTCCGATATATAAGACGGGGCGAGATTATTTAAAGCTTTATAAACCATAAGCAGAATTTTAAAGTCAATTCTGAATGACACAGGTAACCAGTGTAGTGACATCAAAACTGGAGAAATGTGTTCGGATTTTCTTTTCCTGGTAAGGATTCTAGCAGCTGCATTCTGCACTAATTGCAAACGATTGATGTCTTTTTTGGGTAGTCCTGAGAGGAGTGCATTACAGTAATCTAGCCGACTAAAGACAAACGCATGAACTAATTTCTCTGCATCTTTCGATGATATAAGAGATCTAACTTTTGCTATGTTCCTTAGGTGAAAAAATGCTGTCCTAGTGATCTTATTAATATGCGATTTAAAATTCAGATTACAATCAACGGTTACCCCTAAGCTTTTTACCTCCGATTTGACTTTTAATCCTAATGCATCCAGTTTATTTCTAATAGCCTCATTGTATCCATTATTGCCAATCACTAAGATTTCGGTTTTTTCTTTATTTAATTTGAGAAAGTTACTATTCATCCATTCTGAGATACAGGTTAGACATTGTGTTAGCGAATCAAGAGATTTGGGGTCATCAGGTGCTATTGATAAATACAGCTGTGTGTCATCAGCATAGCTGTGGTAGCTCACGTTATGTCCCGAGATAATCTGACCTAGTGGAAGCATGTAGATTGAGAAGAGCAGCGGACCCAGGATAGAGCCTTGTGGAACACCATATAGAATATCATGTGTCTTTGAGTTATAATTACCACAACTAACAAAGAATTTTCTCCCTGCCAGGTAGGATTCAAACCAATTTAAGACACTGCCAGAGAGGCCCACCCATTGACTAAGGCGATTCTTAAGAATATTATGATCAATGGTGTCAAATGCGGCACTCAGATCTAAGAGGATGAGAACAGATAAATGGCCTCTGTCTGCATTTACCCGCAAGTCATTTACTACTTTAGGCGTACACACTCACTGCACTCCCTTACGGGAATCGATCCTCGGACGTAGAGGCGAAGCCCCTAACGTTGTGCCACGGCGTGTGGTTCGTTCATTTGACAGCATGTAGATCGGGGTAATTACATTGCAGGCATTCGTAGTCTGATTCACAATCTGATTGTATGGGCGGTTACCTACCAGGTAACGCTTGTGGTTGGTGAGCAAGTCGGCTAACTTCTGCCACGGTGCCCTCTTTCAGTTGCGAGAAGCAGATCATACAATGGTTGAAATAGTTTAATATATATAGCAAAATCACCGCGCTTCGCAAGGGCGAATATGGTATTGCAAACGGCAGCGTTTCTATAAACTTAATTTAAAGTTACGGTTTATACCGTGCTTTGTTTCATATTCTTTTCCTACCTTATCAATTGTGTAATGTGTTTTTTGAACAGGTTTGATTCATCAAAGTGATCACTCCTGCTGCGTTCAGTCACTTCACGTGAGCCGCTCTCTTGTGTGATGTTGCGATGTCCACGGGTTTATTTAATGTTAGCTAAGACCCGGCAGTTAAAAGTTTCTCGCTACAGCAATTTTAACTCTGTTACAAAGTGATGCAAACTCTCGTTTATACCTCGTGTCTTCTCATTAAACTTGTATCTCGCGAATATGGCATTGCAAACGGCAGCGGGAGCGTTTCTATAAAGTTACTTTAAGGTTACGGTTTACACCGTGCTTTTTTATACCTCGTGTCTTCTCATTAAACTTGTATCTCGTGAATATGGTATTGCAAACGGCAGCGGGAGTGTTTCTATAAAGTTAATTTAGACTTACGGTTTACACCATGCTTTTTTATACCTCATGTCTTATGAAGATGCTTGAATGCGTCACTCAGTGGCTCAGTGGTTTCGCTGCCTTGTCAATTGTGTAATGAATGTTTTCTTCAGCGCTCTTCGGGGCTCCTCCTTCTTTTCTACGTACTGAGTTCACAGTCAGTTCACGTGATTACGTGGGAGGTGTGATGACGCGACACGCAACTCCGTCTCCTACGGCCATCTTGCTGCCTTCCATAACAGTATATGGACAAAAAAGAGGTTCCAGTTATGACCATTACGCGTATAATTTCGAAATGAAACCTGCCTAACTTTTGTAAGTAAGCTGTAAGGAATGAGCCTGCCAAATTTCAGCCTTCCACCTACATGAGAAGTTGGACAATTAGTGATGAGTGAGTCAGTCAGTCAGTGAGTGAGTCAGTCAGTGAGGGCTTTGCCTTTTATTATTATAGATAAAAAAACTGAGAAATCACATGTACATAAGTATTCACAGCCTTTGCTCAATACTTTGTCAATGCACCTTTGGCAGCAATTACAGCCTCAAGTCCTTTTGAATATGATGCCACAAGCTTGGCACACCTATCCTTGGCCAGTTTCGCCCATTCCTCTTTGCAGCACCTCTCAAGCTCCATCAGGTTGGATGGGAAGCATCGGTGCACAGCCATTTTAAGATCTCTCCAGAGATGTTCAATTGGATTCAAGTCTGGGCTCTGGCTGGGCCACTCAAGGACATTCACAGAGTTGTCCTGAAGCCACTCCTTTGATATATTGGCTGTGTGCTTAGGGTCGTTGTCCTGCTGAAAGATGAACCGTCGCCCCAGTCTGAGGTCAAGAGTGCTCTGGAGCAGGTTTTCATCCAGGATGTCTCTGTACATTGCTGCAGTCATTTTTCCCTTTATCCTGACTAGTCTGCCAGTTCCTACCGCTGAAAAACATGATGCTGCCACCACCATGCTTCACTGTAGGGATGGTGCCTGGTTTCCTCCAAACGTGACGCCTGGCATTCACACCAAAGAGTTCAATCTTTGTCTCATCAGACTAGAGAATTTTCTTTCTCATGGTCTGAGAGTCCTTCAGGTGCCTTTTGGCAAACTCCAGGCAGGCTGCCATGTGCCTTTTACTAAGGAGTGGCTTCCGTCTGGCCACTCTACCATACAGGCCTGATTGGTGGATTGCTGCAGAGATGGTTGTCCTTCTGGAAGGTTCTCCTCTCTCCACAGAGGACCTCTGGAGCTCTGACAGAGTGACCATCAGGTTCTTGTTCACCTCCCTGACTAAGGCCCTTCTCCCCCGATAGCTCAGTTTAGATTGCCGGCCAGCTCTAGGAAGAGTGCTGGTGGTTTCGAACTTCTTCCACTTACGGATGATGGAGGCCACTGTGCTCATTGGGACCTTCAAAGCAGCAGAAATTTTTCTGTAACCTTCCCCAGATATGTGCCTCGAGACAATTCCTTTGACTTCATGCTTGGTTTGTGTTCTCACATGAACTGTCAACTGTGGGACCTTATATAGACAGATGTGTGCCTTTCCAAATCATGTCCAATCAACTGAATTTACCACAGGTGGACTCCAATTAAGCTGCAGAAACATCTCAAGGATGATCAGGGGAAACAGGATGCACCTGAGCTCAATTTCGAGCTTCATGGCAAAGGCTGTGAATACTTATGTACATGTGCTTTCTCAATTTTTTTTTTTTAATAAATTTGCAAAAACCTCAAGTAAACTTTTTTCATGTTGTCATTATGGGGTGTTGTATGTAGAATTCTGAGGAAAAAAATGAATTTAATCCATTTTGGAATAAGGCTGTAACATAACAAAATGTGGAAAAAGTGATGCGCTGTGAATACTTTCCAGATGCACTGTATATCTGTCCTGTATTACATATAAAACATTTTTCAACCTGTTTCACTGCTCCTCAACTGTCTCCACACTTAAAAGCTTATCCCAGTGTATCCTACTTAGACATTGTTGCATCTGGTCAAAATTAGCCCCACCAAACTTTAACTTAATAATTTTAGTCTTTGCATCTGTTCTCTTACAAAATACTGAGAATTGTATTACATTATGGTCACTTGACCCTAGTGGTTCAATCACTTCTACACCCTCAATTTTATCTTAATTATTACAAAATATTAAATCTAGACAGGCTTCACCCTGTGTTGGTGCTTTAACATGCTGTGTTAAAAAACAGTCACCGATTACTTCTAAAAACTCCTGCTCTTGTGCTCCTCCATCTACAAGGGTATCCCAGTTAATATTTGGATAATTAAAGTCCCCCATGACTATAATATCTCCCTGTAAACTTGCCTTTTTGATATTACTAAAAAGATGTGTGTTGAAATTACTTTCTGAATTGGGTGGTCTATAACACACTCCTAAAATTAGATCTCTTTCCCTAATATTTTCCAGGTGAAGCTACATGTCCTCATTAAGATGGGGCTCATCATCCAACAGAAGAGGACTTAAATTTAAATTCTGTTTGGCATAAACATCAACTCCACCTCCTTTTCTGTTCTGTCTATCCTTCCTAAAATATGTGTATCCCTTGTGGTGGATGGCCGGCAGCTCAACCCGGACGAAACCTGCAGGACGCTAGGTGGCAACTTCCCTGCAGCTTAGCGGTGCCCCAGATTCCCGTAGGGCACTATGGGAGATGGAATTCGGCTTCACAGCCCTGCTGGGTGCCGTGGGTGCCACCAGGGGATGCTGCAACGAGACACAGGGATTTCTGTTTCCAATATAGCTCAGAAGTACTCCCAAGTCATGGGAACTGAAGGACAGAAGCACTTCTGGGTCAAGGACTATATAAAGGACTAGTGGAGACCCAGCAAGTGAGCCGGAGTTGGGAGGAGTGTAACGGAGCTTTCTAGGAGGTGTAGTACAGAGGAGAATTGTATTATTTAGTGTTGTATTGCCTGTTTAATGTGGCTGTGGCGCTTTGAAGGCACATTACAAGGAGGAAAAAAGAAATTAAAATACTTCTTAGTTCTTTTACCTGGTGTCTTGGCGTTTGTCTATTTGGTTTGAGTAGTGATAGCACCCTCTGGTGTCACACCCTCTATGTTACACTCATCCCCATCTTTGTTATTTAGCCAGGTTTCTCTTATTGCTATAATATCATAATTATGCTCTGCTACATACAGTACAACTCCAACTCACTTACATTATTTTTGATACTTCTAGCATTAAGGCAAACTATTTTTAATGTGTTACTCCTTCTACATTTGTGTTTGCTTAGAATTTACATTACTATGCATTATTATTTTTACACCAGTTTGTTCCTCCATGTATTGATCTAAACCTGGCCTGTCCTAAACTCCCTACCCACCCACACCCAATTTCCCTAGTTTAAACAATCCTCGACTAGCCTACACATACACCTCCCCAATACATTGGTGCCTCTCCAATTCAGATGTAACCCGTCATGGCAGAACAGGTCCCATCTGTTCCACTGTTCCAAAAGGAGTCCCAATGCCCCATAAACCCTTCTACCCTGTACGAAGATTTGAGCCACGCATTAAGCCTTCTAATCTCCTCAGTCTTACCTGGACTGGCGCAAGGCACAGGCAGAACTTCGGAGAAGAATACCTTGTCAGTTCTGCTCCTTGGTACCTAACTCTTTGAATTTGGATCACAGAACTGACAGACTACCCAATGATACTGGTGAAAATTTAGAAAAGGAGCTGGATGGATTGGGAAGACAGGGAAGGATATCAATGGATGATGGATTTATGTTAGTTGAATTATTTAGATCTTTAATTCTATTGCGGAAAAAGTGGAGGAATTTTTCACAGACTTCAGTAAAGGAGGTAATTGGGCCAGATGCAGGTTGAAGTAATTTATTAACTACAAAGAACAAAACCCTTGGGTCATCATGACCATTTTCTATTATTCTGCCATAAAGTGTGTTCTTGGCTGCAGTTAGTGCATCCTTATAAGCCCCTTGATGGTCAGAGAAAGCCTAGATGTGAACAGTGAGGTCAGTCTTACATGTCATTCTCTCAAGGCGTTGGCAAGTTTCTTTCATAGATTGTAGTTCTGAATTATACCATGAAGCTGAACGCTTAAAGGAAACCTCCTTATGTTTTAAAGGAGCTGTTTTATAGAGTGCTGAATGAAGGGCTGAGTTATAGTGGTCAACAAGACTATCTAGTATTGATGGAATAGGTGAAGACAGAAAAAGATCAGAAATGGATCCAGCAAGAACAGAGGGACAGATATTTTTAAGGTTTCGGAAAGAAATTTGACATGTACAGGTAAGAGGAGGGAGAGGTAATGAGACAGTGAAAAGCACTGCTTTATGGTCAGAGAGTCTCAAATCACTGCTATAAGTGTTGCCGTCAGATAATCCAGATGTGCAGATCAGGTCCAGTATATGACCAGCAGAGTGGGTGGGAAAATCAACATGCTGCACCAAGTCAAAACAGTCCAGTAAGGATAGGAATTAATTTCTCAGTTTACATGTAGTAATGTCAATATGGATTTTGAAATCGCCAAGAAGAGTGACTCTCTGGGAAAGTGAACTTAAGTAGGTTAATAATTCAGTCAGATCAGATAAAAAAGATGCATTGTATTTCGGGGGATCATACACAACAATAAGTGAGACAGGACCAGATTTTGTTATTAGCTTAAGAGCCAGACACTCGAAAGACAATAGACCGTCAGTGGGGATTCTTTTGATGTTCAACTTCGATCTAGCAATTACTGTGACTCCCCTGCCTTGTCTTGAGCTACGAGGCTCCGTGAAGTGAATATATCCGGTTGGTGTCACCTCCGTGACAGATGTAAAATCATTTGGTTTTTGCCAAGCATCTGTTAAGCATAGCAAGTCAAGGTTTGAGTCTGTAATGAATTCTGATAGCACCACTGCTTTGCCATTAAGAGATTTTGAGTTAAACAATGCAATACTAGCCCATGTGGGTTTGTTGTGCACCTATCCATGACCAGAGTTTATTTTAACATATTGCAGATTTGGCACACTGACACTCCTATTTCCTAAGCCATGAGTAGGACAGCATATTCCTGAGCAAATGCTGCCGGTGAACTTTTCATTTGCAGCCCGGCTGTGGGTGCAACCTGACCCACAATGTAAATATTTTGAGCGCCGCACAATACCATTGTCTTTTAGGACACTCCAGTCTGACCATTTGCTCTGGACAAACTGTTTAATATGAAGGAGTTCGGAGTACCCACCCTTTTTGGAGTCCCTGGAGGGGGTGCTAGAGAGTATACCTTCTAGGGACTCCCTCGTACTGCTGGGAGACTTCAATGCTCACGTGGGCAATGACAGTGAGACCTGGAAGGGTGTGATTGGGAGGAATGGCCCCCCCCGATCTGAACCCGAGTGGTGTTTTGTTATTGGACACCCTAGGCCTCAGTTCGATGATCGACTTTGTGGTTGTGTCGTCGGACTTACGGCCACATGTCTTGGACACTCGGGTGAAGAGAGGGGCGGAGCTGTCAACTGATCACCACCTGGTGGTGAGTTGGCTTCGATGGTGGGGGAGGATGCCGGTCAGGCCTGGTAGGCCCAAACGTGTTGTGAGGGTCTGCTGGGAACGTCTGGCAGAGCCCCCTGTCAGAAGCAGCTTCAACTCCTACCTCCGGCAGAACTTCGACCACATCCCGAGGGAGGTGGGGGACACTGAGTCCGAATGGGCCATGTTCCGTGCCTCTATTGTTGAGGCGGTTGACCGGAGCTGTGGCCGTAAGGTGGTCAGTGCCTGTCGTGGCGGCAATCCCCGAACCCGTTGGTGGACACCGGCGGTGAGGGATTCCGTCAAGCTGAAGGAGGGATGCCGTCAAGCTGGAGGCAGCTGATAGGTACCGGCAGGCCAAGCGGAATGCAGCTTTGGTGGTTGCTGAGGCAAAAACTCGGGCATGGGAGGAGTTTGGGGAGGCCATGGAGAATGACTTTCGGACGGCTTCGAGGAGATTCTGGTCCACCGTCTGGCGTCTCAGGAGGGGGAAGCAGTGCAGTGTCAACACTGTATATGTGTGGGGATGGTGCACTGCTGACCTCGACTCGGGACGTTGTGGGTCGGTGGGGGGAGTACTTCGAAGACCTCCTCAATCCCACTAACATGCCTTCCAATGAGGAAGCAGAGCCTGGGGACTCGGAGATGGGCTCCCCCATCTCTGGGACTGAGGTCACCGAGGTGGTCAAAAAACTCCTTGGTGTCAGGGCCCTGGTGGTGGATGAGATACGCCCGGAGTTCCTCAAGGTTCTGGATGTTGTAGGGCTGTCTTGGTTGACACGTCTCTGCAACATCGCATGGACATCAGGGACAGTGCCTCTGAATTGGCAGACTGAGGTGGTGGTCCCCCTCTTTAAGAAAGGGGACAGGAGGGTGTGTTCCAACTACAGAGGGATCACACTCCTCAGCCTCCCTGGAAAAGTCTATTCGGGGATTCTGGAGAGGAGAGTCCGTCGAGCCTTGGAATCAGGAGGAACAGTGTGGTTTTCGTCCTGGTCGCAGAACAGTGGACCAGCTCTACACCCTTAGCAGAGTCCTGGAGGGTGCATGGGAGTTCGCCCAACCAGTCTACATGTGTTTTGTGGACTTGGAAAAGGCATTCGACCGTGTCCCTTCGGGGAATCCTGTGGGGAGTACTCCAGGAGTATGGGGTACCGGACCCCCCGATAAGGGCTGTTCACTCCCTGTACGATCGGTTTCAGAGCTTGGTACGCATTGCCGGCAGTAAGTCGAAACCGTTTCCAGTGAGAGTTGGACTCCGCCAGGGCTGCCCTTTGTCACCAATTCTGTTCATAACTTTTATGGACTGAATTTCTAGACGCAGCCAGGGTATTGAGGGGGTCCGATTTGGTGGACTCAGGATTGGGTCACTGCTTTTTGCAGATGATGTTGTCCTGTTTGCTTCATCAGGCCGTGATCTTCAGCTCTCTCTGGATCGGTTCACAGCTGAGTGTGAAGTGGCTGGGATGGGAATCAGCACCTCCAAATCCGAGACCATGGTCCTCAGCCAGAAAAGGGTGGAGTGCCCTCTCAGGTTTGGTGGCGAGATCCTGCTCCAAGTGGAGGAGTTCAAGTATCTCGGGATCTTGTTCATGAGTGAGGGAAGAATGGAGCGTGAGATCGACAGGCAGATTGGTGCGGCATCCGCAGTAATGCGGGCTCTGCATCGGTCTGACGTGGTGAAAAAGGCAGCTCAGCTCTCAATTTACCAGTCGATCTATGTTCCTACCCTCACCTATGGTCATGAGCTTTGGGTAGTGACCGAAAGAACGAGATCGCGAATACAAGCGGCTGAAATGAGTTTCCTCCGTAGGGTGTCTGGGCTTTCCCTTAAAGATAGGGTGAGAAGCTCAGTCATCCGGGAGGGGCTCAGAGTAGAGCCGCTGCTCCTCCGCATTGAAAGGAGTCAGATGAGGTGGCTTGGGCATCTGATCAGGATGCCTCCTGGACGCCTCCCTAGTGAGGTGTTCCGGGCACGTCTAACCAGGAGGAGGCCCAGGGGAAGACCCAGGACACGCTGGAGGGACTATGTCTCTCAGCTGGCCTGGGAACGCCTTGGGATTCCCCCAGAAGAGCTAGAAGAAGTGGCCGGGGAGAGGGAAGTCTGGGCATCTCTGCTCAAGCTGCTGCCCCCGCCTCGGATAAGCGGAAGAGAATGGATGGATGGATGAGTTTGTCACTAGAGTATTTTAGCTTAGTAGAGAGCAATACTTATCTGATAGTAGCAGAGATACAGCACAGCACAGCAGAGAAGGTGAGACAGGAGGATGGGTGGAACAAATGAGCGGCAAGCAGCAGAAAAAGCGTTGTAGGAGATATTACAAAATGCACAAGAAGATACCAAAATTTGGAGTTTCCAACATACAGCTAGATACATATAACACTGGGTATTACACACGGGATCACCCAGAGCCGCATCCAGCTGGGTATAAACCTCAGATCATTTCTTAGTCATTAAGGACGTATAGAAGGAATTGAGAGCAATCCAGTGTATAAATTATAATCAAGAAGATAGACCATCCCCGGCTCATGGATCGTCACGGTGCAAAGAAATGTCCATGGGGCTCGTCCAGTGTGCCACAAAAAGATTTGGTTGTCCCCGAGGCTGCAAACCCAGTCAAGGCAAAGTCCATAAAAGTAAATCCAAATCAACACAGTTTGAGTCAATTGCATCCATGAACTATACATATAATAAAAAATAAAGTGAACAATTGCAAAAAGTTTAAGTTTAATGCAAATTTTAACGAAAAGTGTTGATAACAGGAGGAGCAGCAGCAATGTGTGTGCGCCAGCGTCCCCTCCTTGCTTTGGCTGTGTCAAGGTTCTAGTGCATGGCAGAGTTTGTGTCTGCTGAACAGAGGAACAAATAATGACAGAGGGAGTCCACAGATCCACAACATGGCAACATGTGAAGGGTAACATGCCCTAGGTATCTGTAGAGACTGGATGAGGTGGCAGCTGCACAAACACTGGGTTACCAGCTGAGGTGGCATCATCAAAGATCAATGCCTGTATAAACTCTGGTGGTTTGACTAGGATAAGAACTTGCCTTACCACAGAGACATATAAGATCCTAAATCCTAAATCAGAGCAAACTTAGGAATAGTCTCCTGAATTAGGAAAATTGATAAAATCCTAACAGTAGGACCAAATTTGTGTCACTCTGAGATTTTTGAGTCAGTTAGGTTTATTTTCATACTCTGAAATGCTTGACAAATACAGGCACAGAAAGAAAAATATCAGTCCTTGCTGGTACCTTCTCTGTCACTGCAGGGTGAATCCAAAATATTCCACTTGAGAGAGTGGGTATTTAACTTATAGTTAGGAAAACTACCACATTCCCCACTCATGTTAAAAACCAGGTAATAAGAGAACCTTAACCAAAGAGACTGAGGGCATAGACAATTGGCAGGCTTGTATTTAAAAGCAGAGAGATGTCTTTTATAACTGATGAAAATGTCCTTCACTAAATAAAAAGCAGACATCCCAGAAGCTGCCTTAGAAGTCTGGTCATTGTAAAGTCTCCATATGCTGGGACAAGTAAAAGTGGAGAGGTCACCCCTCCTTACTGATAAGGACAAGTTCTTTTATGGTTAGGCCCAGTGAGGAGGAAAGGTTTTGTTTTTCTCCCTTTATTTATTTCTCCTGAATGTTATGCCAACATGAGCACCACTTTATTTGAGATCTCTGGACATTTTTTAGGTCAGAAAGATTCCTATAAGGTGTTATTTAGTTTTAGATAACATAGTGTGACAGTTGTGAAAGTTTACTTTGCAGCCCCGTGGTGACTTGTTATGTTGTTATAGCAGAACCACAAGGTAATCACAAAGAAGTGAAAAAATGAATTAGGAACCATATGATTATATATTCCAATTAGTTTATTGTAAAATGCTCTGACACTCTCAGCTGGCTGCAATAGCCCCAGATAAAAATACTGTGTGTATGCCTAATCTTTCACACTGAAAGTTAAACAGCTTGTGCTGTGGAGTTATAAATGAGCTTTGTGTAAGTGTGGGAGCAATAAAAATGCTGTTTCTTTATGTTGAGTATAAGTGGATCCATGCCATGTGCATACAAAGCTACTGTCAGCATTTCTAAGGAAGCCTGGCACACAATAAATCATTTACATATTATCTTTGGCAATTACATTTAAAAAGTGCATATAATGGCCAATGGATTACACAATCAGAGTGCATCCTTAGATGAATACCTGAAAAGTGTAGGATCCGCTTCTTTATTTTTTAAATACAACGGCTGTTATCTTTTTTCTGCTCTTTTCTCCTTCAGCATTTGTACGCAACAGTCGCTTAGTGTTTTGCATATGCAGTATACACCATGCAGCTGCATGCTGTTTTTCTAAATAGCATTTGACTTTAAAAAATATCTTTCAATAATATGAGGAATAATTTTGTGGATACTATTTAGACAAAGTACAAGTAAGGCAGTTTTATTTAGAATTTTCTTGCCATATCTGAATGTTTCTGAACACAGTAGTCTAGTGTTTGATTTGTGTTAATCAGGGATTCCAAAAAAGTCAAACTCTGATCATTCTAGATAAAGCACCTAGTAAGTCTTTAGTTTATTCCCTTCCTTTTTCAAAATAGAAATACTGTGTATCTAGTTCTGTCAGTATAATATTGAATGTTAAAGTTCTCAACGGCAGAGCTGACTCCCACGCATTAATGACAGTCCTGCCATGCTGCCTGAAAAGATGAATCATGTTTGGTAGACACACTATTACTGTCACTAGGATCAGATTCGACCAGCTTCTGTTCTGAATTTCATGAGTTGAAGGATGTGGAAGGCATTTTAATTTACTGGTAAAGATTTAAAAAGACTTATTTTATGCTGTTCTGATATTGTTTTGCATGACATATGCATATGAATTGTATAATTTAATCAAAATATTTTATGAAGTAAAATATTGACATTTTGTTTTTGTGACATTTAATAAATGCAAGAAACACATGTATGTATTTTAAACATTAACTTAAATCAATTTAAGAGGATTTTAGGACTGTTGTTGGTGATTTTCACAGATGGTTTATTGTGGCTTGGGTGCTATCCAGTTGTGGGACCACAGAGTTACATCTCTGTTTTTTGGAGATCAGATTGTCCTTTTGATTATACTTGATTATTCTTGGAAAAGTGTGAAGCAGTTGGGATAAGACCTGGCACCTTCAAACTTAAATTCATGGTTATCTGAACTTGATCCAAGTGGATTAGTTCATGTATAACAGTGTTCTTGTTAATGAATAAAGAAAGAAGGGCTGAGTGATTTAACCAATGGACTGGACAAAGGCATTTGTTAGGATCAGGGGCTGGTGGCCATTGCACACTAAAAACAGTCATCTGCGTAACTAATGAAAAATCTATGAAAATAAGGTTTTAGCATATTTTTGAATTTAGTTTCCCTCCCTAGATATCCAAATACTCACAACCAGGACAACCATAGGGACAGGGACAGCAGTGGCAATACTCCAGGTATAGTGGTTAAGTGGCAGTCAAGTCCTTAAACAAAACTATGAATCTACCTTTCAATCTACAGTACTGAAATGAAATCACAGAAAGATTTATCTGTCTTTATAGGCCCATTTACAGCAAAATAAAGAAAGTGGTCTATAAAGTGAAGATTGCACACAGGGTGACTATAGTTTTGAGAGAGAGAGAATGGAATCAGGAGATGGCACAGACTTATAAGAATTCAACCAGGGGTCAAAGCCAGAATGACTAATTTTAAATAAACAAAGTGATGTGTAACCAGAATAATGGTTAAAAACAGTGCAGTGAACCATAAGCCAAAATAGGAACACGTTCCCAGAGCAAAAAAAAACAAAAAACTTGAGCTGTAATTCTTAGTCAGAGAGCAAAAAAAAGCTATAGTAACCAGTAACTAAGAAACTAACAATAAAAACAAGACACTGAAGGTATTCATTCTTAAATCCAAATCTTGAACTATGAGAAAATATAAGACGCTGACCTTTATGGCATTGCAGTAATGATGTCACAAGTTACACATTTCTGGTCTTCAAGCCTAGAAACAGCATAGAAACAGTCAATACAATTACCACAGAATTGTGGCATTCATAAGAAAAACAAAGTAGCACTAAGAGGATGTGAAACATATTTAATAGTGGTAAAAACACACCAGAAGAAAACATAAATACAATACAATGCAATAGAATTTATTTTTATATACCCCAAAATCACACATGAAGTGCCGCAATGGGCTTTAAAAGGCCCTGCCTCTTGACAGCCCCCGAGCCTCGACTCTCCAAGAAGACAAGGAAAAACTCCCAAAAAATCCCTTGTAGGGAAAAAAATGGAAGTAACCTTGGGAAGGGCAGATCAAAGAGAGACCCCTTTCCAGGTAGGTTGGGGTGTGCAGTGGGTGTCAAAAAGAAGGGGGTCAATACAATACAATACACAGAACAAAACACAAGTAATCCTCAATACAGTATAATAGTAAAATTAAAATATTATAAGTACAGAGCAGAATTTAACAGTAGATGATGTCACATAATAAGACTTGGATTTGTTTAGAGTCCTGGAGACCTCAGCCATCAAGCTGCCTCCCCCAGTTGGCCATTCCTCAGCTTAGACAACGCCGGGCCAGCCAATCCAATGAAAGGACCCCTCTACCCAACGATTCCTGTGATCCTCCATCAGAGATGACTTTACCTTAGGCAGGTAAAACAACTTAGCAGATGGGCCGTGACACCAAGTGCCACATTTGAGTACCGAGAAGAGAAACAGAATAGGTGAGGGTTAGTAACAAATTATAATTATCATATTACTAATGTTTTAGTGCTAATGACTAACAACAGAGATGCAGCCTGTACAGTTAATCAGCAGCTCTAGTCATGGTATACTAAACTGAAGTAGTGAGTCTTCAGTGGGGATTTAAAAGCTGAGACCAATGGGGCATCTCTTATAGTAGCAGGCAGGCCATTCCACAGTTTAGGGGCCCTGTAACTAAAAGCTCAACTTCCCACTGTTAATCCTTGGAATCATAAGCAGACCGGCATCTTGAGATCTTAATGTACGTTCTGGTTTGTAAGTCATGAGAAGTTCAGACAATTAAGCTGGACCTTGACCATTTAAGGCTTAATATGTTAAAAGGAGGATTTTGAAATCCGCCCTAAACTTAACTGGGAGCCAGTGTAAGGATTTATGGAGTTATGTGTTCGTATTTTCTTGTTCTTGTAATAATTCTTGCAGCAGCATTTTGGATCATTACGAATAGACTCCTTAACCCCTCAAAACGTTATCAGTAAAGAAGACATTTTTTCAGATGCCAAACATGTCATTATCTAAATTTACAAGAGCAGCAATGACAGATACTAGATATTTTAACAACTTTAACACAACTTATAAATCTAAATAGGCAATACCACTAAGTGGCTTATTAGTTTATAGCCTTCCAAATGCAAACTATGATATTTATGTTATGAATTTTTTGTCCTGCTTTTTATAACAAAATATACACTTTCTGAAGTATTAAATAACATAATCAGGGAATATCAGCACCTGTCTTTATCCAAGACCCTTCCACCACAGCATCAGGTTACAATGATAAAGCAAAAATGATAATTACTGTATGACTATTTCATGAAAACTGAAATTGTTACTAAGTGAGGGGACAGTTATGCCAGTTAAAGAGTGATACAATGTATATGCTTATTTATGACACATACAGAGGTTAAATACATTACAATCTCAAAATGTGACTCATACAGTATACTTTGGAATGTTTCAACCTATTTCACATGTACCTCTATTTTTGTACAACTGCATTTTCCATTATGTTATAATGCTAACAGTACCATAAAAGAATACTGAGACACTGAGAAATCTGCCACCTGATTTCTGGAGCACCTCTCTACCCTTGACCTGCCCTTTCACAACACAACATTTATAATTTAGTTTAATTCCCAAGAAAAATGCCTCACATAATTAAGTTTATAATGTTTTCATATGTCCACTTTCTGCATGCCACTAGGAAAGTGGCTTTGAGTTCAAAATAGTGTGTCAAGTGAGCAGGATTGCTTCTCATATGTTTTAGTGATAATACATACAGTACAGCAAACTCTTAGTCTTACCGATCTTTTCATGCACAATGCACTCATTTTGTCATTGTGCTGTTTGTGAATAAAACATTTTTGACCACTTCAAAGACTTCTGCATAAGAAGCCACATTTTTTTTTTCTTACTAATGCATTGGTAATTTACCTGTTGCTCTTCAGTGCTTTAGTGATGGCAGTAGAGTGGCAGACTCCTGAATGCCTGTGGAACATCTCATTGATCTTTGTAATGCAAAAAAACTTCTCATCCTTTTAAAGAACACCATTTACCCAGCAAGCAATGCATACTTAATCCTCAAGCAGTTACTATCCAATTGCTCCCAGAGAGTTTTTGCAGAAATGTAATTTTTCTTCTGAATTTACCTTAACAACTCTGAAGCTTAAGTTTCAGCTCCCCCTCCCAAATTAAATTGAACTAACAGCACATACTGACATGTAATAAATGACTTAGCACCTCCAAGTGACTAAATAAATTGGTTTTCCTAAGCAATGATTCATCTCGTACATTTAATTTTCATCAGGCTAGAAGACGGCATCTTTTTTGTCAGCCTAAAGGGGAAATATTTAATACCTGTCATCAGAACACTCCTTTCAAGTCTACATGTCGTTAATTTAATGATGTTAGGGGGAAAAAACTGGCATGCAAATAAATACTCAGGATAGTTTCCTTGCCTGTTATTTCATAAAATGTAATGTGTTGCATAGAACTTGAAATGAAACAATCACAGTTAAAAAGCAGCAAAATTTCAGAACAGTCATTCCAATACATTTGAAGTGGACTACAAATGAATGGTTCAGTTAGAAACAATGATCCAGGTATCTAACCCAAAACAAAATTAATTTCATGATCTTTGAAAAGATAGTGGTAGTTGAGAAACATTGGGCTTTGCTGTTAGTATGAAATTTGATCTAAAACAGTCAGAGACAGACTCTTAACTTGCTTTGATCTTGGAATGGAAAAGAAAAATGAATGACTACTGCAAGATAACTTGAAAGTTAGAATTTATGTAATTTTTACATAATATTATATTCGTCATAATATATTATATAATTGTACTTAATATATCATTCCATCCATTCATTCTTTAGACCCAGCTTATTTGTTAGAACATTAAAACGTAAAAGAAAATTGCGACAAGAGTAGGCCATTCAGCCCAACAGGCTTGTCTATTCTCTTTGAAATGTCTAACATAACATCAATTTGATATTTAAATGTCCTTAAAGTCTTGCTGTCCACCATATTACTTAGTAATTTATTTCATGTGCTTATGGTTTCTTTAATGGCTGGCAAAATCCCATCACCACCTCCTCGCGGTGCCGGCTGGTAACAACGACCCCTTTGGGAAATTGGCTAACGGTGAGGGTGTTCGACGTCAGGTGGAGCGACACATCGGTCGATTCATTCCTTGGTCACATCAAATGGCAACAACGTCTCAAAATTTGGAAAATAATGCTAGGGCGTCCCCTGGAGGCGACGCGCGGCGCCCTCGCCCGAGCGTCGTGAGTAGTGGACAAGGACTACCTGCCCATGGACGAGGCAGGCCAAAGAAGCGAGTCCAACAACAACAACAACCACTACGATTGGGTACCCTTAACATCGGCACGATGACAGGACGAAGCCGAGAATTAGCCGACACCCTTAAGATCCGCCGCATCGACATCGCGTGCATCCAAGAAACCAAATGGACTGGTGCAAAGGCAAGGGATATAGGCGATGGATTTAAGCTATTCTACAACGGCAACAAGCCCCAAAATGGTGTGGGAATAGTGGTCAGCCAGAAAGTACGGGACAATGTGGTCGAAGTGACTCGAATGTCAGATCGGCTCATGTCACTCAAGATCGACACGGGCGACATCACTATGCGAGTGACCTCCTGCTACGCCCCCCAGACCAACTGCTCGGAATCAGACAAAGAAGATTTCTGGGAAAGTCTCGATGTCCACCTTCGAGCACTTGGACCCGAAGAATATAATGCCATTGGCGGTGATCTCAATGGTCACGTTGGATGAGATAGGAATGGCTATGAAAGGTTTCATGGCGGGCAAGGTTACGGAAGCCGCAATGAGGACGGGGAACGTGCCCTGGATTGTGCGGAAGCGCATGATCTCGCAGTGGCCAACACTTTCTTTAAGAAGAAGCTAACACACCTCGTCACATACTCTAGCGGGGGAAGAGAAACGCAAATCGATTACCTCCTCACCCGAAGGCAGCACCTGAAACTGGTAACCGATGTCAAAGTAATCCCGTCGACCAACATCTGCCCACAACATCGGCTACTCGTCATGGACCTCAAGCTAGACCTCGGCCAATGGCGACAAGTGAGAACCACCAATGAGGAAAAGATCAAATGGTGGAGGATGGCCGAAGGCAGAAGAGACCTCACTGAGGCACTCAAATCGATCAACTTCAACAACGACAGCAACCAGTTAATCGAGACCAGATGGAACAAGATAGCCGACCAAATCCGAGAAGCAGCAACCAACGTCCTAGGGAAGACCAAGCCAGGAAAGTGCTTTATTGAAAAGCAAACATGGTGGTGGAATACAGAAGTCCAAAGCGCCGTGAAAGAAAAGAAGTCAGCGCTAAAGAAGTGGCGCCAGTCTAGAGAAGACGAGGACTATCAACGGTACAAGAGCCTGAAGGCGAAGAAGGCGGTGACAGTGGCAAAGACTGCGCACTATGACCAGCTCTACCACGACTTGGACGAGCCTGGAGGAGCGAACAAGATATACCGCCTGGCCAGCAGCCGACACTGTTCAACAAAGGACATCGGCCAAGTGAAACATATCAAAGACGTCAATCAGAAGGTCCTGCGTGATCCACCAGCTATCCTCGAACGCTGGAGTGAGCACTTCTCCCAGATCAGTAATGAAGAATTCCCCCACCCGCCAATCCACAGCACCGCCCCCGTCTATGGCCCAGTCCCGCCGATTACGACTGCTGAGATCAAGGATGCCATGAAGAAAATGAAGAATGGAAAAGCGCCTGGCCCCGACGATATCCCCATCGAAGCCTGGAAACTCCTCGGCCAGCAAGGAGCCGCCGCTCTCAGTACCCTATTCAATAACATCATCAGAGAGGGCAGGATACCAGCGGCCTGGACAACTAGCGTCACCATCCCCATTTGGAAAACCAAGGGCGATGTCACCGATTGCGCTAACTACCGACCAATCCGCCTCCTATTCCACACTATGAAAATATTCGAAAGGATCCTAGACGCCCGCCTGCGACGGATCGTCACGATCACCCCTAACCAGTGTGGGTTTGTTAAGGGATGCGGAACCACTGACGCCATACACGCCGTGAGACTGCTGGTGGAGAAACACCGAGAGAAAAATCGAATAGTCCACATGGCATTCCTGGACTTGGAGAAGGCATTCGATAGAGTGCCACACGACCTTATCTGGCATGCCCTGCGATCTCACGGAGTCCCGGAAACTTACGTCGACTGGGTCAAATTGCTCTACATAAACGTCACCAGTGTAGTCAGATGCTCCGTGGGAATCTCACCGCCCTTCGCCATCAACGTGGGAGTACATCAAGGCTCGGCCCTTTCGCCCCTTCTGTTCATCCTCTGTATGGACACATCTCCAAACTCCCCAACCATGGTCACTTTTATACGCTGACGACGTATTCCTGGCAAACCAATCTAGAAGTGAGCTGCAACAATATACGCAGCAGTGGAAGACACGCCTGACCGACCATGGCATGAGACTCAACATCAAGAAGACTGAATACATGGAAGCTGGCCTCCAAACCGATGGCACTATCAGCATCGACAGAGAAGACCTAAAGAAGACCCATGAATTCAAGTATCTGGGATCGACGATCAGTAACGACGGGGACATCCTTCCCGATGTGCGAGCTAAGTGCCGTCAAGTAACGGGCGTGCTGTGTGACCGCCGAATGCCTGACCACCTCAAGGCCAAGATTTATAAGACTGTAATCCGCCCAGTCACCCTGTATGGATCGGATTGTTGCCCAGACAACGCCAAGCATGAGCAGGCCCTACATACGATGGAAATGCGAATGCTGAGGTGGTACCTAGGCCTCACGTGCTGGGACCAAGTCATGAATGAAGACGTCAGAAAGCTCCTCGGCATCGTACCAATCACGGAGAAAATGCGTGAGGCACGGCTACGGTAGTATGGACACGTCGCGCGCGCAGACGACAACTCGATAGCAAAAACGGCTATGCGGCTAGACCCTGGTGGTCAGCGCCCACGTGGCAGGCTGAAAAAGAGGTGGATGGACAGAATAAAGGAAGACATGAAGACCGCCAATGCCGCCCCAGAAGATGCCCTTGACCGTGCCAAATGGAGACGGATTTGCAGAAAAGCGGACCCTGCCATGCGGGATAAACGCTAGGATGAAGATGGTTTCTTTAACAAGTTTTCAACCGTATGCCCATGTTTTTGTTGAAGAGCTAATTTTAATGTGACAGCTGAGATCAACTGTACTAACCCCTTTAATAACTTTAAACACTTCATTCATGTCTATTCTTAATCTCTGTTTGCTTAAACCTAAAAGGTTCAGCTCCTTTAATTTTTCCTCATAACTCATATCTCTCAGTCCATAAATCAGTCTAGTTGCAGTTCTCTGGACTTCCTCTAATGCCGCTACATCCTTTTTGTAATATGAAGACCAAAACTGTACACAGTACTCTAGGTGAGTCACCACTTGTAAGTTGCATAAGTTAAGTATAAACTCCCTTGACTTGTACTCCACACATCCTGATAAAGCTTATTAGCCTTCTTGATCATTTCTATTCACTGTCTTGATGTAGATAGTGATAAGTCCTCTAGAATTCCTAGAACTTTGTCATAAAGTGTACTTTCAAATTTTAGACCTCCTATTGTGTGTTCATATCTACCATTTCTTCTTCCAAAATGTAATACTTTACATTTATATGCATTAAATTTCATCTGCCACAAATCAAATCTGATTTAGTTTATTCAGCATTATCTACCCTGTAACCTACTTTGGTATCATCTGCAAACTTAACCAGCTTATTAATTATATACTTGTATGGATCAGTTATGTATATTAAAGGAGTAGCGGCATCCACACTGATCCCCGAGGGACACCACTTTTGACATCATCTAATTCTGAAAAAATCCCTCTTACCACAACCCTTTGAGTCCTTCGTTTGAGCATTTTAGTACCCACCTACACACCATGCCCTGAATTGCCTCTTGTTTTAGTTGAGCACTATATTCTCATGTGACACCTTATCAAAAGCCGTCTGAAAATCAAGATAAATGTCATATGCACCTATCTTATTATATGCTTTTGTTGCTTCCTCATAAAATTCTAGTATGTTAGTGAAACATGACCTTCTCTGACTGAATGCATGCTGACTATTTTAGAACATTAGAACATTAGAACACTCTAGACAAGAACAGGCCATTCATCCCCCCAAAGCTATCTATTTATTTCTTCCAAAAAAACATCAAGTCAAGTTTTGAAAGTCCCTAAAGTCTTAGTTGCTTATTTGCTAACACACCTGTTCTAGACACGTGCTCTGTGATCCTTTCTTTAAAACTTGCTTTCAATAAATGACCTGAGATTAATTTTAAGCTTATTAGCCTATAGTTATTTGGATCAGCCTAATCACTTTTTTTTACAACAGGATCATTTCAAAATCGTCCAGTCTTTATGAATTTCTTCATAGTCTAAAAATCTTTGAAAAATATGCATCAAGAGTTCAGACAGTCCAAACTGCTATACTGTATCCTAACACAGGGTCACGGAGGTCTGCTGGAGCCAATCCCAGCCAACACACTTCTCAAGGCAGGAACAAATCCTGGGCAGGGGACCAGTCCACCACAGGACACACACAAGCACAGAATAGGGACAATTTAGGATTGCCAATCCACCTAACCTGCATGTCTTTGGACAGTGGGAGGAAACTGGAGCACCCGGAGGAAACCCATGCAGACACGGAGAGAACATGCAAACTCCACGCAGGGAGGACCCGGGAAGCAAACCCAGGTCTTCTTACTGTGAGGCAGCAGTGCTACCACTGCGCCACTGTAATGGGCTAGAATTCAGTATTCTAAAGAAAATGACATTTCGGTGTGTTGCTTAGTGTAATGGGCTATAAACCAGTGTTTTAAAGAAAAGGCAGAATATCTGGAAAAGTCTGCTACAGGTTATTGCTGATGGCTATCTACAGGACATAAACATTTACCTGTCTTGCTAAAGAGTCACCTGCTTTGAATAGTCAGACTGCTTTGATTTAGTATCTTATCTACACACAACGTGGGGATACAGAACTGTCTGCTTCCTTGGAAAATTAACAAGTTCTGGGGACATTGGTTTCTAATCAAGTACTCAGAGTAAATATTTGTTATACAAAGTAAATTGGCTTGCACCATTGTTTTCACTGATTACCATGTTGATCTATGCAGAAATTGAAGCATATACTGTATATATTTCTGGGAAAAGGAGAATAAAAAAAGAAGAGAACAGAAAAGTATGGTCTGAGACTCTGGACTGCTGTCTGTTTCTTTTATGCTTTACACCATATTGCTGTGGCTACATCCTGTAGCAACAGTGGCTTGTACCTGGCCCACGTTCCCCTAGGCCTGAGGTCAGTAACACCACCGTGCCGTTCCTGCGTATATATACAGTATATATATATATATATATATATATATATATATATATATATATATATATAGTATATAGGAAGCGCGTGAGTCAATGCCTTCCCTGTTTCCCACAAGCCCAGCACAGTCTCACAGCTCAAGCACAAACACAATACTCTTCGTCGTCTTTTCTTTCTCTTTCACTCCTCCACTCCTCCGGTCAAGCTTCATCTCCCTCTTCCCAACTCTGGCTTTCGGAGTAGTGGCTGCTGGCTGCTTTTAGGTGCTTGATGAATGCATTTCCGGCAGCACTTCCGGGTGTGGTGGAAGAGATGCCCATAAGGGCTCAGCAGCTGCTGCAGCACCCCTTGGCAGAGCCCACAGATACCAACAGGGCTGTATCAGACTCCAGTTCCCATGGAGCCCTGCGGGAGTCCGAAGCATCGCTGCAACACAGGGGGGCTACCACCTAGCGCTCCAAGGAAGGTAATGCTCTGTCCACGTTTCCTCCCCCGGTCCTTCTATATTATATATATATAAAGATATGTACTTACTTGATAACTTCCTTAAGAACTTGAAAAATGTAATCTTGTCCTGATTTGTTTTCAGCCTATTTAATCCAAGCAGTACTTCTCCCTTTACAATTCTCAAGTCACTAAGAATCTTCTTAATAGTCCCTGTTATCAACTTCTTCAAATGTGTAAACATCAAAAAAATGTAAATGTTGAAAGCATTTGCCATATTACTGTATGTATATGCTAGCATGCCTGTACTGTTCCTAATACTCTTTACCTACTTCTTCACTATACTTTTAATACTAAATTATTCAAAGAATCTCTTTGGGTAATTTTTTGCTTTTTCTACAATATATCTTTAAAATGCCTTTTAGTGTTCTCATGCTGTCATCTGCCCTACAGTTAGTGATGAGTTATTAGGCTTATACTCTTTATACAGCTTTTTTTATCTCCTTATTTATCCACCCTAGAGTTCTTTTTAATTTCTTACTGTTTGTGATTCATTACAGATGTATAGTATAAGCTAGTCTGAAAGTAAGCCTGTTTTAGGTCACATTCTAGCACACTGCCACAGGGACATTTTAGAGAGTTTAATATTTAATATTTTGGGGGTATTAAGTGTATCCATACAAACAATGTGCAACTTCCAAAATGATGATGCTAAGTTTGTAAAGCTGTAAGACAGCAACACAATTTTTATTTACTGTTAATTTCCAAAAACATTTGATTGCCTGACCAGGTCATCTCTTACCACAGTAACTTTTAAACCTAAACAAGTGCTTTTTATAAATCCATCCATCCATTATCCAACCCGCTATATCCTAACTACCTGTGGCGGACCGTGCATTTCACACCTAGGCCTTCAGTAGTGCTCCATCTGAATCAACCCGCCCCTCAAAAACTAATTTATGGTTATAAAAACCATCTTAATATGCAGAAATACAGTATAAAGAGCCATTGCATCGCAGATAGATAACTCCTGTAGCCACAATAAATGCTTTTATTGAACAGATAAACCAGGGGTGAACAAGTTCCTTTCTACTGCAGTTACGGTCCGCGACACACATAAAAAACATCAATAATAACTCATAAACTTGCAATATTATTTAGGAAAATCGCAACATTTTACTCACCAAAAATTCTGATTATTTGTAAACAAAATCCATCCTCCTCTCTTTCCTCAAAAACAGTTCAATTACTAGCAGATTATCCGTGCGCTTCAGTTCCATCACGAAGTTCCTTTCTATCGCCATCGAAGCTAATGCTGAAAGTCGAACCTGCCCTGTCGTATTTCTGGCATAAGTTTTAATTCGCTTTAGGGCTGAAAATGTCCGCTCGACAGAAGCAGTGGACACGGGAATGGTTACCGCCAAACATACCAATGTGTACAGCTGCCCCATGATGCTCTCATTCAGATTTTTCTATTACACCATCCGCAGCATCCTATCCAATCAACGGGTCGGTGACATTGCCGTACACCTGCTAGAGGGCCCTAGTGAAACCAACTCAAAATCGGATTGGTTGAAGCAACAGTTTAATCGACATTTATTTTGTGTTAGAGGGCCTGCAGAACGGATTGTGAAGGCCTCTGGGCAGACTTCTTTGACTTTGACCCTGCCTGGCAACAAATGTTGGCTGAAATGTGATTGGTTAAATGCTTTAATACGAAAATACATGTCTGGAAGCAGGCGCAGCACAACCATCGGAAAAGCTATGAAAGGAAGTGGACAGACTATTTGGAATTATTTAATAAGTATTCATGGACAAAATATAATTAACATCAGTTTGTGATTCAGATATTTTTTTAGGCCAGCAGAGAAGACCTTGCAGGCCCTGACGGCCCGCCACTGCTAACTGCAGGGTCTCGGGGGTCTGCTGGAGCCAATCCCAGCCAACACAGGGCGCAAGGCAGGAAACAAACCATGGGCAGGGCGCCAGCCCACCACAGGGCACGCACACACACACCAAGCACACACTAGGGACAATTTAGGATCGCTAATGCACCTCACCTGCATGTCTTTGGACTGTGGGAGGAAACCGGAGCACCTGGAGGAAACCCACGCAGACATGGGGAGAACATGCAAACTCCATGCAGGGAGGACCCAGGAAGCGAACCCAGGTCTCCTTACTGCGAGGCAGCAGTGCTACCGCTGCACCACCATGCTGCCCGCTTTTTATAAATGTTCATTCCTATATGTTAGACTTTCCCTCATATGTATCTAAGAAATTTCTCTAGCCTTGAACTTGAAAGCTTTTATTTTTATTTTTATTTATACATACAGTTACATGTTATCTATTATTATGCTGTAATTTGTTATATTTTATATTTATACAGTAAGATCTCAATTTACTACATTATTATTATGAGTGGTTTCACTTTATTTCTCACAGTTGCCAAATTTCTTACTTTATTCCTGGGAATTTAATACAGTACATTAGGGTTAGGTTAGGGTCACAGAGATGAATGCCCCCTGAGGGTTATTGTTTCATTGAACCCAATGGAAGTCTGTTAAATGTCATATGATAAACAATTATGGTATCTGAAAATACTGAAAGTTGTTTAGAGAAGGAACTGTGAACTTTAGGCGTCTAAAACCAATATAATTTAAATGGGTTTCTGGCTTTCTTGGATATTGTTCCTATTATTAAAGGGCCATTTGTATTGATGCCTCAACTCACTTAGATGTGAAACTCACATTTGACTTAAGTCACCCTCAGTGCATGTTTTATGCATGTTCTGCTTTTAATTTTTGGAAGACTTCTCCATAATTGTAAAGGCTTGGAACAAAACCCTTTTCTGCTAGACTAGCTACCATACACTATATGGCCAAAAGTTTGTGGACACCTGATCACATCACTTATATGAGTTTCCCATTCCAAAACCATAGGCATTAATATAAGGTCTATCCCAACCCCCTTCACTTTGAGGCTATGACATCCTCTACAATTCTGGGAGGGCTTTCCACATGATTGTGGAGTGTGTCTGTAGAAATGTATCCCTATTCACCTAAAAGAGCATTTATAATGTCAGACAAGAAAACCTGACTCACATTCAGTATTCATATTCATCTCAGACATGTTCAAAAAAGTTAACGTTAGAGCTCTATGAAGGCTGCTTGAGTTTCTCCACATCAAAGTTGTGACATCAAGTCTTTATGGACCTGGCTTTGTGCCAAAGAGTTGGAAGCGGGCAATTATTTAAAATATCTTTGTATGCTGGAGCAGTAACAATAACCTTCACTGCAACCAAGGGGATTAGACAAACCAGTGGCATGCAGAGGCTAGAAGATGCCCCGGACAAACTCCTTGATTGTATGCCCACTAAGGTGAGGTGCTGAATGGTAAAGAAGGCATATGAATATGATAAAGAAAGGCATATTAAATAAGAAAAAAACACTTTATTCAAAACACACATTCATTTTGTTTCATTTCCCCAAATTAGATACCTCTCTGAAAACAATTGTACTACTTCATTTTTTACATCATCTGTGAGGAATTCTTTTTCAATGCAAATTAAAGCCAGGTTGGTCAGATGCTCTTGTGACATTGAAGATCTCAGATGAGTTTTTATTAATAACCAAGATGGCTACACAGACTATATATTTCTCCAACTTACTTTACTGTAAGTAAAGTAAGAGAGGCCCACTCCTCTCGCTAACCAATCTCTCTCTCTCATTCTTCCTAGGGCATGAAGCGGAAGCGGAAGCAGAAACAGACAACTGCCGACAGTGAGATGAATCGCGTTGCCGTCGTCGTAGAAGAACTCCAAGCACTCGACGAACAGATTCAGAAACTCCTGTCCAGACGAAGATACCTTAGGGATCTGAAGGCTCGGCTGCTGGATAAACCGTCCTCACCATCTGTAATCGGCGTAACATCAACCCCGTGTTGTGCCGCTCAAGTGAACATCACCCCTGCGCCTCGTAGGAGTGACGCCAATGAAGACCTCGCGTATTTCAGCTATGCAGGTGGGGGTTCAAGGCTAGAACACCTCCATCGGCACAGGCAAGCATCTCGACTCAGAACCAGTTCGACCCTCTCCGCGTCCCCAGTTTGCCTTCAGGCCCTGGTGATGTAATAGTGGTAGGTGATTCTATTGTTAGAAACCTCAATATCGCATGCCCTAATCGAAAATCGTTTGTTTCTTGTTTTTCCGGTGCTTGTGTCCGAAATGTGATGAGACGTGTGCCGGCAATATACGAGAAGCACAAGAATAGGGCAGTTGGAGCAATTGTTTTACATGCCGGCATGAACGACATAAGCCACCGACAGTCGGAAATCCTCAAGGCTGACTTCGCAGCACTAAAGACACGAAGGAGAGGACCCCATCAGCAAAGATCTTCATTTTGGGTCGACTACCTCTCTCAGACGATCAAACGAGTACTACAGTCGTCTGCTAGGACTAAACAACTGGCTGCAGGGCTTCTGCAAGATTCAAGACATCAGATTCATCAACAACTAGGACCTCTTTTGGGAAAGACCGCGTTTCTTCAAGTGAGATGGCCTGTATCCGAACAGTTTTGGCGCCCGGGTCCTCTCCGAAAACATATCTAAGGTAATTCATTTATCTTGACTATCTATCTCTACTCTTAACCCCTTCCAAAATGCTACTGCTGTGCTAGGACATGATAATTGTTTAATAAAATCTTCCGTAAAAGTGCACAACATTAATACTATAATAACCAATCTCAATGCACGTAGAAAATCTAGGCAATACAGCATAAACACCAATAATTTAATTAAAATTACTACTTTAGATGAACAATGTATTAAAACTATAAAAACAGACTATATATTAAACAAAAAATACACACAGAGCGGCGCTAATAAAAATAACTTAGTTCCTGTTCCAAATATCAATAAAGCAAATAGTATTCATCTCTGCCCCTCTGAAACATTAAATATGGCACTATTAAATGTTAGAGCTTTAACTAATAAGACATTTTTTATCAACGATCTTATTAGTGATAGAAAAATAGATTTTATTGCACTAAGTGAAACGTGGCTTAGCTCAGATGGCGCAGCTGTTTTAATTGAATCTGTGCCTCCGGATTACAGTTTTACTCGTGCGGATTGCCAAGGAAAGAAAGGCGGTGGCTTGGCAAACATTTACTCAAGCCGGTTAAAGTGTAAAGATGTCAATTTTGGTAAATTCAAATCCTTTGAGTATCTCGCCATTGTTATTCATGGAGATTCTCACGTTCTAGTATTATCCGTGTATAGTCCTCCTAAATTCAACGCGTCTTTCTTTGAGGAATTCTCTGACTTAATGTCAATTTTAATTACAAATTATGACACACTCTTAATAGTCGGCGACTTTAATTTTCATATAGATAATTAGTGTGACCAAAAAGTAAAAGAAATTATGAACCTCCTGGACTCTTTTAATTTGAGACAGCTCCTTAATCAGCCTACACATAAAGCAGGTCATACATTAGACTTAGTGATTACTAAAGGACTAAAAGTCGATGTAAAGCAGGTCATTGATATTGGTCTATCAGACCATTTTCTTCTACTTTTTAATATAGAAATAATGATAGAAAACACTCATGAGAAGCATATTGTTAAAAAACGCTTCTTTGACTCATCAGCAGTCTTAAAACTTACAAACATTCTAAACAATCAGTCCGTTTATAGTGCCAACTATAATAGCGAGGATAATGTAAATAATAAGGTGGAAAGATTTAATACTAAAGTGAGAGGTGCTGTTGACATAGTTGCACCTGTAAAGACAGTTAAAAAATCTTCTAGCATTCTTATACCATGGAAGACCCAAAGAGTGTCTGATTTAAAGAGAACATGCCATAGAGCTGAGCATATATGGAGGAAGACTAAACTAACCATCCACTATGAAATATTAAAAGTTAAAATAACAGAATACAATAACACAGTCCATCTTCAGAGGTAATAATGCTAGTAATCCCAGAGTCTTATTCTTGACGATTGATCGTCTGCTAAACCCAAGTAACTCAAAGGAATGCCTCCTAAGTACTTCCAGTAAAACCTGTGAGGATATTGCTGAATTTTTCAATCAAAAAATTAATGATATTAGAAATAACATAGTATATCTTCCCAACACTAAGGATCCTCCTAAACCCCAGTATTCCATTATAAACAAATTAAACTCTTTCACTAGGATAGATTTACCTGATTTACATAAAATAATTTCTCAACTGAAACCTTCCACCTGCGTCCTTGACCCAATACCAACAAATTTTTTCAAAGAAGTATCGGGTGTGCTAATTGATAATGTTCTTGACATAGTAAATTCGTCATTAGATACGGGGGTCTTCCCAGACTGTCTTAAGACTGCTGTAGTTAAACCCCTACTTAAGAAAAATAATCTTGACCCCTCTGCTCTTGAAAATTTTAGACCCATCTCCAACCTGCCTTTCTTAAGTAAAATTCTAGAGAAAGCAGTCATTACGCAGTTAAATGACCACCTCAATAAACATGCTATTCTTGATAAATTTCAGTCAGGTTTTAGAACAAATCACAGCACAGAAACTGCACTCGTTAAAGTAGTAAATGACTTGCAGGTAAATGCAGACAGAGGCCATTTATCTGTTCTCATCCTCTTAGATCTGAGTGCCGCATTTGACACCATTGATCATAATATTCTTAGAATTTGTCTTAGTCAATGGGTTGGCCTCTCTGGCAGTGTCTTAAATTGGTTTGAATCCTACCTGGCAGGGAGAAAATTCTTTGTTAGTTGTGGTAATTACAACTCAAAGACACATGATATCCTATATGGTGTTCCACAAGGCTCTATCCTGGGTCCGCTGCTCTTCTCAATCTACATGCTTCCGTTAAGTTAGATTATCTCAGGGCACAACGTGAGCTACCACAGCTATGCTGATGACACACAGCTGTATTTATCAATAGCACCTGTTGATTCACTAACACAATGTCTGACTTGTATTTCAGAATGGATGAATAGTAACTTTCTCAAGCTAAATAAAGAGAAAACTGAAATCTTAGTGATTGGCAAAAATGGATACAATGAGGCTATTAGAAATAAACTGGATACATTAGGATTAAAAGTCAAGACAGAGGTAAAAATCTTAGGGGTAACTGTTGACTGTAATCTGAATTTTAAATCGCATATTAATCAGATCACTAGGACAGCATTTTTTCACTTAAGAAACATAGCAAAAGTTAGACCTCTTATATCATTGAAAGATGCCGAGAAATTAGTTCATGCATTTGTTTTCAGTTGGCTAGATTACTGTAACGCAATCCTCTCAGGAATACCCAAAAAAGACATAAATCGTTTGCAACTAGTGCAGAATGCAGCTGCTAGAATCCTAACCAGGAAAAGAAAATCCGAGCACATTTCTCCAGTTTTGATGTCACTACACTGGTTACCTGTGTCATTCAGGATTGACTTTAAAATTCTGCTTATGGTTTATAAAGCCTTAAATAATCTCACCCCATCTTATATATCGGAATGTCTGACATTTTATATTCCAAATTGTAACCTCAGATCCTCAAATGAGTGTCTCCTTAGAATTCCAAGAGCAAAACTTAAAAGAAGTGGTGAGGCGGCCTTCTGCTGTTATGCACCTAAAATCTGGAATAGCCTGCCAATAGGAATTTGCCAGGCTAATACAGTGGAGCACTTTAAAAAACTGCTGAAAACACATTATTTTAACATGGCCTTCTCATAACTTCACTGTAATTTAATCCTGATACTCTATATATCCAATTCATTATAATAACTATTCATGGTGGCTCTAAAATCTGTACTAACCCCTACTCTCTCTTCTGTTTCCTTTTCCGGTGTCCATCTACTCAAAGCACCGTGATGCTCCAACAGTGATGGATTAAAAGCCAGAAGTCTGCATGACCATCATCATCAAGTCCTTCCGTGAGAACCCTAAAAACAAAGAGGACTATTTCATTTATGTTAGGTAGAATGCCCAGAGGGGACTGGGTGGTCTTGTGGCCTGGAACCCCTGCAGATTTTATTTTTTTTTTCTCCAGCTGTCTGGAGTTTTTTTTTTTTTGTTTTTTTTTCTATGTTAATTAATGTTGTCTTATTTTAATTTCTTATTTTGTCTTTTATTTTTATTTTTCTTTTCTTCATTATGTAAAGCACTTTGAGCTACTTTTTGTATGAAAATGTGCTATATAAATAAATGTTGTTGTTGTTGTTGTTGTACTGGACTAGCTAGAAAAAGAACATGAGAGATGAAATAAGTGAGGTAAACTCAATCTCAAAAAAACACTTCACTGCACTAAGGTAGGACAAATGACCCTTAACATGTTCACTGCACATATGGGACTTAGGGAGGGAGAGGGAGAGGAGCACCTCTCTCGTGCTACAGCCTTTTTCAAGGTTGTTTGACTTGTGGGTTCAATTTCCTGTCCCATGTGAAATAAACATAGTTTTCATAATGTTTTCAAGGGAATGCCACTCAGGTTCTCAGGTAAATGCAAATACAAGGTTTAAAAATTTCCAGTTACATAATGATTACACTTAAACACACAGATTTGCTTAAAAAACAGGAAAACAGTAGTTTGAAGTTGATTAACATAAAGACCAGTAATATCTGTCCATGAATTAATTGTTGAACTGTGAGTAGTTAATAACATGTGATGCCCCGTCTAGTGGGAAATGGGGGCACCTGTCTACACTCTAGGTGTCTAATATATGGGACTGACCATGACCAGGATGGTGGTGTAAGACAGGGAGACATGAACACAAAAGGTTTGGGTTTTCCAAAAACAAATGTGAGATTTTATTTACAGGTGCACAAAAGGAAGAATAATTAAATAATGTCCTGTGGAATATATATCTAAATACACAGTACAATACCACAAAGGACACACAAAAATATTTATGAAGCTGAGACCAAAAGTTATGAATATATACACTATTTACAATGTCTACTGAAAGTCCCAAATAACTTAAAACTAGTGAGACCCATATATACACAAAATAAAGCCAGTACGATACATTACCACATACCCTCTCGCTCAAGATTTCAGGTCAGTTGTACAGGATAAATAACCTGCCACTAGATTCTTTTTCCCAACCACATAACACATCTGAAACCTAAATGGTTGGGGTGCCAAATACAAATGGGCCACCCGAGCATTAGAATGTCTCATCTTTTGGATCCACTGCAAAGCTGGGTGGTCGCTCTCTACAATTAACTTGTTGGAAAGAAGATAATACTTTAAGCTGTCTACCACTAATCCTTCCTTTTCTAATGTAGCATACCTCTTCTCTTGGTCGAACAGTGTCCTCCTGATAAACAAAATTGGCCTCCTTTTATCACCTTCCCCCTGCATCAAAGCTGCTCCCAAACCTTCCCCTGAGATGTTAACCTGCAAAATAAAGGTTTTGCAAAGTCAGGACAATACAATACAACATTTTAACAAAAGGTGAGGGGGTGCTGCAATATCAGAAAAATTGGGGATAAACCTTCTGTACCACCCCACTAAACCAAGGAATGACCGGAGTTGCTTCTTTTTTTCCAGGACATAGACGATCCTTGATTGTAGCCAGTTTTTCGATTTGAGGATGGATTAGACTGCCCCCTTTGGTATACCCAAAGTATTGTACTTCTTCTTTGGCAATAAGTGTTTTGTCAGGGTAGCTGTTTTAAGCCTTTCATATACATCTGCCTGGTATTGTAGATGCTCCAGATCTTGATGTACACAACAACATCATCTATGTATGCTGTTGCATATGTCTCTGCTCCTTGCAGCACTTTGTCCATGAGACACTGGAAGTTCGCCACCGCACCATACAACCCAAATGGCATGACTGTGACCTGGTACAGACCTCCAGGAGCCCTGAAAGCAGTGAGTAGTTTTGCCTCTTCCGTGAGCGGAACCTGCCAATAACCTTTGCAAAGTTCGATTATTGTTAAATATTTTGCAGGATCTAGCTGCTTTACCAGTTCGTCCACTCTAGGTATTGGGTAGGTATTGAATGCTGAGATGGCATTTAGCTTGCTGTAGTCCATTCATTTTGGGAACAAGTACTATGGGACTACACCAGTCACTCACCAAAGGTCTGATGATTCCTAAACCTTTCATCTGTTCCAGCTCCTCTCGAAATACCTCTTGTAGGCATGCAAGGATCCTACAGTATGCTGTTCTCAGTGGACCTGGGTAGGCAATATGAATATCATGTTGTATTAGTGGAGTCTTTCCCAGTAAAGATCCAAACTGACCCTCTGGAATCAACTATTGTACTTCTGTTCTAGTGATGGTCCCACTTAGGCCTCTCTGCATGAGTCCTCTTCCTCTGGAACGCTATGGATTAAAAACTGACTGGAAGGGTTAGTACTGTACACACCTACCATGGCTTTAGCATATTAATATGAAAAGTGTGCCTTGATTTCCTAGGGTGTTCAGGCATGTCAATTTCATACGTGACAAGACCTTTTTGTGCCACTACGGTGCATGGCCCTTGCCACTTGGCTTAAAGACTGCTCTCTGAAGTAGGAAACAATAAAAGTACCTTCTGTCCAACAATAAGTTTTCCGTCTTTGACTACCTTGTCATACCACGCTTACTCCTTGGCTTGTGCATTCTCCATGTTTTCCTTCATGAATTGTGACAGATTTGCAAATTTTTCCTGCAATTTAAGGACAAATGTTAGGACGTTTTGGGATTCAGTTCTGTTTCCATCTGCCTCTAGGGTTCCCTTTAGCACAGAAAAGTGTCCTCGCACATAATGACGCAGCTCAAAGAGGAATCCTGTGGACACCTGCGGAACCTCTCGGTAAGCAACCAACAAATATGGTAGCCATTGGTCCCAACCTGACCTAGTCATGCTAATGAATTTCTGGAGCATTTGATTTACAGTGGCGTTAAATCACTCCACTAGACCATCTGTCTGTGGGTAATAGGGTGTAGTCCTTAACCCCCAAATCCCTAACAAACTATTTACGTTTAAATAAATTTTGCTGTTAGGTTGGTCCCTAACAAACTATTTACGTTTAAATAAATTTTGCTGTTAGGTTGGATCCCTGGATAGTTAACATTTTCCTTGGGATCCCCACTCTGAAAAGTAGCTGTATCAGGGCACTCACAATGTTACTTGCATTTGTCTTTTTCAAGGGAAAGGCTTCTGAGAACCTGGTTGTGTAGTCGCACACCACCAGGATATACTTATGTCCAGCATGGCTATGCTTGATAGGACCCACAATGTCAGCTGCAATCCTAGAAAAAGGTTCTTCCACTACAGGCAAAGGTATAGTATTAGTGGAACTTTGTCTCCACTCTTCACCGGTCCAACTTTCTGACACTCTGCACATGCTTTTATATAATTTGCTACATCTTTAGACCATTTCAGCCAATAGAAATGTCATGTTAGCCTATCAGACGTCTTTACTTTCTCCAAATCGCCTGACCAGGGAAGGCTATGGCTAATATGTAGTACTCTCTCCCTCAGACCACTAGACCCTGTCAACAGTCACCTTGATGATACAGGAGATCATCCTTAAAGGTGAACTTCTTTCCAGTGTTAGACTTAGACAACCATTTGTGGCCTTGTCAAAGCAGCCACGCTGACTGGAGTCATCCCGCTGACTGGAACTCACATCACTCGTTAAGTCACAAATGTTTCTTGTGAGACCCAAAGGCAATATGGGCTTGACCAGCTTCTGGGAAATGCTCCAGAGCTTCTCACGCCTTCTCTGTCTACGGGCTTTAC
The DNA here is from genome assembly GCF_900747795.2 of Erpetoichthys calabaricus. Classification (NCBI taxonomy): domain Eukaryota; kingdom Metazoa; phylum Chordata; class Cladistia; order Polypteriformes; family Polypteridae; genus Erpetoichthys; species Erpetoichthys calabaricus. Next base: position 90,187,220 of record NC_041400.2, on the reverse strand, counting down.
AGACTATGCCTCTCGTGTCAGCTTCTTTAAATGGCAGGGTGTCCCAGCCATCCTGAGCATTTTGCTTTTGTCTTGACACTTGGGCCCTTGTGACAATCAGAGTCTCCACCTGCAGAATTCCCTGTAAGAGCTCTTCGATTCAAGGCATGTCCAACACTAGTAGAATTGCGTAAGGCATGTTCTCTATTATGCCCATGGGTAACTCATAACCCAATCCTTCGATCTCCAGGTTCACTCTGACCAGAGGATAGGTTACTTCTTCACCACAGATACACCTCAATACTACTTTGCTGACCTGACTCTACCACTTGGTTGACCAAACAATCTTTACTCAGCAAGGACTGGGTGCTTCTGGTGTCTATTAATGCAGTGAAGAGTTTACTTGTGATAGAAACCCTCACAATCTTCTTCCTGTTCTTGAATGGAATCTTCTTTTCAGGTAGGGGGCAAGTAACAAAACATAGTTTTCGTCTCTTTCATTTGTTCTGACAAAACTTGATTAGGTGGCCTTTCTGTCCTCAGCCATGACACAACCAACCTCCCCTATTATCTGGTTTTGCAGGTGGGTTGACTAAACTCATAGGATCATGACCCATTTCACTCTGGGCCTATAATTGAGTTAATCTTCCCTCCACAGTTTCTGCTGGATCCCCCTTGCTAGGTATTCTTTAGAAAATTCTGTGCTGGAACATCTAATTTAATGACAGAATCCATGTATAAAAAATGTTCTCTAATATTCAAAACAATCAGTGTCTTTTTCATGAACAAAGTTTCATCTGGAAATTTAGGTGAATCAAAATGAACAACTGACGTGATTTCAATTTGTACCATTTATAATTTGCTTTGTAGTAGAGCTCTAATGATATTAAATGTATTCCAGGTGTCACACACATGCGCTTGGGAGACAACTCTGGGGTTCATCTAATAGTAATTCCATCCCAAGTCGAGGGTTGGCACTGTCACCTAGTGCTTCTCCTCTTGTTTCTCCTGCAGCTCGGAGATAGGATGATGAGTGACATCACTTCTGGATTCTTGTCCCCTAAGACTGCCTAACCTGCCCTTTTAACCAACTCCACCACCATCTTGCCTTTAGTCTCATTTATGACTTGCGACTGGAAATACTTTATTGGGTTTCTTTTTCAGACTGCATTGTTATTTCTTTAATCAATTTTGCAGGGATCTCTGGCTCATGTCCCAAATCTTTATGATCTCTCTGTTTGTTTATTACAATGGCATAGTCAGCAGGATTTCAAACCGGAAATGAGAGAACTGATGAACTTCACACATCTGGTGGCAGACTTGAAGGAGGTGCAGGCTTTGCAGATTCAGGTGGGTAATTGGAGGACCCAACTCACTGTGTTAGACACTTGTCTAGAGGCTCAGATGGCTCACTGTGGAGACTGATTAGTTGGCAGTACCGTATCTTCACATCTGAGCTGCACAGGGCTCTGGTCGACTACCAACATCTAGTGGATAAAGTGCTATGACCCAACAATTCCTATAGTGCCACCTACATAGATCACATCACCAACCATTCCACCGCCTGGGTGGAAAACGTTTGAGCTGTGCTTAATACACTTTAATAAATACATTTTTATTGGCTTTTCAGTTAAACCGCTTACACAGAAATGTCTTTAGAGACGTTGAGAAATGTGACATGTGGAAAAAATATAAACCCACAAGAGAAAGTAAAATTACAAGCTATGCTGGTCAACAAACTTTTACTTGATGTCTGCAGAAATCTGCTCTGTGGTCACCACCATTGATTGAACTCAAAAACAGAGTGCGCTGATACAGCTATTTATTGAATCAGAAATGTCTAGAGTATTGTGTGAATTGCTTGAGTTCATTATACAGTATACTGTGAAGTACTTGATCCAGATTTTAAAATAAAACAGATTGCTATGTGAACAGATGAGGCACATTTTACAAAATGCTTGGAAAGTAACTCTGTGTATAAGTGACTGGAGCAAAAACAGGCTTGCTGCATCTTTAAAGGGCATATCTTTTCTACAGACTCAATGCTATGGTGGCATGGCATGCATTTCTTTGTTTTCATTGAATGTCTTTTGTTTAAAATAAAAACAAAAACAAAGCTTAAGTTATTCTTTCAAAAAATAAACTCATTAAGGTAAGTCACCAATGCTAAAAAAGAAAACAGAAATTGTCAAACCTAATAAAACTAAATAAAACTAAACTGAAAATGAACTGGCAAGTGAAAATAGTATAAAAATAAAAACTAATTAATAAAGTTGAATTATTCATCAATCACATATTATCAAATTAAGACAATGTTACCATAATAGTTCACTTTTTGTTCAACTTGAAAAGAAAGTTATAATGCTTATTTTCCTTTATGGAATCAGACAAGAATTGAATATGTCTTCTGTCGTATGTATTTACGATATCCTACATATAATGGTGCTTTCTAAATGCCCCTGTGTGTTAAATTACAGTACCTACATTATATCAATCACATGCACTTAAGGGTCTTGAGAAGATAATGACTTACCAAACACAGCATAGCTTTGAGTATTTTTATTCTGATATAAAATGTGAATGTAAAATGTGGGCTGTTGAAAACAATTACTATTATTATCTTATATTATTTTATCCTTCTATCATGCGTGCATACATACATTTTCTGCACTTGCTTATTCCATTACAAGTTGAAAAGGAGTAAGAGTTTATCCTTGGACCCAAAGACAAACGTCGTATGTGATGCCATTTTATAGCACGGCACTCACACACATAAAGTATTTAAGGCTCATCTGGGGTCACCAGTCACCATAATAACTATGTTAAAGGGATGCCGGTAGAAACCAGAGCACTTGGACAAAACTCATTTGGAGAATGTACAGCCTTCACAGTATAAATCCAGGACTCTTTAGTTAGTATAAATTTGTTCAAAAAACTATATAATAAATGATTAATAATCTCAATTAAGTTTTTTTGAATGTGAGTCTCAGTATCTAGACATATACAAACCAAGAAACTAATTTCTTACATTGAACAGCGGCACAATACAGGAGCAATTGATAATTATTTCGATATTCAGACAGAAAAAGCTATGTGTTATAGCTACATTAATCAACAAGAGTACCCAGTATCTGCTTGGGATTGTCTCCTTTGTATTCACGTATAAAATCATTTCAACTAATTCTGCACTGCCATGTCTTTTTTTCTGACCTCTATCAAAGACACAGCAGGAACCTTCTTGCCATACTGACTCCAGATGGACTTGAAAACTGAAAACAGCCCCTGAAGCCAGGAAAAGATCAGAACATAAGTTAATAGCCTCTTAATGTGCTCATGATGAGAATGCAAAGTAGAATTACAGATTGCAAATAAATAGCTAGAGTATTTAAATACCAATAAAGAAAATCAATGTTTTATTATAGAAAGTAGCACAGCCAACCCACCCATCAAGAAGCAAGATTCAAAACTACAAAGGCCGATCAAAAATCCAATAAGAAAAATGGACAGTTGAAGAAGCAAAGCAAAAAACTAATGTTTAAAATCATTAGAAACTATTTGTATTACTATCAAGTTCAAGTCGAGCAAGAAAATGCACAAAACAACACTTGCCCTTAGTTGCTCAGTCAATTACAATATTCTATGCACAGACAATAATTTCTAAAACAAGCTGGTAGATACCGATGGATTGTGTGTTTGTGGAAATCAAAGGTAGAATAGATATGACTAAATAAATATGTGGCTGTGCCTTTATCATTATAGTGGGAGTTAAATGAGCTGGCATTAACTTACACTGCACAACAACGTTTTTGCTTCTTGAACACTATTGGGTGCTTCTTATAGATTTTTGGGTGCCGATCACGAATATCACATCAAACTGTACCTATCATGTACCGTTTCAGAGAAATCTTCAGTTTTGTCATGATTTTTTCTTATATTTGTATCCAAACATTTTCGCTCCCGTGAGTGACTTATCAACAATGGTTTGTGCAGCTGGGCATGTCCAGGCATGGAATCAGGCCAGGTTGGAAGCTGTTCTGTGGAAGATGACATCCTGGGCTTGCCTGGGCAGGTCTGAATGAGCTTGACGCTGTCTCAGCATGCTATAAAGGTGGCTTACATACACCAATCCTGCTCATTTGGTTAATATAGATAGTCGTGTGCATGTATAGTATCAGTATATTAAAGTATAGTATCTATAGCAATATAACAGTAAGTAAGCTTGACGCTATGACGTTTTGGTGTTGGGCGATATGTCTCGTCAATGTCGTAACAACTGCGATACATTCTGCTATATCTGTGGTGAATATACACTTGCGCCTCAGAGACGTTGGATGACTGCTCTTGCGAAGAAAGCTTATCATCTGTATTTCGGCTGCAAAATTGGTGATCAAGACAAGGAATGGGCACCTCACATTTGCTGTGTGACATGTGCTGTCAGTCTGGGAGCCTGGCTCAGAGGCACTCAAAAGATGATGCTGTTTGCTGTTCCGATGATATGGCGAGAACAGAAAGACCATGTGACGGACTGTTACTTCTGTTTGACATATGTGTCTGGTTTCTCTGCCAAAAACAAGAAGTCAATTGAATGTCCTAATCTGCTTTCAGCAATGAAACGCGTGCCACATGATGACAGTCTTCCAATTCCAAAACCACCAGAGGATTGGACCTTAGACAAACCAGATGAAGAAACTGCAATGCAGGGTACTGACAGTGACATTTACCTGGATTTTGAACCGTGGTCATCAGGCGATCCACATCTGATAACACAGTCCGAATTGAATGATTTGGTCAGAGATTTGGGTCTGTCAAAAGCAAAAGCCAAGCTGCTGGGTTTGAGACTGCAGGAATGGTTTTTGCTGTCACCAGGTGCGAAAATTTCTGTGTTTCGAGGCTGACATCATGATATAACCAAATTTTTTGCACAAGTCAACAGTCTCTGTTTCTGTTGTGAAATTGAAGGACTGTTCTCGGCCTTGGGTTGTGATCACAACTTGGAAGAGTGGCGTCTCTTCATTGATTCGGCAATGTTATGCCTGAAAGCTGTTCTGCTGCACAATGGTAACATTTATCCTTCAATACCTGTTGGCTATGCAGCACACATGAAAGAAATGTATGAGAATATGGAACTGTTGCTGAAGCACGTCCAGTATAGCAGGTACAACTGTAATATCTGTGGAGATCTTAAAGTCGTTGCTCTGTTACTATGACGGCAGCTCAGCTATACAAAGTACTATTGTTTCATTTGTGAATGGGACAGCCGTGCCAAAGAGTCGCACTATAGTCGACAGAACTGGCCACTCCGTATAAAGTTAGTTTCAGGACAGAAAAATGTGGCACATGAATTGCTTGTCGACCCGGCAAAGATATTTTTGCCTCCTCTTCACATAAAACTGGGACTCATGAAAATTTCATGAAAGCACTGAACAAGGAAGGCAAAGGTTTTCTTTATTTAAGACAGATGTTCCAAAGAATAACTAACACCAAGATCAAAGATCTGTTAGTTGGGACGGGAAAAATTGCCTGGAAAGCCTTCAAAGACATTGTTGACAATTTTCTGGGCAATTGCAGAGCCTCAAACTACATTCAGCTGTTAGACAAACTTCTCAAAGCATACAAGACAATGAAGTGCAACATGTCACTCAAGATTCATGTCCTTCACTCACACTTGGACTTCTTCCCCGCAAATCTCTGTGCTGTTAGTGACGAACATGGTGAAAGGTTTCACCAGGACATTGTTATGATGGAGAAGCGATACCAGGGCAACTGGAATCCGTCAATGCTTGCTGACTACTGTTGGACACTGCAACGTGATGCACCAGACATTGAATACAAAAGAAAATCAGGAGCAAAACACTTTAAATTCTGTTGAATTTAATAGCTTTTGCAAAACATAAACGTGAATAAATACATTATTGTCAGTAAGATATGAATATCTATTTCTCAGAGTTCCTACGTAATGCAGTAAAACCAAAACTATATTTGTGCATACCCAGTAGGTACTTGTCACAATCAGCAAAAACTTTTCAGGAAGCAAGACTTTTCAAAAAAATTGTTGTGCAGTGTTATTAAGAACAGAAACCCAACTAGGATTTTCACACACAACAATGTCAGGGGTGTATTGAGAATGTGTCCTCACTTTAAAAAAAAATATGGTGGAAAAATTATGTTAATAAAGTGTGTTGACAGTTGCTGCTGTGTGTAATAAAAGATAAGCTGTAGCAAAAGCTCATTGCAGAATCTAGAATGCAGATTTCATAGTACCTTTTCAAGGATGGGGTGAAGTAACCAAATGAGTTCTACTTTCATCAGTAAAAATCAGTAAAAAAAAAAGATGTGATTGCATTAAAGGATACAAGCAGCGAAGTAGCATTTGTCAGAGCAGGCAATATTTTCCTAATACTCCATTGTCTCGTATTTGTGTTCCTTATTAACCTGGACGCAAGCAATTCAGGGCTCAAGTGCTAGATGGAAATGTGGGACTAACATCCTGAACCATTTTTTAATAGATTTTTCTTTCCTTCCCCCACCATCACTATCACCTTCTTCCAATTATCAGTCCCCACCACACCATCCCGCTACATCCACAACTACTACCACTTCAAATGGTACGGTCAGTGATGGGTCCATCTCTGACCATCATTATGTGCTGTCCAAAAACAATGACTAAGGCAAAAACTGCTGCTTCTATAGAAAAAATTGTGCATTGTGCTTTCAGAGGTTGATTCTGGACTATATGAGTCTTGTGGTGAAAGTCCACTTGGACCCAGTGCTGTTTGCCTAATGGACAAAGGTTCAAATATAAAATGCAATTATCTGTCTGTTCCACAATGCTTAATCCCATCTGGACAAAGCAACATTCTGAGGATTATGTTTTTCAGTTTCTCCATTGCCTTCAATTCCATATGGTAATTGCCTGTTATGGGCTAACCTCAGAGACATGCAAGTGGATGATACTAAAAATAAACTACATATATTTTGGGCAAACAATAGTTAGTGAGGTTTAAGGACTAATTCTCTAATGTGGATGTAAGGAACACAGGAGCATCACATAGGACAGTTCTGTCTCATTTTCTCTTCACCATTTTCATCTTGAACTGTAAGTATAACACCAGGTCATACCACTTGCAGACATTCTTATATAATAATTCTTCATAAATGGGGTGTACTGGCAGGGGAAATGAAGCAGAATGCAGGAGTCAGATGGAGAACTGTGTTTCTTGGTGCAAAGAGAAGTATTTTCAACTTAACATCAACAAAACCAAGGTTATTGACTTTCGGTATACCAAAGAAACCTCTAGGAACATTTCTCTATTAAGGGAATGAATACAAAGATAGAGTACTGCTTCAGGTAGTTGAGTTCTACATCAATGAGAGGACAGACCAGTCTCATAACACAGAGTAACTACTGAATATATAGTCATGTGAAAAAGTGACTTTTACATCATATTTGAACAGACAAACATTAGATTTTCATGAAAACAGTGCCTACAGATAAAGGTTATACACGTAAACAAATGAAACATAACATTGCTGTGATGCATTCATTTTCATAAATTAAATAGATCCATTAAATTAGAATCAGGTGTTCCAGATTAGGTACTGATAATTAGAACCTCCTCAGGGAGAATGCAGATAGAACCTGTCTTATTTAAACCACAGATATCCAGGATATGGTGTTCTCTTTGCTATTGACCTGTGTGATGTCATTAGACCAAGATCAAAATATCTCTCTAAGGACCTCAGAAAGCAAGTTGTGGATGCCTACAAGTCTAGCAAGGGATTCAAAAATAAACATTCCACTATAAGGAAAATCATCTAAAGTTGGCACAGGTTTCAATTGATTGCTATCAAGAGCATGTCTCCAAGAACCTCAATATTTCATTGCAGGATATGCAGGTAATCCCTGCAAAAGTTGTTGTCAAACTGCAGGTATCTACAATCAGAAAGAGATTGCACAAATTTGACCTGCATTTAAGGTGTGCTGGAAAAAAAGCCTTCGCTGTCTAAAAAGAACATTAGAGCAAGATGAAGTATGCCCTTGAACATTCAGGTGAAAAACAGGCCTTCAAGAACTGTACTGTATGCTCTGGATAGATGAATCAAAGATAGATAGATAGATAGATAGATAGATAGATAGATAGATAGATAGATAGATAGATAGATAGATAGATAGATAGATAGATAGATAGAGTGTTGTTTGATCACAGTAACAGTAGATATGTTTTGTGTAAACTAGACCCAACATTTTAGGAGAAGAACCTCATACCAGTTGTGAAATATGGCAGTGAAAATTTTATAGTTTGGGGTTGATTTGCTGGTTCAGGGTCTGTGCTGCTTGCAGCCATTGAGCCAACTATAAATTTTGCATCAAATCAAAGTGTGCTTCAGTAGAATATGAGGCCATCGGTCTGAAAATTGTAACCTGAACTAGTAATTTACCTTTCAACACGATAATGATCCAAAGCACACTAGCAAATAGACCAAGGAATGGACTTGCCTAGTCAAAGTGCTAATTTGTATTCCATTTAAATGTTGGGGGGGGGGGGGGGGGGGGGGGGGGGAGGGGGGCCTGAAATCGGCTGTATATGTAAGAGAGCACATGAACATCTTGCAATCAAAAGAATTTTGTGTAAAGGAGTGGTCAAAAATTTCAACTCATTGATTTCAGAAACTGTTTGGCAGCTTTGCAGAACATCTACATGAAGCCCTTTCTGTTAAATTGGGTAATACCAGCTTCTGAATTCAAAGGTGCAATTACAATGCATCTGGAAAGTATTCACAGCACATCACTTTTTCCACATTTTGTTACGTTACAGCCTTAATCCAAAATGGATTAAATTCATTTTTTTCCTCAGAATTCTACACACAACACTCCATAATGACAACATGAAAAAAGTTTACTTGAGGTTTTTGCAAATTTATTAAAAATAAAAAAACTGAGAAATCACATGTACATAAGTATTCACAGCCTTTGCTCAATACTTTGTCGATGCACCTTTGGCAGCAATTACAGCCTCAAGTCTTTTTGGATATGATGCCACAAGCTTGGCACACCTATCCTTGGCCAGTTTCACCCATTCCTCTTTGCAGCACCTCTCAAGCTCCATCAGGTTGGATGGGAAGCGTCGGTGCACAGCCATTTTAAGATCTCTCCAGAAATGTTCAATCGGATTCAAGTCTGGGCTCTGGCTGGGCCACTCAAGGACATTCACAGAGTTGTCCTGAAGCCACTCCTTTGATATCTTGGCTGTGTGCTTAGGGTCGTTGTCCTGCTGAAAGATGAACCGTCACCCCAGTCTGAGGTCAAGAGCGCTCTGGAGCAGGTTTTCATCCAGGATTTCTCTGTACATTGCTGCAATCATCTTTCCCTTTATCCTGACTAGTCTCCCAGTCCCTGCCACTGAAAAACATCCCCACAGCATGATGCTGCCACTGCCATGCTTCACTGTAGGGATGGTATTGGCCTGGTGATGAGCGATGCCTGGTTTCCTCCAAACATGACACCTGGCATTCACACCAAAGAGTTCAATCTTTGTCTCATCAGACCAAAGAATTTTCTTTCTCATGGTCTGAGAGTCCTTCAGGTGCCTTTTGGCAAACTCCAGGCAGGCTGCCATGTGCCTTTTACTAAGGAGTGGCTTCCGTCTGGTCACTCTACCATACAGGCCTGATTGGTGGATTGCTGCAGAGATGGTTGTCCTGCTGGAAGTTTTTCCTCTCTCCACAGAGCTCCACTGGAGCTCTGACAGAGTGACCATCGGGTTCTTGGTCACCTCCCTGACTAAGGCCCTTCTCCCCCGATCAGTCAGTTTAGATGGCCGGCCAGCTCTAGGAAGAGTCCTGGTGGTTTCAAACTTCTTCCACTTACGAATGATGGAGGCCACTGTGCTCATTGGGACCTTCAAAGCAGCAGAAATTTTTCTGTACCCTTCCCCAGATTTGTGCCTCGAGAGAATCCTGTCTCAGAGGTCTACAGACAATTCCTTTGACTTCATGCTTGGTTTGTGCTCTGACATGAACTGTCAACTGTGGGACCTTATATAGACAGGTGTGTGCCTTTCCAAATCATGTCCAATCAACTGAATTTACCACAGGTGGACTCCAATTAAGCTGCAGAAAACTCAAGGGTGATCAGGGGAAATAGGATGCACCTGAGCTCAATTTTGAGCTTCATGGCAAAGGCTGTGAATACTTATGTACATGTGCTTTCTCAATTCTTTTATTTTTAATAAATTTGCAAAAATCTCAAGTAAACTTTTTTCACGTTGTCATTATGGGGTGTTGTGTGTAGAATTCTGAGGAAAAAAAATGAATTTAATCCATTTTGGAATAAGGCTGTAACATAACAAAATGTGGCAAAAGTGATGCGCTGTGAATACTTTCTGGAAGTACTGTACATTTCCCCAGTAGACAACTGTATCTATGGATATTTTGTTGAATAAATGATTAAAAAGGCAAATTTTCCTTGTGTTTTTATTCAAGTATATAACATTTATATGAAGGTGCTGATTGTATGAAAATCAACTACTTGCCAGTTCTGATATGTTTAAAAAGTCAACTGTTTTCATAGGGTGTACTGTACTTACTTTTCCAAACAACATTAAGAAAGAGCAAAGCAGACTTTATTAAAATTAGATAAAGACATTATTCACATATTCTACAAGTCTGTGATGGCCAGTGATATTTTTTATGTTGTTGCATGTTGGGCTAGTAACATCGCTACAAGAGAGTCCCACCAAATCAACAAGGGTAGACTCAGTTATGGGATGCACTGTGGACCCCCTAGAGATTGTAGCAAATGAGAGAATGAAAACGAAACTGACAGTCATTATAAACAATGCTGCACATCCTCTCTCTGATAAATAACTCTGAGTACTTTCAGCCAATGAATTATTCAGCAAAGAATGACTACTGGGTCTCCTTTATACTAACAGTAATGTCTGCTCAGCCAAATCAGAAGTATCTATTTGATACCTAAAATCCATTCAATATACACAGGAAAGCATGAAGAAATAAAAGACCTATTTGTAACCTGTTTTCCTAGGAACTGTAGTTTTAACATTTAAGGCTAAGAAGTAAGATGCTTAAACACACTTAAGATAGAAAGTGATTGCTGCTTTGTCTGAGAGCACTGGATCTACTTCCTGGGTTTACTATACCGATGTGATACCACATATGTTAGTAAAATCATCTATATGAATAAAAATAAATAGTTTGTGTCTTGTGAATTTCCTGAAAATGTTATCCCATGAAGGCAGTAGGAAGATCTTGCAACGGAGAGGGGAAAATATGATCTGACATTGGCATGACTGTATAGGATGGTGGGCATTGCCAGGATAGATATTCTCTGTGTGCTTTAGTATCCACAGGAGAACAATATTCAGAGTACCAGTGAAGGACAGAGAGAGATGTTAAATCTGGAAAGAATCTGATAATTTCTGAGGACAGATGACCCAGCTGCTGACAGACATGTCTGACTTTGAAGTTGGTCTGATGTTTGGGAAAGGCAGATCTTCAGAATTTTACTTTTGCAGTTCTTCATGTACTTCTCTATAGATACACTTAAGAATGAAAAAAAACAACACATCTAAAATCACCCTTTGTCCTGACCCAGATGCAAACTCATGCAGGGAACATCAAAAGTGGTTCCTTACATTTTAAATGCCCACAACCCTAGATTTAAAAAGATTTTCTTTAACCCATTAGGACTCTTGGAAGCTGCCTCTTTATAGCCCTCACAGGTTTGCATGTACTTCACGTTGTATTTACATATTTGGCTGTTATTGGTGGTACATTCCTTTGCACTTCTGTCTCACAGGAGTTTATATCTAAAGTTTGACTCTGTCCCTGTAAAGTTTGGATATTCCTTCCTCAACAATTCTAAAACAAACATATTAGTAGCTTTTGGGTTGTTGTGTGCATGTGCTTGGCTTTGATGGATTCTTGTTGTAATAGGAGAGAACCAAGAGGAAAAAGGTTTGGGGATCCACCCCATATATTGCAACAGATAAATGCCTACCAAAAAACAAATCTGCGAGTACTCACAAAGTACAGAGTCCAAATAGCACTAACTGGAGAGGAGAGGTGTTTGGCTTTTATAGGTTGTGTGGAGAAAGAGGCGGGTCCGTGAGGGGAGTAGCAGAAATGAGGTCAGTAGGAGGATGTTGTCTGGACAGGAATGCAGAAGCTGATGCCAGTTTAGCTGGGTTTCCCTTCTGATGATCTGTAGAAGAGGGAGAAAAGAGGTTAGTACCCTTCATCAACCCTCAACCCAAAATCTTATCCTTAGTTAAGTACTTTGACTGCCTCCTATGCGCATGTGTGTGACATTGTCCAGGAATGTTATTGCCATAGTGCACAATGTCACTGAGATAAGTTCCAGCCCCAATGATTCTTACAAAGACATAAGTGAGTTCATAAAATGGAGGTGTGTCTGTCCTTTTTGCATACATTGAAAGTATTAAAGTGCAATATGTTGTCTCCTCTTAATAGTTAACCACAGTTTAAAATTCAATAGTGAAGGATCAGCAAATTAATTAGCCTAGAAAGATAACAGAGAAAAAAATGACTTGAAATATGTTACTGCATTTATGACATTTTTCTATTGCAAACTGAACATATTAAATTTAAATGAAACTCTTTCACCTTCCTCCTAGGCATTTATTTTTGTTGTGTAAATAACGCATATTTTGAAATGAAAGCAGTATCTCATTCTTTAGCCTTTCATTTACAATTTTACAGTATATACAGTATACTGTATATACCTATATATATATATATATATATATATATGTATATATATATATATATATATATATATATATATATATATATATATATACACAGTAATATTGTAAATGTTTAAGTATAATGCAATATTGTATACAATAATATAATATTGTAAATGCATAAAAGGCTACTTTAGCGTGTAAGGTTATGCACTGACATGACAATACAGGGATGTAAAGGGCCATTAATTACTCCAGAGGCAAAGGAAAAATGTAGGTCAAGAAGGCATGTCTGTCCATCATAGGGTGTCCAAAAACACAATTCAAAAAGCAATTCACAGAGGCTACTTAGCATCATTATAGACTCTTTTAAATGTGAGAAGAAACCAACATAGAGATAAGCCAGACATACACAAGAAGAGGAGAAGAACCCAACACAGAATTTACTTAAGTGTGATTCTGGCTAGAGGCCTCATTTATAAGCGTGTGTCCTCCCTGCGTGGAGTTTGCATGTTCTCCCCGTGTCTGCGTGGGTTTCTTCCGGGCGCTCCGGTTTCCTCCCACAGTCCAAAGACATGCAGGTTAAGGTGCATTGGCGATTCTAAAATTGGCCCTAGTGTGTGCTTGGTGTGTGTGTGTATGTGTGTGTGTGTGTGTGTGTGTGCGTGTGTGTGTGTGTGTGTGTGTGTGTGTGTGTGTGCATGCGCGCCCTGTGGAGGGTTGGTGCCCTGCCCGGGGTTTGTTTCCTGCCTTGCGTCCTGTGTTGGCTGGGATTGGCTCCAGCAGACCCCCATGACCCTGTAGTTAGGATAAAGTAGGTTGGATATTGGATGGATGGATGGATTAACCATGGAAAGTATGTATATTTACAGCAACTCTGACCCATGCTTATGCAACATTTTAGAGAAATTGGGAAATGACAACACACTTGATAAAGAAAGGAAATGCAGAAAATGACAAATCATATGTATTATTATGATATTATAATTATATTACAATAATGGCTTGGTGATATAAATTATTAAATAATAATTTATAGCACCGACCCATTATTATAATATGTGTTAATGTGACAAATATATTAAACCTGAAAAGTGTTGACTATGATGTATAGACTGTATATCAGTTCCCTTTTAAGAGGACCAAGGCTGCACATTTTAACTGAAGAACTTTGTTGGTTTTTTTGACAGTTTATATCAGGTACCTGTTGTCACTTCATAGGGTACTGGCCGACAGGTCAGGAATATGGTAGCAAAGCTTCACTCCATCATGCCTGATGTACTGATAGCCATTAGCTGACTGAGAAGGCGCTACATCTAGCTTTTATATGGTGTGGATGTGCATATTTAAAACATGGTTTTACCAACATAAAAAGGATATTTGCAGCAGAGTCTGGATCTCCTAACATAACTGGAGTAATTTACTGCACTCATATTGCAATAAGGACATCTAGCGAGACTGTAGTTGCTTTTTTCGAGTGCAAGCTGTTACATTCCATTAACACACAAGTCATATGTGATGCCGAGATGTGACAAACATCACGTCTTTTTAACAGGATCCTTATTAAGGAGTAAGCTCAGAGATAAGCAGATGAATGAGCCTATGGCGTCCTGAATAATGAACTATATGTCAGTTAGACTACAGTTTGTGACATTCAAGGACTGTGTTCTTGATACAGTTGTGAACAATACTGGAGAACCTCAAGGAACAGTCCTGTCTCCTTATCTCTTCACCCTCTGTACCTTCAACTATAAATATAACACCAGGTCAAGTTACTTGCAGAAATTCTCAGATGATTCTGAACATATGGGTTGTATTGGTAAAGGGGATGAGACAGAGTATAGAAGTCAGGTGGAGAACTTTGTCTCTGGGTGCAAAGATAATTGTCTGCATATTAATTTCAGCAAAACCAAGGACCCGATAATTGCCTTTTGGCACACCAGTGAGTTTCTATGCCTGGTCACAATCCAGTGAATCTAGAGGTGATGCACTCCTGAAATTACTTGTAGGTCCACTTCGATAACAGGTTGGACTGGTCTCATAACACAGAGGAACTACACAGTATAAGAAATGGCAGAACAGGCTTTTTTATTTTCCTTTTCTCCTGGCCATCTGATCATTGCTTACTGTTTATCTGTAATTCTAGATAGTTTTTTTTTTTATTTTTGTGATTACATTTTTAGCACTTTGAGCTACACCCTTGTAAGAAAATGTATTATAGAAATAAATATTGATGTTCTCACATCACTGTGCTATGGTAAGCACCCAGATATTTTATTTATTTACTACTCAGTTTCTATTTGTGCTTTTTTTTTAAATTTTATTTATTAATTTTATTGTAATCATTCCATACAAATAGATCAATTTATAACAAAAAAAAAAAAATTGAAGACAAATCAAACCCCACCCCTGAGAAGGAGAGCTTAGCCAAAGGAGAATTGCTTAGGTCTTTTTAATAAGGCAACAATAAACAAAAGAAAGCAAGAAATATATATAGGTAAATAAAAAATGGAGAAGGAAATTAAATGCGGTAATAGTTATTTCTCTTATTCTAAAATAATATTGATTAGATCCTGCCAGGTTTTAAAAAAATTCTGTACAGGTCTTCTAACTGAGAATTTGATTTTTTCCAATTTCAAATAATATAAAACATCAGTTTCCCACTGACTTATCAGAGGAGAGTTAGGATTCTTCCAATTTAACAAAATAAGTCTGCGTGCCAAAAGTGTAGTGAATGCAATCACCGTTTGCTTGTCCTTCTCCACTTCAAGTCCGTCTGGAAGAACACCGAACTCGGCTATTAATGAGTTAGGAGGGATTGTGACCCCAAGGCTGTCTGAAAGGCATTTAAAAATTTTGGTCCAAAATGATGTTAGTTTTGTGCAGGCCCAAAACATGTGACCCAATAAGGCAGGAGCTTGGTTGCAGCGTTTGCAGGTTGGATCTTGCCCTGGAAACATTTTGGACAGTTTTAAGTGAGACAGATGAGCTCGATATATAATTTTTAGTTGAATAATTCTATGCTTTGCACATATGGAGCTCGAGTGAATTCTCTGCTTTGCTACCTTCCACTCCTTTTCTGATATATTGATTAAGAGATCTTCTTCCCAATGTCCTCTTGGATCTTTGAAAGGTAGGGACTCTAATAAGATTTTACATAATGTGGAAATGGTATTTAATTCCTCGAAATTGAGCAGTATTTTTTCCAGCATGGTGGAGGGTACGAGGTGAGGAAAATCGGACAGTTTCTATTTAACAAAATTTCTAATTTGAAGATAGTGAAAGAAATGTGTAGCTGGGAGGTTGAATTTGGAACGTAATTGTTCAAAAGATGCAAATATGTTGTCTATATAAAGATCTCTGAGCATTTTAATCCCAAAACTTTTCCAGATATTAAAAACTGGATATGTTTGCGAGGGTTGAAAGAGGTGGTTCTCTTGCAGAGGTGCCGCGGATAAAAGATTTTCCATCTTAAAATGCTTTCTAAGTTGGTTCCATATTCTGAGTGAGTAAAGCACAATTGGGTTATTAGAATATTTGCGATAACTTGCATTTATTGGAGAGCAGAGCAGGGAGTATAAAGAAGTACTACAGGATTTTACTTCTATTGTAAACCAAGCCTTTGTATGTTCATTTTTTGTGTCCAGGTTTTTATGACTTGTATGTTTGCTGCCCAGTAATAAAACTGAAAATTAGGTAAAGCTATGCCACCTTCTGCCTGAGGTCTTTGTAGGGTTGCTCTTCGGATACGTGGGTGTTTTTGAGTTCCAAATGAATGAGGTTATTGTTGAATCTAATTGCTTAAAAAACGATTTATTGATATATATTGGAATGTTTTGAAATAAAAAAAGAAGTTTAGGAAGGATATTCATCTTAACAACGTTAATTCTTCCGGCTAGAGTGAGATGAAGGGTTGACCATCTATGCAAGTCTTGCTTAATTTTTTTCCATACAGACGGCAAAATGTTGTTGATAAAGAGCTTTATGTTTACTTGTGATATTTACCCCTAAGTATTCAAACGGATCTGCTACGGTAAAAGGTAGGGTGTCCAATCTAATATTATTTGTGCTTTGATCTTTGGTTTTGACTTTTGGCTTTGACCATTTGCTGACTTTTGCCTAGCAGGTTGGTTATGATTTTGATTAGACCGTTCTGGATTTTTCTTTTGTATGCTTTTTGGCCTAACTTTTCAAAGCTCTTTTTCAATCTGTTTTTTTAAATGTCCTTTTAGGTCAAAGAAGAATTCCACCTGTGCATTTTATGCAAAGAAGACTCCGGCTGTTCTATTCAGAGCAAACAAGGTCTTCAACTACAGGCTGTAACACTGTTGGTCTTTGAATAGCTGCTGCCCCAAATTCCAGTGCTGAAGAATTTCATACATTGATTTAAATAGCAGAATTTTAATTAATCTACATCATGCCGATAGACCGCATAATTAAAATCAGATCCTCCATCAAGGCCAAGTCTTCATTTTCTCCACATGTGTTTATAAATAGATTGGTATCAGTGAGTGTCAGTGAGATTCCAAACTCAAAAACATTATCCTCAGTTCTTTATTACCACAATCTCAATAAAAGCAACTCATCATGCATTAAAGAATCTGACAATTTGTTTGTGGTGCTTCAATTTCAGTTTTTATTTTTTTACCTTTTTTTTTTTTATCGTGCCTGTGAACAATGTGCAGGTGACTTCTTGGCTCTTTCTAAAACCTAAGCATTTTATTAAAATACAATGGAGTGTAATCCATTTAGCTCAGATACATTGTTATTTGTATAAAGTACAATGGAACTCATATGTGCTCTTTTCACTACGCTAGCACTCATGAGTTATGCTCTATAATTTAATTGGCAAAAAATAGGTGATGTTTAGGAAAAAAATAATCATGATTTGTTATTACAAACCATGTCAGAACATAACCATTGAAGAAACAGAATTGCAAAAGCAAAAAAATTATAATATGCAGAATATAGCATGGTTGGTGAAGTAGTAAGGAATAAGGGTGGACCACATTAAATTTTAATGAGAGTAAAACAGAGGTTCTGAAATTTCATCCAAGTGGGACTTTCAATGTTCCTCCTTGCAGTCTTGGCCCATAGGAACCTTTTGTGAAGACGTCTGTTAAGAACTTGGAAGTAATCATGGATGGGGATTTTAAAATGGTTGACCAAATTAATTCGGTTATTAAATCTAGTTTCTTCCAGCTGAGACTCCTATCCAAGATAAAGTCCTTTTTGTCTTTTGAGGATTTTGAGAAAGTCATATATGCTTTTATCTCATCACACCTTGTCTGTTGTAATGCCCTTTATTTTGCGGTTAGTTAGGCTTCTCTCTCCCACCTCCAATTGCTTTAGAATGCTGCTGGGTCTAAAAAACATGATCATATTACCCCAATACTTCGGGCAATACATTGGCTTCCTATTAAGTATAGGATTCATTTTAAGATTCTTACAATTACCTATAAATTTTAAAATGCCTGGCCCCTGGCTATTTATGTGGCCTGATAAGCCGACCAGATCTTTCTGACAACACAAAGAGCCAGACTAAAACTGAGAGGCAACCGGGCAATTTCTGTCCTGGCTCCAAAATTATGGAATCAGTTATCTTTATATATTAGAATAGTGCCATCATAATTGATTTTTAAATCTTATCTCAAAACTCATTTCTACTTTTTGGCTTTTAATTCATCTTGAGAGTTGATTATCTTCCCTTGTGCTGCTTTAATTTTTATATTTGTTTCTGTCATTATTTTTTATATTTATTGGTTATTTACCTTGCATAGCATTTTGGACTCAACCCTGTTATTTAAAGTGCTTTATAAATAAACAATTGATTGATTGATTGAAGGGGGACTGTTACAACTCCTACCATGGCGCCTGCTGCAGACAGACAAGTGGTAAGAAATGTATCATTTCCTTGACAAAACAGCACCAAGAATCTGTGATAAAATTACTGTTTTTTGAGTTTACGTTTGTTGTTACAAGCATGCCTCCAAAATGCATAAGGGATATTTGTTTAAATCAAAGCATTTGCTACTTCAAAATGGATATCTTCAGAAAGCTTTAAGACTTTTTTAAAGGGTAACCCTTGTAAAAGATAGCCCGGCCACAGACAGACATGGCTCCAGATGTTCAAAACACATACACATTTTATTCACACTATGTACAATATTTAGAGCGGTTGCTCAGTCCTTGCTCCTTTCGGCCTCCTCCACTCCTCTCTCGCAAGCTCCGTCCTCTTCCACCCAACTCCGGCTCCCCGATTGGAGTGAAGCGGCCCCTTTTATCTTGCCCTGGATGTGCTCCAGGTGCATGATGACAACCTTCCGGCAGCACTCCCCAGGGTGGCGGAAGTGCTGCCCTTGCACCCGGAAGCACTCTGGGCATACACCATCTCTAGTCCATCAGCACTTCCTGGTGTACCGGAAGCACTGTCCTCCAGGGTTCAAGGACCATCCAGGCACGCAGGGAAGAATAGTGCCACTCTTCCAGTTCGTCCTTTCTCCAGGCGTCCCGGCGGGGCTGGGTTCCTGGCCATATATCACACCCTGTATACATCTACTCCATTTTAAAACACAAGAGTTGGCTCATTATTTTTTCTTTAATTTATAAAAATTCCTCACTTTATAGTATAATTTCATATGGCAAATTAGTATACTGTATATTGCAACTGTGAAGAAATAACTTTAACTTTAAAATACCGAATCTGTCCTTGAAGACTATTGGTTTGTTTTTGACAATGATTTCCTTCTAATCTCCTGGTCCAAACTGCATTTTTTTACCTTGTGGTTTGCCTTTTTTCTACCTCAGGCAGAACCAATCCAGATGTTAAATTACCTGCTATAACCATAGATAAAGATGATTTAATTCTCCCCTTGACAAACTGATTCCTGAGAAAATGATTAACAATTAGTCCTACTGACAAATGTCCAGAAGCCCACAGTCTTTCTGAGGCACACCTCTTCCTTGATGAGCCCCAGTGAATCGGGTATGGACAGAAAGCTTGCTGCTGACATTTATTGTTTGTCAGTAGTGTAATTCCCCAAGACAGTGAATCCAGTTTTACAGAAGGGTCCTCTCACTGTTACAAGTCTGATGATTTTTCAAAAAAGTTACAAAAGTTCTTTAACATTAAGTTTATATCATTTATGAGGAAAACGAACAGAAAAAATAAGTGCCACTTCATCCCTGCAAATCTTGCTTGAAAGCACCGAGCCCAACATTAGATTGACAGTCATTTGTACAGTCATTTAAATTTAAAGTGGGAAACTCTTTTCTTTAGTTTCCCACCTGGTCTGCACAGCCCAATAAACAAAGCAGTTTTTCTTTCTTTCTTTCTTTCTTTCTTTCTTTCTTTCTTTCTTTCTTTCTTTCTTTCTTTCTTTCTTTCTTTCTTTCTTTCTTTCTTTCTTTCTTTCTTTCTTTCTTTCTTTCTTTCTTTCTCTTCCTCTTCCCCTCTCCCTTCCTTCAGTCTCCCTTCCTCCCGACACTGTGTCCCCGAATGAAGGCCAGCGCCTCCATTTAAGCCACACCCAGGAGCACTCCAGGTCGCTCGTTAGCAAGGTCCAGAAGTACTCCCAGGTGTGGCTGATGCCTAACATAGTAGGGCTGTGCAGCCTCTGCAGCACCCCCTGGAGGCACCCACAGAACGCAACAGGCTGTAGCAAACTCCATCTCCCAGCATGCCTTGTGAAAATCTGTGGTGCCACATATATATGTTTTGTGTGTGTGTGTGTATGTTTGAAAAACAGTATCTTTTCCAGTACAAAAATATTAATTATTCATTGGGTGAGTTTGAGTCCCTTAGGTTTGCTTATAGCAACGGGTCTGGGAGCTTGCATATTCTCCCTCTGCTGCTGTTGCTTTTCCTATAGGTATTCCATGTTAATTGTCATGTTAATTTGTGATTCTAAGCCATACATACTATCCTATTGAGATGAGAACATTACATAATACGTTATGGAAAAAAAATAAAACAAAAAACTTCTTAGCAGTTATCTGAGCTTGTTTTCCAACTCTAAATCACACATACATGTGCCAAATAGATTTTTGCAAAGTGTTCTACACCAGTACATGATCCTGCACACAAGCCTAACTGGCCAACAATGCATCCCTGACCTGTACTCTTTATTTTAAATGTTCAGAGACCTAAATGTCATGTCAAGGTGACTGCTAAACTATGTGGTTTACACTTGCAAATGATCTCCACATATTGTACATAGTTCTGCTCTCCTCTGAACAGAAGAACTTAAGGAGTTTGTCAAACTAGAGAAGATCATTCAGGCCATTCAGCATGATTGGTAAGTTTATAGCTATGGTAAGTAGTTACAATATCCCATCCATATTATTATTAGTATCCCTGCTTCAGCTATGTGTTTGGGAAAGTAAAGGACAGCATTCTATAAGGCACTCGGATCTTCTAAGCATCAAATCCCTTGGAGTCACATTTAATAGATAAAATGGATGTGGTGATTGCCACCCTTATCCTGAACACCACCATGGAAACGTTAACCAGATACACTTCTCCACAGATCCATTAAGAGCTTTTATAGAATGGTCCCCTTAGAATATATTTTTCTTATTATCTTTTCTCCCTCCCAGGCGTAGAACTAATGTAGGTAATGCACAAATTATTTGACTGAGGCAAAGTGGCTGACATTCAGCTTGCAAGCCTATCAATCCTCCAATTAAATGTGAAAATCTCATTATAAAGAAGTCACTGGAAACATCACTAGAAAAGAAATACATTATTTAGAGAACTGCAAAAAAGAAACCAGTAGTAAAGCAACTGATGCTATTCACTTAAAGCAATACAACCACAACACTAAAAAGAATTTAAATTTACCTCAATTTCTTCTAGTCATGTATAAAGAAATATCTCCATAATAAATCATTACTGTTTCAGAGTAAAATAAATAAAAGTTGCCAGGTTAAATGAAATTTTGTGGTTCTGCATTGCTTTTGTCATATTTTTAGAATCTTACAAACCTGAAGTTTCATAAATCTTTATTTCAAGATTTCACACTTTTTATCAATGGCTTTATATTAGCCACACTTTAAACTCTTTTTCACCAAAGACCATTAGTCCTCAAAGGTAATTTCAAAAGTGACAAAATAGGATTTACATTACATCTTGAGATTTACTGCACTTCCACAGTGTAACTTTTTTAACTATTAAAACTGTGAATAAATTAAACTCACTTTTTTAGCAAACATTTTTAGTAATGAATATATATTTTAAAACAGAAAAGCATTCTTTGACTGCGAACATCTTTGAAAAGCAGTATTAAAAACTGCAGTGTGGATAGACTTTAGTTTTAAATCTTGAATTAGTTTCCGGCAATGCCTTTTCTAAATTAAATGCTTTTTTTCTGGTAATGTATCAAAATCAAAGAAATAATGACAAATATTAGTATAATCCCTCAGTAAGTACTATATTTTAGATTTCTTCCCCAGCATTAAACTGCATGAACTATTACAGGTTTTTGTCTCCTATTTCTATTCTGCTTTTAAATTACCAATTTACCAAAGGGCTGCAAGCAAGTCATACTTAAGAAAGCAGCTTCACCTTGAGATGATAGCTATTGTCTATTCTCTGAAGGACTAGTATTGCATCCTCCTGCTGTTCCTCGTGTATCTAAATGATTTTACAATGGTTATTAGTTTAATTTCCAGAAAGCCTGAGGTAGCTGATGCACTTATAGAACAGCTGAAATTATTATAAAAGCTACCAGTCTAACATATATGACTAGGGAGATGCATTACAAATGAGCTCAGAGGATAGACGGATACTTTTTTGTTTGTCACCCTTGGCGTGAGTGGTTTATTATGTGGAAGCATTATATCAGTATAATTTCAATCATTATAATCTCATTGTGGAAATTTTTGAAAAAAATGATATATGTATGTTTAGGATTGAATAAATTTAAAGTTTTACAGCAGATGCAAGTCATTAAATGTGGATAAATAAGTTTCCACCTGTTTGCTCTCTCTGGTTGAACCCAGGGCCTCAGTTTCCTTTGTCTGACAATATAGTAAGTCATGTGCTGTATGATACAAAAACTCAAGGAACGAGGTTTGAATTTGAATTAAAAAACCCAGCTGTGGTTTTGCATTCTCCTCGTGTCGGTGTGGTTTTGATGTCATATTCCCAAACCCTTGTGGGTTAGCTTGCTTCTCAATTCTAAATTGTCCCCTATATGGGAGTGTGAATGAATGGGCCCTGCAATGGATCATGCCCTGTTTAAGGCTGTTTCCTGTAGGTTTTACTTGTATTATATGTTCCATTGCAGGGCTTAATCTAATAATATAAAGAGATTCCCTGCACAGTTATAGCTGGGATTCTTGAATTAAGGAGTCTGACATATAAAAAAATAGTTTACAATACATAATGTCTCAAAATATACTAATAAATGAACAACATGCAGTTTTACTCTGCTTATCGTTCTAGTGGGATAGCTTATACTGTCAAGTAGCATATTATTTAAACCTTTCCTGCCTCATTTAATTTTACACAGTCATCATTGTCACTTGGTCCAAAGTTTTCTTTGACTTGCTTTGATACTGTATCTTTGATTTACACCAATGTGTATTTTTGTCTTGCTATTTTTCCTGACTCGGTTTTCCATTGCTTCTACCAGTATGGAACAAATAATCCATGTTAAGTGGTTAATAATAAAAATGATGTAGAGGTTTAAATTTTTCTTTTGGAGATTGCATGTGCCATTTGTTTATGCATGAGAATCATTATTCACACTTGACCCCACACACACATACAATATACACCAGTTACTCATTTTATGTTTTACATGCATTTTAACATAAATAATTATTAAGGAAAATAGTTAGAATTGCTCCTCCTCGAACCGCCACCTTATCGTGGTGGAGGGGTTTGCATGTCCCAATGATCCTAGGAGCTCTGTTGTCCGGGGCTTTATGCCCCTGGTAGGTCCACCCAAGGCAAACTGGTCCTAGGTGAGGGAGGAGACAAAGTGCGGTTCAACATAACCACCTATGATGAATAAAAAATTTGGACGGCGTTTTCCCTCGCCCGGCTCGATGGCGAGTGCTTGGTGGCTGGGCTTGCACCCATGGGGCTCGGCCGGGCACAGCCCCAAGAGATAACGTGGGTCCCCCTTCCCATGGGCTCACCACCTATGAGAGAGGCCAAGGAGGTCGGGTGCAGTGTGAGTTGGGTGGTGGCCGAAAGCGGGGACCTTGGCGGTCCGATCCTTGGCTACAGAAGCTGGATCTTGGAACGTGGAATGTCACCTCTCTGAAGGGGAAGGAGCCTGAGCTTGTGCGCGAGGTTGAGAGGTTCTGGCTAGATATAGTCGGGCTCACCTCGACGCACAGCTTGGACTCTGGAACCAATCTCCTTGAGAGGGGCTGGACTCTGTACCACTCTGGAGTTGCCCCCGGTGAGAGGCACCGAGCGGGTGTGGGCATACTTATTGCCCCCCGACTTGGAGCCTGTACATTGGGGTTTACCCCGGTGGATGAGAGGGTAGCCTCCTTCTGCCTTCGGGTGGTGGGACGGATCCTAACTGTTGTTTGTGCATATGCACCGAACAGTAGTTCGGAGTACCCACCCTTTTTGGAGTCCCTGGAGGGGGTGCAAGAGAGCATACCTTCTGGGGACTCCCTCGTACTGCTGGGAGACTTTAATGCTCACATGGGCAATGACAGTGATACCTGGAAGGGCGTGATTGGGAGGAATGGCCCCCCCGATCTGAACCCGAGTGGTGTTTTGTTATTGGACTTCTGTGCTCGTCATGGATTGTCCATAACAAACACCATGTTCAAGCATAGGGGTGTTCATATGTGCACTTGGCACCAGGACACCCTAGGCCTCAGTTCGATGATCGACTTTGTGGTCATGTCGTCAGACTTGCGGCCACATGTCTTGGACACTCGGGTGAAGAGAGGGGCGGAGCTGTCAACTGATCACCACCTGGTGGTGAGTTGGCTTCGATGGTGGGGGAGGATGCCGGTCAAGCCTGGTAGGTCCAAACGTGTTGTGAGGGTCTGCTGGGAACGTCTCGCAGAGCCCCCTGTCAGAAGTAGCTTCAACTCCCACCTCCGGCAGAACTTCGACCATGTCCCGAGGGAGGTGGGGGACATTGAGTCCGAATGGGCCTCTATTGTTGAGACGGCTGACCGGAACTGTGGCCGTAAGGTGGTCGGTGCCTATCGTGGCAGCAATACCCGAACCCGTTGGTGGACAACAGCAGTGAGGGATGCTGTCAAGCTGAAGAAGGAGTCCTACCAGTCCCTTTTGTCCTGTGGGACTCTGGAGGCAGCTAATAGGTACCGGCAGGCCAAGCGGAATGCTTCAGTGGTTACTGAGGCAAAAACTCGGGCATGGGAGGAGTTTGGGGAGGCCATGGAGAACGACTTTCGGACGGCTTCGAGGAGATTCTGGTCCACCGGCATCTCGGGAGGGGGAAGCAGTGCAGTGTCAACACTGTATATGGTGGGGATGGTGCGCTGCTGACCTCAACTTGGGACGTTGTGGGTCGGTGGGGGGAGTACTTCAAAGACCTCCTCAATCCCACTAACATGCCTTCCAATGAGGAAACAGAGACTGGGGACTCAGAGGTGGGCTCCCCCATCTCTGGGACTGAGGTCACTGAGGTGTTCAAAAAACTCCTTGGTGGCAGGGCCCCGGGGGTGGATGAGATACGCCCAGAGTTCCTCAAGGCTCTGGATGTTGTAGGGCTGTCTTGGTTGACATGTCTCTACAACATTGCATGGACATCAGGGACAGTGACTCTGGATTGGCAGACCGGGGTGGTGGTCCCCCTCTTTAAGAAGGGGAACCGGAGGGTGTGTTCCAACTACATAGGGATCACACTCCTCAGCCTCCTTGGAAAAGTCTATTCGGGGGTTCTGGAGAGGAGGGTCCGTCGGACGGTCAAACCTTGGATTCAGGAGGAACAGTGTGGTTTTCGTCCTGGTCGCGGAACAATGGACCAGCTCTACACCCTTAGCAGGGTCCTGGGGAGTGCATGGGAGTTCGCCCAACCAGTCTACATGTGTTTTGTGGACTTGGAAAAGGTGTTCGACCGTGTCCCTCGGGGAATCCTGTGGGGGTTTCTCCGGGAGTATGGGGTACCGGACTCCCTGATAAGGGCTGTTCAGTCCCTGTACAACCGGTGTCAGAGCTTGGTCCGCATTGCCGGTAGTAAGTCGAACCCGTTTCCAGTGAGAGTTGGACTCCGCCAGGACTGCCCTTTGTCACCGATTCTATTCATAACTTTTATGGACAGAATTTCTAGCCACAGCAGGGTGTTGAGGGGGTCTGGTTTGGTGGACTCAGGATTGGGTCAGTGCTTTTTGCAGATGATGTTGTCCTGTTTGCTTCATCAGGCCGTGATCTTTGGCTCTCTCTGGATCGGTTCGCAGCTGAGTGTGAAGCAGCTGGGATGGGAATCAGCACCTCCAAATCCGAGACCATGGTCCTCAGCCGGAAAAGGGTGGAGTGCCCTCTCAGGGTTGGGAGTGAGATCCTGCCTCAAGTGGAGGAGTTCAAGTATCTTGGGGTCTTGTTCACGAGTGTGGGAAGAATGGAGCGAGAGATCGACAGGCGGATCAGTGCGGCATCCGCAGTGATGCGGGCTCTGCATCGGTCTGTCGTGGTGAAAAAGGAGCTGAGCCGTAAGGCAAAGCTCTCAATTTACCAGTCGATCTATGTTCCTACCCTCACCTATGGTCATGAGCTATGGGTAGTGACCGAAAGAACGAGATCGTGAATACAAGCGGCTGAAATGAGTTTCCTCCGCAGGGTGTCTGGGCTCTCCCTTAAAGATAGGGTGAGAAGCTCAGTCATCCGGGAGGGGCTCAGAGTAGAGCCGCTGCTCCTCCGCATCGAGAGGAGTCAGATGAGGTGGCTCGGGCATCTGATCAGGATGCCTCCCTGGTGAGGTGTTCCGGGCATGTCCAACCGGGAGGAGGCCCCGGGGAAGACCCAGGACACGCTGGAGGGACTATGTCTCCCGGCTGGCCTGGGAACGCCTCAGGATTCTCCCGGAAGAGCCAGAAGAAGTGGCTGGGGAGAGGGAGGTCTGTGTATCTCTGCTCAAGCTGCTGCCCCTGCAACCCGACCTCGGCTAAGCGGAAGAGGATGGATGGATGGATGGATAGTTAGAATTGGGAATGAAAATCACAAATTAATTAATATACATTCTTAGTCTTTATCATAACATAAGACTAGGCAACAAAACATCTAAGTGAAAAACCTAGACTTTTAAGTCTTCGTGGAAATCATAGGCACATTCTTAGAATGGGATGACAAACATTGAACTATACGTTTCTACAGAAATCCCGAAGATACTGCCCTACACATGGCCAGATCTACCAACTGGGTGACTTGGGTGCACACCCTGGGGTCCTGCTTGCAAAGGAGCCTTTGCATATGTAAAATAAAAAAAAAAATTGGATATGAGGCTTTGCATCCTAGGAAACAAGTTACCTGAACTATTCTACAACATTTCAGTAGTTATTTGCTGCTCTGATGCTGATCTTTCTTATCATAAAATAAGTCATTACGATAGCAATTGATGAGAAGAATTCATAATTAATTGCAGAATTACAGTATTTGATGGTTCCTCTAGAGTGCCTCTTTCTCTTAAATGATTAGGCTCAAAAACTAATCAGCACATTGTCATCTTATAACAGGCTTAAGTTTCAAGTTTGGTATTTTTCCATCCAGCTGTTTCACCTTTAGACCATCCTCAAGAAACTGTGATAATAGACACACACATGGACAGACACACAACCAGCATCAAGATATCAGTGTTTTCAATATCAAGGTACCCTAAAAGGTCGAGATCGGTTGAAAACCGAAGATTGAAATTTTTGACACATAGATGATAGGTTATGGTAGGAGAGGGCACAAAGCAAAAAATGACTAATAACAGAAAAGATCAAATTTTCACTGACAGTACAGGTGCACATGGAGTGCACACTCGCTCTGAACCTCACCCTATCTAATCGGACCTAAATAATAAGCTTTGAAAAGAAAAATGCACTGCAGAAAATGAAATATAAGCAAGTGTTAAAGTATTTATATCTTAACATTAAATCTTTTTTTCCTTATTTTAAGAATTATTGACTTATCAAAAAAAAATATATTTAAGATTATTTAGTTTAAAAAATCTTGTCAAGCAAAGTTTGCTTACTTCATTGGCAGAACTTTTTTTTTGCTAAATAAAAGGAAAACAACTCCCATTTAAGTTTTTGTTGTCTAGTTTTTGTGTATGCATTTTTGCGGTGTGTGAGTGCTGGCTTGTAGATATGGGTAGGGCCCAATTAGAGCAGGTCACTTTTATGAGATTGTACATTTGATGTGTTACCGTACCTCAAAAAAACTTAGATTGTCATTCAAAAACAAGAACCTAGTGGTGCAAGGAAAAGGAAAAAATGAAAACGATGTAGAAGCAAAAGACAGTTTTCATTGATAACTATGGATGACATTTTTAAAAAAATGATGTGAACAAGCTGTGAAAACTGTCATTCATTGCTTCTAAACTCTTTAGCAGCAACAGTAAGTCCAATTCTGTGGAGTCTCATAACACTGTTAGAAATTTCAGCAACATTATGGAAGACAACACGGGCAGTGCAGGAAATATGGCGTACCACACTACACAAAACACACATGAAAGATCTCCTTTCCTCTCTTGTATTATATTTTATGTGAATATGTGATCCTAAAATGTTCAGTAATAGGATCCGTGATCACTTGCTCACCTACCAGCGACCGGAACAGTCTGGTTTTACGCCTAAGAAGTCTACCATCGACCACATCCTGGCACTGAGGGTTCTCATGGAGCGCAAACGCAAATATCGGCAGAGTTTCTTTGCAGCCTTTGTCGATTTTCATAAAGCTTTCGACTCAGTTGATCACGTTGCCCTGTGGTACATCCTGAGGGTTCACGGGATCCCCTTGAGGTTGCTGGATATCATGGCCATCCTGTACACTGGTACTGTGAGTGCTGTGCAGAGTGGAGGCAGAACCTCTGTGTTTTTCCCAGTTGATTCTGGGGTTCATCAGGGGTGTGTTCTTGCTCCTACTCTGTTCAATGCTTGTATGGACTGGGTGTTGGGCAAGGTCGTGGGGTCCAGCGGCTGTGGGGCAGTTGTTGGTGAAGAAAGATTCACAGATCTTGACTTTGCTGATGATGCTGTGATCTTCGTGGAGTCAATGGAGGCTCTGATTCGGGCACTCAAGAAACTGAGCAAGGAGTCAGTGTCTGGGCTTGCGAGTGTCCTGGATAAAGACCAAGATCCAGGCCTTTAATGACCTCTAGGGCACAGCCATCAGCAGTGTGTCTGTTTGCAGAGAGAGTGTCGACCTTGTAGAGAGGTTTACTTACCTTGGCAGTGACATTCATGTCTCTGGTGACTCTTCCTATGAAGTCAGTAGATGGATTGGGAGAGTATGGGGGGGTCATGAGGTCACTGGAAAAGGGTGTCTGGCGCTCCAGATATCTATGCAAAAGGACAAAGGTCCAAGTCTTTAGAGTTCTGGTACTTCCTGTCTTGCTATATGGTTGCGAGACATGGACGCATCCAGTGACCTGAGACGAAGACTGGACTCCTTTGGTACTGTGTTTCTCCGGAAAATCCTTGGGTACCATTGGTTTGACTTTGTGTCGAATGAGCGGTTGCTCATGGAGTCCCGAATGAGGCACATTACCTGCATTGTGAGGGAGCGTCAGTTATGGCACTACAGTCATGTGGCGTATTTCCCTGAGGGTGATCCAGCTCGTAAGATCCTGATTGGTGGAGACCCAAGTGGCTGGAAAAGGCCAAGGGGTCACTGACGTAACACCTGGATGCGGCAGATAGAGGGTCATTTCCGGAGGGTGGGATTGGACCGTGTGTCTGCCTGGGGGGTTGCCAACCGGGATCCCAAGTTGTTTCGTCGTGTGGTGGGTGCGGCAACGCACTGTACCAGTGCATGCTCCCCAACTTGATTTGACTTGACAAATGAACATTAAAGGAAGGGACAGTTGACCATAAAAAGGACTTTTTTGTACTTCAATCAATCGTTGTTCCTGATGTATTATTAACATATGTGATGTTCATAATGCGTCTTTGGTGAGGGTAGTGAGGTGTGGAGGTTCTTTTAACCTTCAACACTCGGAGACACATGGGGTTCTTAATCCAACCCTGGCCATACATGACATGACTGATAATAATTTACTTAAAGACCTGTCATTCACAAATGCAGTAAATAGTCAGTTTTACTACACTAGTGTCCATAGAAAACTCATCCAAAGTAAACATACATTGAAATGTCCTTCTGTTTACATACAGCATATCTAATTTATAGGAGTGTTTATCCTTGGTCTACATTTGTTTATTCATTTTGCTGGAATGATTTTGAGTTTAGAGTTGCTAATCAAGCCAATATGGACTGTCTGTACATATTTGAGATGCACAAACAGCTAGGAATTCCAGGAGATAAAACATACAATTACACACAGAGTGTTCAAATTACACACACATAAGTGTGTGCATGTACCCTGGAAAAAATAAAAAAACAAAACAAAAAAAAAAACAGTTACACCTAGACAGATTAGTCTAATTTGCTTAACAGTTGTTGTTCAGCACAGGAGATACTTTACCCACAAAGAAGGGTCTTTCAATTCAATTACAGGTACCCTTACTCAAAAAGACCCTTTACTTGGAGATGTTTTCTTTCAGTAGCTTTTTTCCTGCTTGGTGTCTGATACTTCTGGGATAGGCTCTGTCTCTTAAATAAAGTAATTCCAGGAAAGTAATGATGGGTGGCCAGAAAGTTGCACTGTCTTAAAAATTTTTGCTACATAAACATAGTAATAAACAAGGATTGAAAATGCAAGAGAAGTGCTGCACATGATGTGCATGTGTGGTGTTATGGGTCCACAGCTCTCCAGCAAAGGCCAGTTCGTTTTAAATAAATAATCGCCGCGCTCGCGGCTTAGCGAGGGGGCGTGGTAACTGTAGCGAGCCGCAGGGCAATCTGCGGTGTGGGCGTTTTTCACCTAAGTGCACAGGTGAGAGACTGCCCACATCCGTGATTGTTCCTGTGGCTAATGGGCTGCAGTTATTGATGGGCGGAGTGAAGCCTCATGAAGCATCAACACGTTTGAAGCAATTGTGTCGGAAATCGTATCGAAGCTTCGAAGCATTTGACACTCACCTCTCTAGGGACACCTCCTGGCCATTTGTATTAACAGCACATTTTAACAGTAAACTCTTAGAGCATTGTGGACGAATACCGAATCTCTATGAAGTTGTGATATACACCTTTGAAGTCAAAAATTATAATTGGCAATTGTAAATCGACATACGCTTAGCAAGTAATTATTCTGCAATAATCGGGTCAACGTTGACTAGTTATGTTAGGCGCTAGCACGGATTACCGTTGTTTAGAAGTAAATGTATGCGTAACGGTGGCTTGAACAATTACGCCAGTCGGACAGCGCCAGGTCTCGTGTTCAATAACAAACCTGGTCAGCATCTGTCTGGGGATTGCAGATTGCCGTTGCCTGATGCGTTTGATTGATAGTTCCGATTATGCGACAATGGTCCTTGAAAACCTGGTTGGTGTTAGACTTCTAATCGGGAATTTAATCTGCATAATGTACATTCATATTCTAATTCCAATGTAAAACCAGCATATATCAGTATTTGAATTAAACTCTTCAACCAAACTAGACTACACCTCGTGGAAATGCGATTGGTCCATCACTAACTGTCACTAAATTTTGCAATAACTATACTGATACGAACTGGCGCTACACATCCACATCATCACGTGCATTGGAAATGAGACGCTGAGCTTTTGACGCACAAATGTTTCAAAACGACACCTTGAAGCTTGTTTAAAAGTGCACGTGAGATGATGAAGGGGAGGTAAAGCCAAATGTCAGTGAGATATGTCGTGTGTTACTTTTATCAGCACTGTCAGTTACTTCACCCCATGTTAGCCTTGTTAATGACGACGCTGTAGACTCTTCATCGATTGATACAGACGCCGGCATGAAGATCTACTAATGCACTGGAAACAAAGAGCAGGCAGCTATCCATATTTATAGTAATTTCAAAAAAAATCTGTCTTTGCCAGAAACATTTATTCTTGTTTACCGTAAGAGCAGCCCATACTAATCATTTATCTCGAAGCATGCGCAAATAAGACTTGATACACGTATATCACCTAACGTTCAAAGTACAAGACCTGCAGTTTACATATTGTAACATAATATAGCTAATACAACTAATGAAACCCTCTACGTTAGCTAGATCTACCATTTCATCATACACATGAAACAAGACACATATTTTCATTAGATACATCTTTATCACACTGCTGCCTCACAATAAGGAGACCCGGGTTAATTTCCCGGCTCCTCCCTGCGTGGTGTTTGCATGTTTTCCTCGTGTTTGCGTGGGTTTCCTTCGGGTGCTCCGGTTTCTTCCCACAGTCCAAAGACATGCAGGTTAGGTGCATTGGAGATCCTAACATGTCCCTAGTGTGTGCTTGGTGTATGTGTGTGTCCTGCGGTGGGCTGGCAGGCTGCCTGGGATTTGTTCCTGCCTTGCGCTCTGTGCTGGCTGGGATTGGCTCCAGCAGACCCCCGTGACCCTGTGTTTAGATATAGCAGGTTGGACAATGACTGACTGACTGACAGACATATTGAACATTAATGCAGTAATTATAGCAGTAATAATGAACCTGAGGAAGAAAAGGAATATTTATGAGAAGGGACAGAAACAGTGATATCGTAGCAAACAGTATAAAAACAACATATAACACAGTAAATAGAACATATAGAATATCAAACAAGATATTACACTTCACCAGCAACCACCCGGTATCTCATAAACGGAGCTGTGTTAAAACTCTATTCAGAAGAGTCCACACCCACTGTAATACGAAGGAAACAAAAATGAATGAATAACTTCAAACGGATACTCAAAAACATTCATTAATCGGAGCTTACACAGAAGACGCCAAAAAACTCAGCAAACAATTGAACTGAATCAGAACCCCCACCCCACCTGGCACTCACTCCCTTATCACCACAATGTGTCAGAAGGTACAGCGGGCATCCTGGCCAAGTCAGGTGTCAGAATAGTGCACAAGTCAAGTCAAGTCAACTTTATTTATAAAGCACTTTACATACAACAGCCGCTGACCAAAGTAAACCCACGAACAATCTGCGCACGGTCCTCTTTAATGCTAAAAACAAGAAATCGATAGCAGAAACACGAAACGCAGTTTATAGTATTCCACGCAGTTCTTGCTCAGCAGTATACATAGGACAAACTTCAAAAAGAATCGCAACACGTATACAGGAACATCGCAACGCCATCAGAAGAAAGGACTCACTTTCATTGATCTACACGCATACTAAATCAACAGGACATACATTTAACTGGGACAAGTCAAATTTAAGGCCAGTACTAAAAGTGGCAGAGAGCTGGCCGAATCTTGGTTATCAAATGAGAACGCCATCAACAGACACTTGGACGTAAATCCAGCATATGTAAACTTAATAATAATTCATTACATTTATATAGCGCTTTTCTCAGTACTCAAAGCGCTATCCACACAGGGAGGAACCAGGAAGCGAACCCACAATCTTCCACAGTCTCCTTACTGCAAAGCAGAAGCACTACCGTTGCGCCACCTGTGAGAACACACAAGAAGAACACGTTCATAATAAATAAACTGTACACCCAATACCCCCCCCCCCCAATCACACTGATTTAGCCACCCCCCATCCACATAATGTTTTGCTATATATTGCCTTTGATTCTTGCAAGTCTAAGCATTATCCTCTGATGAAGACCCCTGGCAGGGGTTGAAAGCTCAGGAATAAAAACTACTTTATGATACATTTTTTCTCCCTTTGTGGATCTCCAGCTGCAAATATATATATATATATATATATATATACAGTAATCCCTCACCTATCGCGGGGGTTACATTCCAGAGCCCCCCGCGATAGGTGAAAATCCGCGAAGTAGCGACCTATATTTATTTTATTATTTATACATATTTCTAAGGCTTTATTAAACCCTTCCCATACTCTTACAAACCTTTCTCACTCTCTTGTTAACCTTTCCCACGCTCTTATAAACACTTCCTATGCTCTTAAACACTTTCTACATTCTTAAACACCTCAGACCAACACTGCACACTGCACGCAGCGATCAGACGTCAATGTGTCTGCAGTCGCTTTGTGAAGGGGGCAGCTGAACTCACGCTGAGCAGAAATGGACTTTGTGCTGCTTCTGCCAAAATGACTGCTTGTCGCTCTGCACGTTCGGAAGGAGGAGGAGGTGTGTGTGTGTGTGTGTGTGTGTGTGTGTGTGTGTGTGTGTGTGTGTGAGAGCTGAACGCACCTTCGCTCAAACCCCCCTCCCCGGAGGAGAAGCACGCTCCTGCCACTTCGCATTGTCAAGGGGGTGGGGAGCAGAATGAACGCTAAGGAGAAGTGGACTTTGTGCTGGCTTTGTGCTGCTTGTCGCTCTGCGTGTCAATAATTTAAAAGCTTGTACATCACCAATTTTCCTGTCTCACTGTCTTGTCTTGCGTGAAGTTAAAATGTTTTATAATAGTGAGATGTTACTCATATCCTTAGCCCGACATTCACATATCATATGTGTTGACAAAGTGTGTTTTATAAGTTTACATGTGTTTAAAGCATGTGGGATGGGTATTTTAAGGCTTAAACTATAAAAATGTTTATTTATATGGTCTTTCTATATCGCGGATTTTCTCCTGTTGCTGATGGGTCTGGAACATAACTTCCGCGATAGGCGGGCAATCACTTGTATTTAAAAACCCGCGAAGTCGTGAATCCGCGAAAAGTGAACCGCGAAGTAGCGGTACAATCATATATATGTTGATTTCTATATTCAGTGAATACACGCATAACACTGTTCACTATAGAAGTGAGGCAGTGCAACACAGAGACTGGAATATTTATGAGAACAGCCAGAGTATTATGGTGAAGGAAGTGTTTTGAACCATATTAGTACAGCTGTTCTTATGCATTCTAATAGTCAGCATTTTAATATGCAAAATTTGTCATTTTATAGTTTGACACTAAGTAATGTGCTGCACAATAATTTCAGTTGTGTTGATGATCCAGAAAGATTTGTTTCACTAATCACAACTCTGTTGAAATTTTGTAACCTGGTGGTGGAATATGCAGTGTAATGTAATTAATATCCCCTCCTTTAACCGTCACCTTATCGTGGTGGAGGGGTTTGCGTGTCCCAATGATCCTAGGAGCTCTGTTGTCCGGGGCTTTATGCCCCTGGTAGGGCCACCCAAGGCAAACTGGTCCTAGGTGAGGGATGAGACAAAGAGCGGTTAAACAAACCTCCTATGAAGAAAAACCATTTTGGACGGCGTTTTCCCTTGCCCGGACGCGGGTCACCGGGGCCCCACTCTGGAGCCAGGCCTGGAGGTGGGGGCTCGATGGCGAGCGCCTGGTGGCCGGGCCTGCACCCATGGGGCTCGGCCGGGCACAGCCCGAAGAGGCAACGTGGGTCCCCCTTCCCATGGGCTCACCACCTATGGGAGGGGCCAAGGAGGTCGGCTGCAGTGTGAGTTGGGTGGTGGCCGAAGGCGGGGACCTTGGCGGTCCGATCCTCGGCTACAGAAACTGGCTCTTGGGACGTGGAATGTCACCTCTCTGAAGGGGAAGGAGCCTGAGCTAGTGCGCGAAGTTGAGAGATTCCGGCTAGATATAGTCGGGCTCACCTCGACGCACAGCTTGGACTCTGGAACCAATCTCCTTGAGAGGGGCTGGACTCTCTACCACTCTGGAGTTGCCCCCGGTGAGAGGCGCCGAGCAGGTGTGGGTATACTTATTGCCCCCCAACTTGGAGCCTGTACATTGGGGTTTACCCCGGTGGACGAGAGGGTAGCCTCCCTTCGCCTTCGGGTGGGGGGACGGGTCCTAACTGTTGTTTGTGCGTATGCACCAAACAGCAGTTCGGAGTACCCACCCTTTTTGGAGTCCCTGGAGGGGGTGCTAGAGGGCATACCTTCTGGGGACTCCCTCGTTCTGCTGGGAGACTTCAAAGCTCACGTGGGCAATGACAGTGAGACCTGGAAGGGCGTGATTGGGAGGAATGGCCCCCCTGATCTGAACCCAAGCGGTGTTTTGTTATTGGACTTCTGTGCTCGTCACGGATTGTCCATAACGAACACCATGTTCAAGCATAGGGGTGTTCATATGTGCACTTGGCAACAGGACACCCTAGGCCTCAGTTCGATGATCGACTTTGTGGTCGTGTCGTCGGACTTGCGGCCACATGTCTTGGACACTCGGGTGAAGAGAGGGGCGGAGCTGTCAACTGATCACCACCTGGTGGTGAGTTGGCTTCGATGGTGGGGGAGGATGCCGGTCAGGCGTGGTAGGCCCAAACGTGTTGTGAGGGTCTGCTGGGAACGTCTGGCAGAGCCCCCTGTCAGAAGTAGCTTCAACTCCCACCTCCGGCAGAACTTCGACCACATCCCGAGGGAGGTGGGGGACATTGAGTCCGAATGGGCCATGTTCCGTGCCTCTATTGTTGAGGCAGCTGACCGGAGCTGTGGCCGTAAGGTGGTCGGTGCCTGTCGTGGCGGCAATCCCCGAACCCGCTGGTGGACACCGGCGGTGAAGGATGCCGTCAAGCTGAAGAAGGAGTCCTACAGGACCCTTTTGTCCTGTGGGACCCCGGAGGCAGCTGATAGGTACCGGCAGGCCAAGCGGAATGCGGCTTTGGTGGTTGCTGAGGCAAAAACTCGGGCGTGGGAGGAGTTTGGGGAGGCCATGGAGAATGACTTTCGGACGGCTTCGAGGAGATTCTGGTCCACCATCCGGCGTCTCAGGAAGGGGAAGCAGTGCAGTGTCAACACTGTATATGGTGGGGATGGTGCGCTGCTGACCTCGACTCGGGACGTTGTGGGTCGGTGGGGGGAATACTTCGAAGACCTCCTCAATCCCATTAACATGCCTTCCAATGAGGAAGCAGAGCCTGGGGACTCAGAGGTGGGCTCCCCCATCTCTGGGACTGAGGTCACCGAGGTGGTTAAAAAACTCCTTGGTGGCAGGGCCCCGGGGGTGGATGAGATACGCCCGGAGTTCCTCAAGGCTCTGGATGTTGTAGGACTGTCTTGGCTGACACGCCTCTGCAACATCGCATGGACATCAGGGACAGTGCCTCTGGATTGGCAGACCAGGGTGGTGGTCCCCCTCTTTAAGAAGGGGGATCGGAGGGTGTGTTCCAACTACAGAGGGATCACACTCCTCAGCCTCCCTGGAAAAGTCTATTCAGGGGTCCTGGAGAGGAGGGTCCGTCGAATAGTCGAGCCTCAGATTCAGGAGGAACAGTGTGGTTTTCGTCCTGGTCGCGGAACAGTGGACCAGCTCTATACCCTTAGCAGGGTCCTGGAGGGTGCATGGGAGTTTGCCCAACCAGTCTACATGTGTTTTGTGGACTTAGAAAAGGCATTCGACCGTGTCCCTCGGGGAATCCTGTGGGGGGTACTCCGAGAGTATGGGGTACCGGCCCCCCTGATAAGGGCTGTTCAGTCCCTGTACGATCAGTGCCAGAGCTTGGTCCGCATTGCCGGCAGTAAGTCGAACCCGTTTCTAGTGAGAGTTGGACTCCGCCAGGGCTGCCCTTTGTCACCAATTCTGTTCATAACTTTTATGGACAGAATTTCTAGGCGCAGCCAGGGTGTTGAGGGGGTCCGGTTTGGTGGGCTCAGGATTGGGTCACTGCTTTTTGCAGATGATGTTGTCCTGTTTGCTTCATCAGGTCCCTGATCTTCAGCTCTCTCTGGATCGGTTCGCAGCCGAGTGTGAAGCGGCTGGGATGAGAATCAGCACCTCCAAATCCGAGACCATGGTCCTCAACCGGAAAAGGGTGGAGTGCCCTCTCAGGGTTGGTAGCGACATCCTGCCCCAAGTGGAGGAGTTCAAGTATCTCGGGGTCTTGTTCACGAGTGAGGGAAGAATGGAGCGTGAGATCGACAGGCGGATCGGTGCGGCATCCGCAGTAATGCGGGCGTTGCATCGGTCTGTCGTGGTGAAAAAGGAGCTGAGCCACAAGGCGAAGCTCTCAATTTACCAGTCCATCTATGTTCCTACCCTCACCTATGGTCATGAGCTATGGGTAGTGACCGAAAGAACGAGATCGCGAATACAAGCGGCTGAAATGAGTTTCCTCCGCAGGGTGTCTGGGCTTTCCCTTAAAGATAGGGTGAGAAGCTCAGTCATCCGGGAGGGGCTCAGAGTAGAGCCGCTGCTCCTCCACATCGAGAGGAGTCAGATGAGGTGGCTCGGGCATCTGATCAGGATGCCTCCTGGACGCCTCCCTGGTGAGGTGTTCCAGGCACGTCCAACCGGGAGGAGGCCCCGGGGAAGACCCAGGACACGCTGGAGGGACTATGTCTCTCGACTGGCCTGGGAACGCCTTGGGATTCTCCCGGAAGAGCTAGAAGAAGTGGCCGGGGAGAGGGAAGTCTGGGCATCTCTGCTCAAGCTGCTGCCCCCGCGACCCGACCTCGGATAAGCGGGAGACAATGGATGGATGGATGTAATTAATATAACTTCCTAACTCTCTCGGGTCAAAGCAGTAAGCTGACATAAAGAATGGAAATGTCCCGCCCCCATGCATTGCGGTTCGAAGCAATGAGCAGACATGCGTAGTACTGAGATTGCATCCTGATGGGGTGCCGAAGCCTCAGACATGCTGAGTACTGAGATCGTGACGGGACACCGAAGCCTCTGACATGCGCACTAGGTTAACTGAGGCTTCGAAGCCTCGAGCAGATTCGAAGCCTCAGACATGCGTAGTACTACTGAGATTGCGTCATGATGGGCTTCGAACGGGGATTTGAAGCCTCAGACATGCGTAGTACTACTGAGATTGCGTCATGACGGGCTTCAAACGGGGATTTGAAGCCTCAGACATGCGTAGTACTGAGCTCATGACGTGCGCCGAAGTCTCAGACATGCGCACTGGGTTAACTGAGGCTTCGAAGCGTCGAGCAGATTCGAAGCCTCGGACATGCGCACCGGGTTAACTGAGGCTTCAAAGCATCGAGCAGATTCGAAGCCTCGGACATGCGCACTGGGTTAACTGAGGCTTCGAAGCGTCGAGCAGATTCGAAGCCTCGGACATGCGCACTGGGTTAACTGAGGCTTCGAAGCGTCGAGCAGATTCGAAGCCTCGGACATGCGCACTGGGTTAACTGAGGCTTCGAAGCGTCGAGCAGATTCGAAGCCTCAGACATGCGTAGTACTACTGAGATTGCGTCATGACTGGCTTCGAACGGGGATTTGAAGCCTCAGACATGCGTAGTACTACTGATATTGCGTCATGACGGGCTTCAAACGGGGATTTGAAGCCTCAGACATGCGTAGTACTGAGCTCATGACGGAGCGCTGAAGCCTCAGACATGCGTAGTACAGAGATTGGATCATGCTAGGGCTTCGAAGTCTCGAGCAGACATGGTTACTGAATCTTTGTGAAGCCTCAGCACACTCAAAGGCATTGACCTCTATATTTTGAGAGTCTATCTGACACTTAACTCTCTAGTTATATTTTGTAATTCGTATTGACATTACACACTTCACTTAATATAGTTAAACTACAATTCAGGTAGTTGCTGAGAAGTAATTATTGTTCTTGTGGTTTGCTGTGATTTCCTTTGTCTGATACATAGTGTCAAAGATATATTGTCATATATCAACTTTATATATATAAAAAGATTAGGTAAATCGTACAACCTTTTTATGGAACGCTTAATTTTGTTCAATACCGTACGTCATATAGTATACATCTATAAATATAATTTTTTTGTCTTCATTAGGAGAATACAACAATGATACTCTCGTGTCAATTAAACCAATTTAACGTGCATATGTCAAACAACATATTTCCACATCCGCCGCAGTAAGAACAGTAGTAGTAGTTCAGTTGTGCGAAGCTCGTTGATTAGGTGGCTCAATGGTATCGCAACTGTCTCTCGGTAAAAACACCAGCGGTTCGCGTCATCGATCCTCCACTTGTTAAAGGTTTTTTTCAATTCCTCCATTTAACAATATTTTCAGCTTGGACGGATAGCGAGCGAATCGAGCTGTCGAGGGAAGATTGGGCCGCCGTAGACGGGCAGGGGGCACACGTCCCTAATTATATTGTGTATGTAAAGAGTTTCACTGTAAAACGTAATAAGCTTCATATTTGTGTGTTTGGAGACCCTGGTGTCGTACTGAATTTGTATTGTAGAAAAACAAACTACTGTCCAGCATGCCTAAATGTGTCTTTTCGTTTCTGATCGCTATACGGCACTACCAATTTAAGACAATTCGCTATAAACAGTTTCAGCCAATCAGCGCCTTCTAAACATGCAGAATGACAGTGTGACCCTTTATTGTAGCGGCGCAGCATCTTCGTTTCAGTCAGTCATTGTCCTGTTAGACTATTTACTGTTAAGTGCTGCTTGAGGTAGCGTTTATAGTACAACAGGTAGCGTACGTAGTTCTTAAATTGGTATTGAAATGCACACACAAGTCTCCTAAATTATTTATTGAAATGCCTACATTTACAGTGTCCGTTTTAGGAAATCGTAGTTTTTACTTGTTCCCGTTATTAGGAATTACAATTTCTCAGTGTCATATATTATTCGTTACTACTCGCGAGTCCCGCATCATTGAGATTCTGATTTATATTCGGTATAAGCAATTTTTTAAAAGGAGCGTTCATTGAACTGACTATAGCAGACTTGTCATCTTCTTAAAATGACTTTATTGATTTGATGTTGACAATCATAAGGTCAAAAACCAAGGAGGCGATGAGTTTGCACGGACTGTGCTGTTTCTTTATTTTTCGTGACATCGCATCAGTAGAGAGTGCGTCAAGTTAACAATGCATTCTGTCCTAAATGACAGCGCATACGCTTTTTTATATTTCCTAAAGGCCAATGTGTCTCAGTTTGCTCATTAATATATTTTGACAGTGTATTTTAGTGAGAATGATTATAAACATATTACCCATGTTCATTTCCCATGTAGATATGTAACGCTTGGTGAGAATAAATAAAAAGTAACAACACATATAATAGTTATGTTGCATTGTTTATGATTAACAAAATTCATAGTTTATCTGAAATGTTCTACTTATACAGTCGATTTATTCCACTTCTGAAGGTGTACATTGTCGGTATTCTCCATTGCAATTGCCCCAGAGTGTAAGGTGTGCCAGTGCAACTGAAGGGTGGCAGACGAGCTCACGTAATGGGTGACAAGGCACATCCTCACCCTGATGCCGAGGCTCTTGTCATGAATATCCCCATCTTGTGCTTTTTCTCGTTCCTGCCAGTTTACTATTATTATTGGACACGTATGTAGAGGGAATGTGTGTCTTATTTTATGTCTATGAAAGGAAGGACGGTAAAGCCTTGAATGACACTGAGTGTTGATACTTTGGGTGACACGACAGGTGAGGAGCAGGGAACGTTAAATGTGACAGTGACTGCGGGGGATTGTGGGACTGGAAGATGGTTTAAGAATACAGAAACGACAAAAGCTTAGTCTTTCAATAATTTTATTTACATCAATGATTTACTCCGTTGTGCTGCAGTTCGGAAGATTACTTATTTACCCCCCGGCGCAGCCTTTGATAAGATGCATTCAGAAGGAAAGGATGTTGCTGACAAAGTCAGGTGCTTTTTTGAAAGTTTGGCTCCAGATGTGCTTATCCAGCTGCTCCTTCTTGTCAGTACTTGAGTGATCTTTATGTTCACCTCTGGATGAATTCGCGAAGTTTCTTTACAACGTTTTTGTCTCATTAACGCAAAACTCCCGAAGCTTTCCTAAAATTGCAGAAGACAGTTGTGATTAGTTATGCAGCACATGCTTTTACTCACAGTGCTTTTTGGAAATCACTAATACAAATCAGCTACAGATCTGGGGATCACTGAATAGTAAAAACGTTTAATGAGAGTGTCTTGCGCATATACTGGTGTAATGACCACGTCGGCTTTAGTGAAGCGTTTCTTAGCCTCTCTGACATGATCGACATGGCGTAGAGTAGATTCTGGATTGTTACAATACGTGCTACCTTACGCAAAATATGCTCATTAATTTGTTACAGATTCTAGGTGGACACGATTCCACACCAAGGAAAAAGGTGCCCCATGTAAATCGTTCATAATGTCTCCAAAATATATTTGTTAACTTTCAGACAAGTACTACTTAACTGTTTTATACAAAATCCTTATTTCAACATATGCGAGCTTAAATTAGGATTTGATCTCGGGTTAGCGAACCTTATCGCTGTAACAAGAACAACTGCTTTTACGCTTTGAGCCAAAGCGCTTTCACAGACTAGTGAATGACCAAATCGACTGCTGACTGCGCAGATATCAATGACGTCATTACGCAAGCGTGACTCAAAATCACGTGACGGGCGCATTTGAAGCAAGCCTCGAAGCGGCGCTTCGATCTCCAGTGCTTCGAAAGCTCGACACAGTGTCGAAACCTGAGTATCGAGCGGCCCATCACTAGCTGCAGCTGCCATATCCTCCCCGCATATATAGCGAAGCGCGAGCCGGTTAAGGGGGAGAAGAACAGGAAAGAAAGAGAAGTAAAAGAAAGAGACTGAAAGAAACGGAGGTTGCAGGAAGGAAGAATGGAAGGGAGAGAGAGAGAGCGAGTGCGCCGGTGTGAGTGAACAAGCTCACAGCAGCTGAACAGACAACATGGGTGTGAGGCCGACACCCCAGGCGTAGTCGTTGTCGCTCCCGCAGAGCTTTATGAAGGACGGGAGTGACGAGAAAGTGGATGATTCTCCACGGAAGACCGCGGGGAATCGGGACTTGGGAACGTGGTGTCCACCACGTGAGAGCCTTGGCCGTTGGTGGATTTCCCAGGTCACTGTCAGAGTAAGCTGACCGGAGCCAAGGATCGGAAAGGCTACTGACAGTTGCAGTAGGAGCAGGTAGAAGGCCAGCTGCAGAAAGAGCGTCTCGCCTGTAGAGCAGCCCAAACGGGAGTAGCAGGGGGACCGCCAGAGTAACTAAGAAACACCGGGATTGTCATTTGTTTTTAAAGACTGCTTCCTGTAGATGTTTGAACCTCGTTTTAAAGGCTTGTTGTTT
Organism: Erpetoichthys calabaricus; assembly: GCF_900747795.2. NCBI lineage: Eukaryota > Metazoa > Chordata > Cladistia > Polypteriformes > Polypteridae > Erpetoichthys > Erpetoichthys calabaricus. Next base: position 90,144,350 of record NC_041400.2, on the reverse strand, counting down.
TTGTGTCTTTTAACCTCCACGTTTCTTTAATGGATTGTTTATTTATTTATTGAACTTTGAAAACTGCACTATTGTACTTTGTGATTTTATTTTAATAAAAGCACTTTGCACTTTTTAACCATCCTCTTGCTCAATTGTTTATTGCCTCACTGTCTAGCTCATCGGTGACATTACCGACGGTGTTGGGTTCAAGGGCTCCCTAACAGCTGATGGGAGCATGGAGCTGAACCCACATCGTCACAGCATGTTGTAAAATTTTGCAATAATAGATTATAATAATAAAATTTCAATAGGACAAACCTATATTGATAAGGTTTAAAAGAGCAACCTTTCATTTCTGGTTCTCATAATAAAACAAAGATTTTCATAGAAATAGAAATTCACGGTCTGCTCCCCATTCTGATGGACCACAGGAATCTGCTGACAAAATAAATGTGTGTGTTTTAGGAAGCATAAGAAAAACAAAAATATTCTAAAAATCCAACATCAACCTGAGAAAATGAAGAAAAGAGTCTGAATAGAGCACATTATAAGGGTGATGAAATACTAATGGATGTAATGTATGGCACAAGAGTGTATACAGTGGTGTGAAAAACTATTTGCCCCCTTCCTGATTTCTTATTCTTTTGCATGTTTGTCACACAAAATATTTCTGATCATCAAACACATTTAACCATTAGTCAAATATAACACAAGTAAACACAAAATGCAGTTTGTAAATGGTGGTTTTTATTATTTAGGGAGAAAAAAAAATCCAAACCTACATGGCCCTGTGTGAAAAAGTAATTGCCCCCTGAACCTAATAACTGGTTGGGCCACCCTTAGCAGCAATAACTGCAATCAAGCGTTTGCGATAACTTGCAATGAGTCTTTTACAGCGCTCTGGAGGAATTTTGGCCCACTCATCTTTGCAAAATTGTTGTAATTCAGCTTTATTTGAGGGTTTTCTAGCATGAACCGCCTTTTTAAGGTCATGCCATAGCATCTCAATTGGATTCAGGTCAGGACTTTGACTAAGCCACTCCAAAGTATTCATTTTGTTTTTCTTCAGCCATTCAGAGGTGGATTTGCTGGTGTGTTTTGGGTCATTGTCCTGTTGCAGCACCCAAGATCGCTTCAGCTTGAGTTGACGAACAGATGGCCGGACATTCTCCTTCAGGATTTTTTGGTAGACAGTAGAATTCATGGTTCCATCTATCACAGCAAGCCTTCCAGGTCCTGAAGCAGCAAAACAACCCCAGACCATCACACTACCACCACCATATTTTACTGTTGGTATGATGTTCTTTTTCTGAAATGCTGTGTTCCTTTTACGCCAGATGTAACGGGACATTTGCCTTCCAAAAAGTTCAACTTTTGTCTCATCAGTCCACAAGGTATTTTCCCAAAAGTCTTGGCAATCATTGAGATGTTTCTTAGCAAAATTGAGACGAGCCCTAATGTTCTTTTTGCTTAACAGTGGTTTGCGTCTTGGACATCTGCCATGCAGGCCGTTTTTGCCCAGTCTCTTTCTTATGGTAGAGTCGTGAACACTGACCTTAATTGAGGCAAGTGAGGCCTGCAGTTCTTTAGACGTTGTCCTGGGGTCTTTTGTGACCTCTCGGATAAGTCGTCTCTGCGCTCTTGGGGTAATTTTGGTCGGCCGGCCACTCCTGGGAAGGTTCACCACTGTTCCATGTTTTTGCCATTTGTGGATAATGGCTCTCACTGTGGTTCGCTGGAGTCCCAAAGCTTTAGAAATGGCTTTATAACCTTTACCAGACTGATAGATCTCAATTACTTCTGTTCTCATTTGTTCCTGAATTTCTTTAGATCTTGGCATGATGTCTAGCTTTTGAGGTGCTTTTGGTCTACTTCTCTGTGTCAGGCAGCTCCTATTTAAGTGATTTCTTGATTGAAACAGGTGTGGCAGTAATCAGGCCTGGGGGTGGCTACGGAAATTGAACTCAGGTGTGATACACCACAGTTAGGTTATTTTTTAACAAGGGGGCAATTACTTTTTCACACGGCCATGTAGGTTTGGATTTTTTTTCTCCCTAAATAATAAAAACCATCATTTAAAAACTGCATTTTGTGTTTACTTGTGTTATATTTGACTAATGGTTAAATGTGTTTGATGATCAGAAACATTTTGTGTGACAAACGTGCAAAAGAATAAGAAATCAGGAAGGGGGCAAATAGTTTTTCACACCACTGTAAATGACTAAGATGAAAAGATGTTAGATAGCTGAAAGAAGAACTGCATATAGAAATGGATACAGTACAGTGAATAAAGATTTATGTTATACAGTGACTACTTAAAATTTATCATTACACCTCCATATCATACAGAAATGCTTTAAAATACTGTTTTGTCATTTCAAAAAATGACTTGAAAGTATGATGTTTAGAAATGCATGTAATTATAATGGTTTGCGTATGTTACTTTCATTTACAAATTTATATATTAAAGGTTTCTGCTAAGTATTACCCCAACTGAGAATAAAAACTTCAGAATGAGTACAAAATATATCTATAACAGAGTGTGTTTATTACATATAAGAACAAGAGATGAATGAACACAAGAATAAGTTAACAACAAACTTAAATGAATGTCCAATTGATTGAATGTTAATTTAAAAAATGCTAGTTGATGAGCAGATAGATAGATAGATAGTGTGAAATGATCAGACTCGACATACTTAAAAAGGTTTGGGGCAGCCACCTGTATATTATCCCTGGCTGCAATGGGTTTGGTTTTGAAGACAGAAGTGTCTTTGTTGGAGTCTAGACATGAACTGACTGAGGTTTAGGAAGATGGCGGTTTTAAGTGGGAAGACTGGAAGTGACCTTCTCACATCGTCATAGGTGCCAGAACCGGAATTGACCTTGGCCCAGGCACTAGAACTGGAAGTGATGTTGTCTCGGGTGTCAGAACCAGAAGCGACATCATCTCAGGCACCAGTACCGGAAGTGATGTTGTCTCAGGCACCAGAGCTGGACATGATGTCTTCAATGATGGGTCAGACTGGTTTTCCCACGGCTGGTCTGCTGAGATAACAGTAGAAGGTTTAGTGCACCCCAATACCCCCTGGCCTGGCATGGAATTACCTTCACTTGGTCCATACAACGTCCCCCAACTCGCACGTGCATGACAATAGATAGATAGATAGATTATTTGTCTCTAGGGGAACTTTGGCTTGTTACAGAAACTCAATAAACAAAGAAACAAATAAATAAATATTACTATATTATGACAAACAACATACATCCTCTGAAATACACACCAGAATGACCAAAATGAAAGAAAACTAAAAAGAAAGAAAAACTTCTGACTTGACTAAAGATAAAAAGGTCAGTCACAGTGAGGCTTTATAAAGGCATATTGCAGTTGGTATAAAGAAGCCCCAGTAGTGTTTCTTTACACACGCCTGCTGAATAATTCTTTGCAGTAAAGTACTCAGTGTTAGTGTGAGAGACAGAAGATGTGCAACATTGTTCTTCATTCTGTTCTTCACTACTACCTCCAGGAGGTTAAGAATTTGTCCGACAACTAAGCCTGCCTTCTTAATCAGCTTGTTAATTCAGTAGGCCTCTCTTGAAATGATGTTACCAGCCCAGTACACCAAAGTATAGCAAATCACACTGGCCATCACGGAGTTGTAGAAAATGTAAAGGATGTCACCACCCACAGTGAAGGAGCACAGTCCACTAAGAAAAAGAGTCTGCTCTGCCCTGTAATCATACTGTAATTCCTCTTGCGGTAGGGTGAAACTGAGCTATTTAGGTGCTTGAAATTGCAGTGCTAGTAGCTGATTTTGGGAATATTGAATACACTCCACTTTTAAATTCTCAGTGTCTTGTACATTTCCAGGTGTTGGGACATTATGTAGCCTTCAGATCCTGTTTGCTTAACCTGTGATTTTCTCCATAGTTCGCCACTTGTCCAATGAAGCAGGGCAAGGGTTAGTGATGGTTGCAGAAAATAATTTGTAAATTTAAAATACATTTATTTAATCCAGTTTTCAGTGGCTGCTATCAATGACATAGCAGAAGCCAGATCAAACTTAATCTTAATCAAAACTAGTAACAAGTAGACAGTTCAAAAACAAAAAGAAAAACTTTTGTAAAAGGCTGCCACCTGTGCAGTGTCCCAAAAATTAATAAAAGCTTTATGCAAGTCTTTTACACAAGCTATTTGAATTATTTGTAGGAGTTAGAAATAGGTAGAGAAATACTTTCAAAAGTACTGAACTTTTAAACAGGGTTTGGCTATGTAAGCAAATCTCATGAACCATAAAATAAGATGACATCTCTAGTTTTTTTCTACTGAGTTTGGGACACTGTGGTATTATATGCCTAAAATCATCACAACAGAAATAAAGCTGCTCATAATCGAAAAAAAGCTTTTTTTGACTGATAAAGGTGCTTTACCGAGTTCTGTGGGTTCTCTCCTGGTGTTCCACTGTAAACCTGAAAGCAGAATATTTTTCACATGTCCTTTCAAATTTGTTTGAAGACACGTGCGCCTATTTTAAGAACCAGGTCCACCACTTAACTAAGAGTGATACCTACATCACAGCTTGCGAATTCAACTTTTATTTTTGAGCTGAGACCCTTGTTAAAGTAAGAAATTAAAGTATTCTTGGGCAGACCAACATCAGCAGCCATGGTTTTAAATGTCAGCAAGTTATCACTGATACATTGAGTTTCCTGCATACATTGCATCAGTCTATTGATAGCAACCTCAGATTTAGCCAGCAGATCAAAGACCTTATTGGAATTTTTTGAAATGACATTCAATAAATAAATACTCCAGTGACTAATCCATTCCTAGAAGAGGCCCACTTCAATAACTTATTATCCAACAGAGTGTGACCAATTGCACGGCGCCATGTTCACGCTGTGCCATGTTGCTCAGGGCCATTTCACCAGTAGGGGAAGTATTCTTTCAAACAGAAAAGAAACACACTCTGTTTGTTTAAGAGTTTGCTCTGTGTAACCACCTTTCAGGTGATGACTCTACCACGTAAGGCATTTATTGCACATTGCTTTGAGCGTATAAAGCCAGCTTACTCACCTGTTCTTCTGTTATTTTTCTCTGCTTTTCATCCGGCTTTGTTCCAGCTAGTGCACCTGTTTCTACACAGCTGAGTCACACCGAGGAAGACAGATTCGAGTTCTTTTAATATGAAGAATAAAGCTGGAACAAAATAGATATCTAGGAAATTGTCCAGTTTTCCATGTGTTCAAATAAAAGCTCCAATACGCAAAAAAGTCTGAATACTCTCCATCCAAGTGCCAGAATAAACATCTTTCTGCTCAGTTGCCTGTGCAACTCAAAAGCCCAAAAGTGACAAGGGAAAGCATGCAAGTGATTTTGGCATATAAGAAGCAAATGTTTGAGGCTGTATTTCAAAAATCAGCATGGATTAAGCCCCTGCATGTGTCCTAGTTTCTTGAAGAAAAGAGAAGGATGTGGGATCTGTGGCTCTTTAGTAAAACAAATGCCCTTAGAACCCTGTACTGCAGCTTATATACCTCCTGGTGCCCACCTTGTTCCGGATCTTTGGTTATTTCTGTTGCAAAATGTTGGAATGAAGTTGTTAGTGCCTTGAACTTCATTTAACTGCACCTTAATTTCCCCAAGTACCCCATTAGTATGTGTCAGTTCTTTAAATATTTTTTCACTTCGGGGTTGTTCATTATTTGATCTATGACTCTATGCTGCCAGTGAACTGAATAGTGAGAAAAGGATGAATGCAGTGGACCTGGAAATAAATGGGATAGAAAAGCGTTGTAACTGATAGTTGATATTGCCACAACAGCAAAACCAAAATGAGAACCAAAAATTGTAGCAAAATGACACACACAAAAAAAATTCTGCTTTGAAATTCAAATCTCAGTCGCACAAAACCACAATTCCTAATACCCAAGGATGACATCTAGGCAACTGGACTCACCAAATTGAGGTGCCCATGATACAAAATGTCAGTCCGGAGACACAAACAAAAATAAAAATACTAAATATTTAAAATTTCCTTACTGTACTAAACAAAACGAAACTGTGCTAGGAACATACAGTAAACCATAAACATCAGTATTTTCATATGAAAACACTAGATGCAAGTAAGACTTTTTAAATTTTTAAAGACGCAAACTCATAACAGATTACACACACAATCATATGACAATCAACAGCAATAGCTGTAACAACCAAATGGCTGCAGCCATGCAATAGCAGTTACAAAATCCAAGACAACTGAACACAAAATTGTACAGTGACAAAGTTGCTACTGCAACAATAAACAACATAAAAATGTATCGTGAACATCCAGAAATGAAAATGCAACTAATATGTTTATGATGCACATTTGTTCGATACATGTGGGTCTTTTATACAACTGCAATCAAGTCACAGATTTCATGGAAAGTGCCTCATTTGCCTAACAACCATACAATATATATGAGCAGACACACAAAATTGTGACACACATAGAAAAATAACACAAAGTACTTGTGTGATGATGTAAAATTGCTTATGATACATTTTTCAGAAAGCCAAAACAAAAACAAACAAAACTAATGATAACTTCACCCTAACCCCCTCAAGCATCCCAACAACTGAGTACTCTTCCTCTCACGTTCTGTTTCTCTTTCTTTCACCTTCCTATGGCCTCTGTTCTTCAACAATAGTGATCCTTAGCTTCAAGACATCTCAAAACTCTATATTTACTAATCTACTAGAGGGTCTAATCTTTAAATTCCACCTGGAGTTAATTTTTATGCATACAATGAAATATAAGGATGGCTAAGTTACGGTTCCAAACAAGTTTTTTTGGCTGATCTAACACTGCAAAAAATGAAAAGTATTTGTGTTATGATATTAAATCTTATTTTCATTATTGTAAGAATTATGGACTTATCAAAAAATTGTATTTACAATTATTTAGCTTACTTTAATAAATCTTGTCATGTACATTGTAAATTTTGCTTACCCTATTGTTATATAGCAAAAAAAAAAATCTAAAACCAAAACAGCTCCCCTTTAAAGTTGTTTTTTGTCTAGTTTTTGCATATGCATTATTTGTAGTGAAGGATCCGAAGCCACATTACAATATACAAGTGCTATGTGATATATTAAAGCCTTCGTAATAAATGAATGATTTGATTCCTAATCCAAGATGTAGGCCTAACATTTTTCATGATAGATGAAAACAGTAGAAATTCTTTCCAGACTCAGTATTTTCCAATGTTGTTCACCAAGAAATTGTGCTAGAGACAATAAATACAAGTTCTGATGAAAAAATACTAGTTGAACAAGCATGTGAGATAAATGCTATAACCCCTTGTGTAGCCCATAGCCATTTTCTCTGGTCTGGATTATCTAACTGCAACCATATGAACTGCAAAAGTTGCTGCAATTTGCAGATCCATGCCTGATGATAAATATGAATCTTCAAAGAAGATTGATGATGATGTTTCGAGTTAAATGTCATTAGGGCAGTGTGATGTTTGCTAGTTCAAAATTGCTGCCGTCTTGATCAAATTCTACACATTTTAAGGATTTATGTAGTACCATGTCCTTCAGGAAATTCACCTTGGCTTTCACCTCTTCAATTTGACCTCTTGGTATTTCAGATTTACCAATAATGTTAATGTAAAATACATCAAAACACCAGCAAGGAGGTAAATTTGCTTTTTAAGTTTAAAACACAAAGTAGAAATTCATTCTCTGTGTTATTGGCTTTTTTTCTCCAAATACTTTAGTTATCCTAAAGATAGGATGATTGTTCACTCACAACTGTGTCGATGTATGGGTGTGTGTAAGTGACCTGCGTAGCTTTTGCTTTATGCCCAGTGCTACTTGGAAAGACTCTATAACACTAATTCTATAACATGGGTTGTCAAAATTGAAGTATGAATGCAAGCTAATTTAAGATTTCGTCTAATGTTCATGGATGATCATTGACGCCAGTGTTACATCATGTACATACAAGTGACATGATGCTAGTTAAAGAAATTCTCAGTTTTTAACCTTATTTATGCTGCAGTACCCATCCTACATTTGCCAATTAAGGATCATAGGTGGAAAAGGATGCTCTTATATACATCAGAATTTACAAGCAACTGCCATCAATTTAAAGTCTGAACAAGCAGGAGACCATTTCTAATATGTGTGTCTGTGTGACGATTCTCTTCAGGCTCCCAACGCCCTTATGGGAGCCCTGAACCCAACACCGTCAGTAATATCACCGAGTTAAGCTGACAAATCTCACATGAAGCCAGGGGATATTTCCAAAAGTGAAAACGTGCTTTTATTAAATCAATCATATCAAAGTGCAAAAGTGCAGTGTCCAAAATTCCATAAAATAAAAGGTCCAGTGAGGATAAAAACCAACAATAAATCAATCCATAAAACACAAGGTTAATATATGCAGTGATTAAAACGCAGTCTCTCCTTACTCTCCAGCCCTCCTCCCATTGCACCTTCTGCTCCACGGAGAACCAGCAACCACAAGCTCCTTCAGTTAACCTTCGTCTTGGCCCCCTATCAGGATGTCACTGCCAGACCGCCAAGGTCAACTCTCCTCCCTCGATCCATCGTGCACCCGTAGTCGCTCCTCAGATCCTTCGGGAGGGCACCTCTTCTGCTCACCCCACTCACTCATACATTCAGTGGGGCGAAGCAGCCCCCAGAGCGCATCAGCATATCGCTCCTTCGCAGGGCCCCAGCTCATGGCGTCTCCACCTTCCAGGTGTCCGGATCGTCACCACCTGACTGCTGTTTTCCGACCTTTTACCGCATCCGCTTTTCTCTCTCCATCAACCTTTTTTTTTTTTCTCCACGATTTCTCTCTCCGATTTATATCCCCCTCCCCTCGTATACATCCGTCTATATATACAGTAATCCCTTGCTATATCATGCTTCGCCTTATCGCGGATTTTATATGTAAGCATATTTAAATATATATCGCGGATTTTTTGCTGGTTTGCGGATTTCTGCAGACAATGGGTCTTTTAATTTCTGGTACATGCTTCCTCAGTTGGTTTGCCCAGTTGATTTCATACAAGGGATGCTATTGGCAGATGGCTGAGAAGCTACCCAACTTACTTTTCTCTCTCTCTCTCTTGCGCTGACATTCTCTGATCCTGACGTAGGGGGATTGAGCAGGGGGGCTGTTCGCACACCTAGACGATACGAACGCTCGTCTAAAAATGCTGAAAGTTTATCTTCATGTTGCTCCCTTCTGTGCAGCTACTTCGTGAAGCGACATGCTGCACGGTGCTTCGCATACTTAAAAGCTCGAAGGGCACGTATTGATTTTTGATTGTTTGTTTTTCTCTGTCTCTCTGTCTCTCTCTCTCTCTTTCTCTGCTCCTGACGGAGGGGGTGTGAGCTGCCGCCTTCAACAGCTTTGTGCTGTGGTGCTTCGCATACTTAAAAGCCAAACAGCCCTATTGATTTGTTTGCTTTTCTCTGTCTCTCTCTGACATTCTGTGCTCCTGATGCGCACTCCTTTGAAGAGGAAGATATGTTTGCATTCTTTTAATTGTGAGACGGAACTGTCATCTCTGTCTTGTCATGGAGCACAGTTTAAACTTTTGAAAAAGAGACAAATGTTTGTTTGCAGTGTTTGAAAAAAGCTCCTGTCTCTCTACAACCTCCTGTGTTTCTGTGCAAATCTGTGACCCAAGCATGACAATATAAAAATAACCATATAAACATATGGTTTCTACTTCGCGGATTTTCACCTTTCGCGGGGGGTTCTGGAACGCAACCCCCGCGATGGAGGAGGGATTACTGTACACACTGACGGGCGCCTCCATGGGCGCAGCGCCTTAACTACACGCCGCAGGAAGCCAGTGAGGCAAACAAGAACGACCGCACCAACATGTGCAGGTGCGACTCGCTCCGATCACCTCATTAACTCCCCGCGGTCATGCAATCACGCCCACGGAGAACGGCACGGCTATACTGATTTAAAAACCGACCTTTTTTTTCGGAAGCCACGGACCCGCTATACCACAGTCTGTTCGTTCAGCATGATAAAGAGAGTCCAAGTATCTGGATTTATGCAAGAAACCACAGCACTGAATATCTTATTCAATAGCAATGAAACTGAAAAACTGGGAAACATATATAAATAAATACTAAATTATGCTTACAAAGTGAAATATTGACTGGAAATCTATTACAAAGGTTGCTGTGGACTGCAACTACATGCTGTAATTTTAAATGTTGATTAAAACATGGAGATCTGTTCAAAGTAAATCTTTAGAAAGTAAAAATCATTATTTATTTTAAGAAAAAAAACATTTTTAGTAGAAGAAGGTTTTTTTTAGTGCAGACTTTTTTTTTGTTTTGTTACAAATTTTAGTTGAATTTTTCATTTAGCATGTTAACCTCTCAATACTTTTAGATTCATTTTTACAAAGAGGAAATTTTCACAAAAAAAAAAACAAGATGGTTAATGGCAGATAAACTGTTAAACCATATCTGCTCTAAAATAGTAACATTTTGCAATAATTGTCACTGCATCACTGTGTCTGCTTGGATAAATGTTCAGTTAATGAGGCTGGCAGATCCAGATATGAAGCATATTTGACTGTGGCTGAAGAGGGATCAATATTCATTTAGGAAAAACCTGAAATTCACAATCCTTAAAAAAACACTTCTCAACAGATAACCATACACAGTATGCAGTTCCGTAAACTAATTGTAAAACAGTACACAGAAGATAATTTATATAATACATGTTACAGTAAGTCATTCGATTCAGTATATTTCATACGTTTTCGAGAATGCACATAAAATATAATGGTTAACAACACATTTCAATCAAAACTTCCCCTTTTCATTATCTCCTTAGTCTGATTCAGCTCTAAAATTGATTGCAGCCAATTAGATGCTATAGCTTGCAGCAACAGTTTCAAGATGGGACTCAATAGTCTCATCGGGTGCTTTTCTTCTGTTTTTGTCTGCTGAAAAAGGGTACAATTAATGAAAATAGTTTTTCTGAAATAAAACATTTGTAATATATTCCTGTTAAATGTTCTTTTGCCATTTGCTAAAAGCCTGTGAATAGTTACAGTTAGGCAGTGCAGGCAAACATTGTTGACTGCTTTTCAGTCTTTTCTTTTTCATTTTGCATAATAGGAGAATTCTCTGCCTGAGAAAATATCTAATTGTGTTGCAGCCGGGAAAATTTTTTATGATTACCATTCCTCAAGGCATTTTAAATATAAAGGTGCAAAAAAAGAAGAAAAATAATAAAAAGAAAAACCTTGTAATGAGGGTGAACGAGAGGGTGATCTTAAAGTATTACCATTTTGCAGATCAAGATACTCTTTCCTTTGCCTTTTTTAACAATTTAAATGACTACAAGACGTCTATGTATAGCACTTTTTTTTTCTGCTAGAGTCCAAGCATTATGTTGACATACCAGCTGGCCAATCTATTCTAGCTTCTTACCAGTCTCAGCATTTCCATCAACTGCTTAACTCTAAAATGAAAAAGTACACAGTACATACATCAGGTGCTTTCTCAGTTCTGGTGATCTTCTTAATCTGTCGAGGCCATATTGTTAATTCTAAAACTACGTGTCCCCACTTCTTCTCACTGACTTCCCAATATTTATTTTTTCATTGAACTACAAACTAGTTGTCAGATGTTTGAGAGACAATCCTTTATTTATTTAATTTTTTTAATACTTTGTCTCTCAAAATGGTATAGGGGCTAAAGCATTGTAAATTAAAAATCTAGATGGACAATTTAATTCTTACCTCTTGTGATAAGAGGTCTGTGACAAAGCGTGATTTTTACATAAATAATCTGGCCCCGGGAACATGCAGGCTCCGAACAGGTACAGGTGTGCATATACTAGCACTTCCACCGGGGTTGTTTGGGGTGCTTGTCTGATTGCACATTCAGGTGCCTCATTCACACCTCGGAGTAAGCAGAGGAACACCCTTGAACCCAAGCAGGCAGTATATAATGGAGCCTGCAAAGCAGAGAGGAGAGAAAGAACAAAGTCAGATCAGATCAATGAGAGAAAGGAGATTAAGAAAGGAAACAGAAGCAGGATGATGAGGAGCCTGTGATGTTAAAAAGAGACAGGTGGTCGGGGGTATGCCCAGAGGAAGTGAGCAGCAGGCCTGCACTGGAGGGTTGGGCTGGAGAAGGGGCACGCGTCTCCCTTTAGATGCCGATGAACTGGATGAGAGAGATGTGAGTGGGGTTCATTATGGAGTACTGTGGATGCTGAAGGACAGGCGGTAGGAACCCGAACCCAGGATTGTTGGATTACTGTATCTTTCAGGGAGTTTTTCAACATGCTTCATGGTCCTGATGGAATAAGCTGAGGAGATGCCAGATTTTAGGTATTGGGGGCTCTGACAATTTTAATTGGAGTAACCTTCCAGGGATATTAATGGATCATTTTATGGGAATGTTTTAACTTCCATGTTTCACTTTGTTTTAATGAATTATTTATTGCAGAAGATTTTTTTTTCACTGCACTACTGAATACTGTTTGTTTTAGAATGGGTTTTAATAAAAGCACTTTGCACACTTGCACCAACCCCTTGCTGACTGTGTGTGTCCTCATTTGCGTAAATTGTTAAATTAAATGTATGTAAACAATTGTATGTTATCCTTATTTTTAAAATTACCTTGTATAAAGGCATCAGACAAAATGCACAGTAACAAAAACCTGGTGTTATATTCAAGTTCTCAGTCAAATTCCTTTTAATGATACAAATAGTCATTCAAGCCTCTGCCACAATGCATTATTAGGGAACAGATTGAAAAATGTGGGTAAACTGCACTGCAATAATTACATTTTCCTAGAGTAATTTGTTACTCCCAGTTGCAACATCCCTTACAAACAAATGAATTGATGGATAATGTCGAGGAGTTGGTGCATTCAGGGCAGTTCCTCCCCCAATATGGCAAATGGCAGTGCTCTGCTGACGTGTACCCAGCAAGGACATCTGCAGGGATGTATGGGAGTTGTAAGTCTTGACTGTGCCACCAGGGGGTGCAGCAGGGAGCTGCTTCAGGAGGCGTCCATCTGAACCAGAAGTGCTTCCGTAGGGCTATGCCCCACTACCAGAAGTACTCCTGGGTCTGACATAAAAGCGACCTGTCCAGCCTCCTCCAAGGAGTCAGAGTCGGGAGGCAGAAGGCAAAGCTCACCTTTGGAAAAGGAGGAATGGTTATCAGATGTCTTTGGAATTTATCTGTGAATGTATTTTGTTGAAAATAAAAATGTTTATGTTGTGCTTGAGTCTGTTTAGTGTGGTGTGTCTGGGGTTTTGGGGCTCAGTGGCACCCTCAGACTTTTACTATATTTACTACCAGAATTGCTAAAATTCAAAGAAAGCTAAAAGAATGAAAACTTCTGACTTGACAGTGTGACCACTAGGGGACCACAGGCACAAGTGCACAGACACAGTCATGGGTTCAAATAAAAGCTATTTTATTATACAAAGCACTTTTCACAGGCTCTTCCTCCAGATCCAATCCAATCACAATTCCAATTCCGGTTCTTTTTCTCCTTTCTCCTCCCTGTAAAACTTGTCTACCACTTCTCGACTCCAACCCTACCCCTGGTACATACTCTCCCCTAGTCCATTTATTTTCTCCCTGAGTGGAATGAGAACTGGGAACCAACCTTTGGTCTCCTGATTGGGTAAGACACCACTCTCAATCCCAGTCGGGATGCCAGTCTGTCCATTATCACTTTACAACAGTTACAGCCACATGAACTGTATGAAGAAGCCAAAGTAAAATATCTTGACACACTACTGCTTAATACATCTTTCCCTTAAAGAAACGTTTGCTACAATGTGAATGTGTGAGGATGTGCAGCATTATTTATAATTGCACTCAGTTTTGTTTTCATTCTCTGCTTTGCTCCTACCTCTAGTGGGATGAGAACGAGTCCCACAACTGAGCCTGCCTTCTTAGTTTATTGATTTGGTGGTACTGTCTTAAAGTGATGTTACCAGCCAAACATACATACTACAGCATAGAAAATCACACTGGCAATCACAGAGTTGTAGAGTATGTGAAGGATGTTGCTACCCATATTAAAGAATTACACTCTTCTAATAGATTACGCACATCTGAATCTGTTCCTCGGAGAGTCGCAGTCAGGGTGGCTGATGGAACGGTCCTTACAGATGACACTGCAGTTGTGACCCGCTGGGCTGGCTACTTTGAGCAGTTGTTCAAAGCTAATCCTCCGGCTTGTACGTTGTATATCTTTGGGTTCACAGTTTTTGAGGCTGATCCTGAATTAGCTGTGAACCACCCAATCTCACTGAGATTGCACAGGTGGTGCAACAGCTGAGGGGGGGAAAGGCTGCAGGGATCTGTGGTATCCGGGGTGAACTTCTCCAGGCTGGTGGTAAGGCTGTCCTCCTGGCATTGCAAGCAATCTTTGCTTCCATTTGGGAGACTGGCATCATCCCAACTGACTGGAAAACGGGACTTGTCATCCCTATCTGGAAAGGAAAGGGTGATCGCCTGGATTGCGAAAACTACAGGGGGATAACACTGCTCTTGGTGCCGGGTAAGGTACTTGCTAGGGTCATCCTCAATAAGATCCGTGATCACTTGCTCACCTACAAGCGACCAGAACAGTCTACCATCAAACGTATCCTGGCACTGAGGGTTCTCATGGAGCACAAACGTGAATATCGGCAGAGTTTCTTTGCAGCCTTTGTCAATTTTCATAAAGCGTTTGACTCACTTGATCGAGCTGCCCTGTCGGACATCCTGAGGGTTTGCGGGATCCCCTTGAGGTTGCTGGATATCATGACCTGACTATACAATGGTATTGTGAGTTCTGTGCAGAGTGGAGGCAGAACCTCTATGTTTTTCCCAGTTGATTCTGGGGTTCGTCAGGGGTGTGTTCTTGCTCCTACTCTGTTTAATGCTTTATGGACTGGGTGTTGGGCAAGGTCGTGGGGCCCAGCAGCTGTGGGGCATCTGTTGGTGAAGAAAGATTCACAGATCTTGACTTTGCTATCCTGTGATCTTCGTGGAGTCAATGGAGGCTCTTATCAGGGCACTCGAGAGACTGAGCGAGGAGTCTGACTGTCTAGGCTTGCAAGTGTCCTGGATAAAAACTAAGATCCAGGCCTTTAATGACCTCTTGAGCACAGCCAACAGCAATGTGTCTGTGTTTGGAGAGAGTGTCAACCTTGTCGAGAGGTTTACTTACCTTGGCAGTGATATTCATGTCTCTGGTGACTCTTCCTATGAAGTTAGTAGACGGATTGGGAGAGCATGGGGGCTCATGTGATCACTGGAAAGGGGTGTGTGGCGCTCCCGATATCTATGCAAAAGGACGAAGGTCCAAGTCTTTAGAGTCCTGGTGCTTCCTGTCTTGCTCTATGGTTGCGAGACATGGATGCTATCCAGTGACCTGAGATGAAGGCTGGACTCATTTGATACTGTGTCTCTCCAGAAAATCCTTGGGTACCTTTAGTTTGACTTTGTGTCGAATGAGCGGTTGCTCAAGGAGTCCCGAATGAGGCACATTACCTGCATTATGACGGAGTGTCAGTTACAGCACTACTGCCATGTGGCGCGTTTCCCAGAGGGTGATCCAGCTAATAAGATCCTGATTGTTGGGGACCCGAGTGGCTGGACCAGGCCAAGGGGTCGCCCACATAACACCTATCTGCAGGAGATAGATGGTGTGGACCGTGTGTCTGCCTGGGGGTTGCCAACCGGGATCCCGAGTTATTTCATCGTGTAGTGGGTGCGGCAACTGCACTGTACCAGTGCATGCTCCCCAACTTGACTTGACTTGACTTGAATCTTCTAATAAAAACAGCCAGGTCTCCCTTTTCCTTTATAGTTACACTGTGTTATGAGAACAGTCCAGCCTGTCATTGTTATGGACACCCAAGTACTTGTGACAATGCACCACCTCTACATCCACTCCCTGAATAGTGACCAGGTGTACAGGCTCTTTCATGTGGGAAAAGTCAATAACCAGTCCATTTTGAAGGCACTGGAGAAAACAAAAATCATAATCCTAATAGTGCTATCAGCTTTGTCCAGGTAAGAGTAAAACATGTGGAGCAGATAGATAATTGCATCCCCCACTTCTACCTTTGTCCAATGGTCTACCACAATAAGACTCATACTAGAAGGTTTAATGATGTGTGATGTAAAAGCCCCTGGTCTGTATTCATTAAGTGAAATACAGTATAAAAATATAACAGAATAAAAAATTGGAGTTAAACAATCAGTTTTAGGAAAACTAATTTTTACTGGTACTGGTGGATGTGGAATGAAGACAACAGTGTACTTTTAAAGAAAAAAATCTACTTTTGCAGTAGTTGCAGGCTTCCGACTTAAGACAAAATACAGTAAGTCAGACATTTTTTAGTAGAATGCACAAGGGAAGTAGGCATCCAGTTCTTTCGACTTTAGGCCCCCTTTGTCAAAAATTCACTTTTACCATTTGTAATGGAAATAAATAGCTTCTTAAAGATGACTTGGAAAATGGTATTGCTCTTGATCTTCAGGCTCTTTGTTCTTCTTCAGCCACCAATTCTCACCTACCAACTGCCAGTACTTCTGAGTACATAGACTTTTTGTGTCATTAATGACAAATTGCACTCGCCTATGACTTCTTCATTCTCTCACAAAGTTCCTCATTCAAAACATTAGTAGTGTTTAAATTCAACACATCACTTTTCACACAGGTAATACAACTATTAAGCAAGCATTTGAAATACAGTATATATTTTCATAAATGAAAAACAATACATTGATACAAAATAAATAATACAATTGAGATTCATTATGTACTTCAACTACAACATTAGCAGCTTGTGCTATTCTTTTTGCACAATTATCATTAATGTAATATACTGTATCAGGCAGGATTGTGTAATTGTATATATATGATCCACAAAGTTTATTTGCATAAACTTTGCTGCATCATAAGGAATTTTAAATCAAATACTGGCAGCAAAATCCCCAAGAGAAAAATAATTGAAAATATTGGTCTCTGGAGTTAGAGATATACTGCATCATTAAATGCAGGACTCTTCCATGCTTATGTTAGCCGTTAGGGGACATTAATTATGTTAATGAAGAAAGTCCTGCCCAGATACACAGAGTGCATTGTCATGACTGAAACCAGAAAGCACTGGATCCTTGATACTGCATGATCTCTAAGGCAAATCAGGCATATGCCTTGTCCCCTAATTATCCCTGGCCAGATTAATCCAGTTTGTAGAGGTAAGTGAGGAAAATTCCCTAATGGCTATTCATTCCCAGACAGAAAAAGAAGTTTTGTGTGTCTCAGGAAACTATTACAATTCATCATAGTGTTTTGTCAATATGTCAATATCTCAGCTAAGGCATGAAGTAGCTGTAAAGAGTGGGCACACTGCCTGTAAAGTTAACAATTATCACCTACCCACTGTGGATTCACTCTGCTTTTCCCAAACTAACATGTCAACCTCCTTAGCATTATGTTTACCTCTGGAAAAACAAGTCAAATGAATCAAAAACACTGATTTTTTTCAGCAAGAAAATGTAAAAGAAACTTTTAAATATCAAAACATCAGTTTTGCAGGAAAGGTATGCCTAGTGTCTATTACTGTATTAATGCAGATTTAGTGCATATTCTTTGTGTGACATGTTTCAAAACAGTCACCAACACACAGTCTGACAATACAATTGGGACAGTAGAAGTGTGTTTCTTTGCACTCTTTTCTTATAATATTTATTTTCTGTTGCTTGCACACAAGAGAGTAGAATGATAGTGTCTAATCTGCACAATCAACATGCCCCTTCTGTTGTTGTAGATTAGACTTCCACATTTCCCTTGACACGAACGACAGCTGCTGTATTTTGAACAATGCTTAGAGAGCGAACCTCTTTCTTGTCTTTCTACTTGGTCTCAACCACTGCACTATGGTGAACCTACAGGCAACAAAATTTACCAGATCTTATCTGACTTGTCACACTCTGCCCACCCCTCTCATCACTCTGTTTCTGTTTGGGAAAAATTCTTAGGTCAATCAGATTTCATATTAGTATTTCAGCATAAGCAAAATCTTCACCTTAAGAATCCTTTACTACACTAATTTGATGAATATAGTTTCTAGTTTTGTTACACTGGGTGTTCTGGTTCAAGTTGTTCATGGGATTTTGGGGAATGATGATTATTGTTATCCTTATATTGTCTATTTCCATTAAGGTTGCATTTGTTTGAGATTCACTAGGTCAAATACCATGCAAAAGAATACAAGCTAAGAACTAAGGGTTTTGCATTATTTTTCACTATCAGTTTAAAATCACATTTTGAAATTTTGTTTTTCGATTTCTGGTTCTGAAGTTTAGAGATAACACATGCACACAATTATGATATTGAACAACCAATAGAATAAGTGAACCTCTGCTACTACTCCATGCATCATTTATTTAAGTCAAGAAAGTCATATGTGTAAACAGTACAGTGAAAGCGCTTTGAGTACTGAGAAAAAGCGCTATATAAATGTAATGAATTATTATGATGTCATACGTAAGAAACTTACTTTTATAAATGCTGCTTTAGCATGATAAAGTAAAATAGATCATACAAAGTAAACAAAACCAAATATCACAGGAAATATACACAATGTACACAAACAAAAATAAATAATACATTAAGATCTGCCATGGAGTTGATTTTGAAAAAGCAATGCTTGTGCATGCTGTGGAGATTGTGTCCCATGCTGAGATACTCTGTTCAAATACAACCATGCTCAGCTGCACATTGGTTTACCATTTATCTTGGAGCTTTGAGTCGATTCAATCAAATACTGTAGTAGTTATTGGCAGCACACCATGGACCTTGTGAAAATGCTGCGTTGACAGTCTGTGTTTGTTTTACATTCAGCTGTATGTTTAAATTTCTTTAATCTGTATGATGCTGCTTCAACTATCACAATAATTAATTAACTGCTTACTATCACAATAATTAATTAACTGCTTTAATGACATGAAACTGCAATATATTTGGCCTTAAATGTCAAATAATTCTGTAAATGGCAATGCAGTACTGCCAGCTCTTAATTTGAACATTTTTTGTCTTAATGCACTTAACACTTGCTTAGACTTACAGTATCACATTTCAACACTACCTAAATGTTGTTTCCTTGGTTTTAGAAACATTGCAAAATTAAGCCAAAGTCTTAATATTCAGGATATATACATGAATACTATATTACATTAATATAAGATTGTTGACATGATTTGATAATTTTACTGTAGTTAATTGAAAACAGGAAACCAGGGCAATATTCATTGTTCATGACTGAATGGGGCAGCCTTTTATCTGATATGCCTACAAATTATTAGAATATAGTGTTGATGGGGGGATTTTAATATACACATAGATCTGGAAACTGACAGTTTTAGCAAATGTTTCACTCATCTTTTAAACACAACAGGATTTTGCCAGATTTTCAATGCCTTAAGTCATTGTCATAATAATTAGATCTAATCATTACATACAGAGTTCAGATTCAAAATGTAAATATTACACCACTAAATTAAGTTCTATCTGATCATTATTTAATTATGTTTGATTTGGTTTTGCCCTTACCAGTACAATAACAGATTAAAATAAGGACACTACAACATCTGGATTGTAACTCTTCATCAAAATTTGTAGATATTTTGAGGAACTCAAGTATAATTATGGAAAACAAACTAGATCAGCTGATACCTAATTATAATGTGATTTAGAAAGAGGCATTGAATACAGAGCCAGAATTAAAGGAAAATTGATTAATGCACATAGAAGACTGCTCTGATGTAATGAGAGAACTCACTTTCTTAAATTACATTGACAATAACACAAGTATAAGTAGAGAGCAGCAAAACTGCAGGTCTTCTTAACTTCATAAACAGACATTGTGAAAATCTCCCTTTATGTCATCTTTTACTACTATTTTAGATTATGAGATGATAGGGGATGTAGCTCACTATTACTATACTGTACGGTTTAGAACAGTTGCTAATCTAACAAATGGGAATTCTAATGTGCAATATAAAATGCTTAAAATATTACCAGTGCAGATTTTATGGATAATTAGTGAAAAAAGTAACAATATCCCAGATTTCAAGGTTCCCTCACAAACTAAATATTGCACTGTTAATAACTGCTTTAGTGATTTTAAGATAATATCAGAATAGGAAGCCATAACTTTAATTTCTTAAATGGAACCTTCAATGTGCCCTTTCATCCAGACCTAATAAAACTAATGAAAAGCTCAATGGCGGTTCTGGACACACCCATTCTTAATATTATCAATAGTTCATCATTGACTGGCAGAATTCATAAAGTACTACACATAAAGTGTTGTTTATCACACTGATACTGACAAAAAATCAGAGCTAGACTCATATATGCTTAACAATTATGAACCTATTTCCAATTTACCTTTTGTTTATAAAACACTTAAAAAGTAGCTGCCATGCAGCTTAAGTCTGGCTTCCGCACCAGTCACCAGAAACTAACCTATGTTGTAAATGACATTCAAGTATCTCTGATAAAGGAAAGTCCACAGTAATTATGTTGTTAGATGTAAGTTCAGCCTTTGACCATTGACCACTCTATTATGTTACATAAGCCGGAAAATTATGATGGACTTTCAGGCACTGTCCTTACATGCTTTAGTTCCTATTTTTCGAAAAGATTTTAATATGAACAGAAATGTGTTGACAGTACTCTGTTATTATATTAAGAAGTTAAATTTGGTGTCCTACAGGGCTCACTACTCAGAACTTAACTATTTTCACTTTGCATGCTTCCTTTAGGAACTTTCATTAAAAAACATTAAATTTATTTTCACTTGCATTCAGGCAATACCCACCAATATCTCTCTTTTAAGCCAAATAAAGTTTGTACGGTAGTGTTTTTGATTAATTGTGTCAGTTTGTTAAAAAAGGGGGATGGATGATAAGCAGTTTTCTCTGAATACAGAAAAAGCATGAATGCTGTTTATTGGGAGGAATCATGCAGATCACAACAATACCAGTCACTGTTTAACTCCGTTGTTCTTAACATTAGTTTCTCTGAATCAGCATGAAACCTAGGCATTATCGTAGACATATGTTTATTTTTTAACATTAGAAACATTACAACATCCTTTCAGATCCCTCTAGCTTCCAGCATCACAACAAGTGTTAGGTGGAAAGGTATTTTATTGCATAAATAATAAAGCATTAAAACAAAAGAAAACTGTGCAAGGTATCACTGTAAAGATGGCAAGAATTTCGGCTAACTGCTGGTGCACACTGTTTTGCTATAATTGTATAAGTCAATTCTACAAATGTTTGTATATCCACATGAATATGTGAGTATAGCTGTCACCTTTTAAACTTCTTTTACAAATAAAGATCTGTTTCTACGTTATTTGTTATTTTATGAGCCCAGATGATTCAAATGTGTGCTAAGACATCATTTATTTTTACGCTCACTTAACTTGTATTAGGCTTTCTGTAGATTTTGGGAGTATAGCATGTGTTATCAAGATGACAACCTGATGGGCCATTAATGAGAACAAAAAAATTCAGATGCCACTTGACAGATCCTCAGCGGTTATAGTGTTGAAAAAATATGTGGCACTTCTGTTGTTAAAACACACATTACAAAATTATCTAAAACCTTTTTTTTCCAGCTTAAAAATATTAAATAATTAGGACAGTTTCTGAAAACTAATTAATGCATTTATTTTGTAGTTAAGATTAACTACTATAATGTATAATTCACAGGCTGTTCAAATAATTCTATGTGCAACTTTCACCCATCCATTATCCAACCCGGTACAGTTAGGTCCATAAATATTTGGACAGAGATAACTTTTTTCTAATTTTGGTTCTGTACATTACCACAATGAATTTTAAATGAAACAACTCAGATGCAGTTGAAGTGCAGACTTTCAGCTTTAATTCAGTGGGGTGAACAAAACGATTACATAAAAATGTGAGGCAACTAAAGCATTTTTTTAACACAATCCCTTCGTTTCAGGGGCTCAAAAGTAATTGGACAATTGACTCAAAGGCTATTTCATGGGCAGGTGTGGGCAAGTCCATCGTTATGTCATTATCAATTAAGCAGATAAAAGGCCTGGAGTTGATTTGAGGTGTGGTGCTTGCATGTGGAAGATTTTGCTGTGAACAGACAACATGCGGTCAAAGGAGCTCTCCATGCAGGTGAAAGAAGCCATCCTTAAGCTGCAAAAACAGAAAAAACCCATCCGAGAAATTGCTACAATATTATGAGTGGCAAAATCTACAGTTTGGTACCTCCTGAGAAAGAAAGCAAGCACTGGTGAACTCAGCAACGCAAAAAGACTTGGACGTCCATGGAAGACAACAGTGGTGGATGATTCGCAGAATCATTTCCATGGTGAAGAGAAACCCCTTCACAACAGCCAACTAAATGAACAACACTCCCCAGGGGGTAGGCATATCCAAGTCTACCATAAAGAGAAGACTGCATGAAAGTAAATACAGAGGGTGCACTGCAAGGTGCACGCCACTCATAAGCCTCAAGAACAGAAAGGCTAGATTGGACTTTGCTAAAGAACATCTAAAAAAGCCAGCACAGTTCTGGAAAAACATTCTTTGGACAGATGAAACCAAGATCAGCCTCTACCAGAATGATGGCAAGAAAAAAGTATGGAGAAGGCGTGGAACAGCTCATTATCCAAAGCATACCACATCATCTGTAAAACACGGTGGAGGCAGTGTGATGGCTTGTGCGTGCATGGCTGCCAGTAGCACTGGGACACTAGTGTTTATTGATGATGTGACACAGGACAGAAGCAGCCGAATGAATTCTGAAGTGTTCAGAGACATACTGTCTGCTCAAATCCAACTAAATGCAGTCAAATTGATTAGGCGGCGTTTCATGATACAGATGGACAATGACCCAAAGCATACAGCCAAAGCAACTCAGGAGTTTATTAAAGCAAAGAAGTGGAAAATTCTTGAATGGCCAAGTCAGTCACCTGATCTTAACCCAATTGAGCATGCATTTCACTTGTTGAAGACTAAACTGCGGACAGAAAGGCCCACAAACAAACAGCAACTGAAAGCCGCTGCAGTAAAGGCCTGGCAGAGCATTAAAAAGGAGGAAACCCAGCATCTGGTGATGTCCGTGAGTTCAAGACTTCAGGCTGTCATTGCCAGCAAAGGGTTTTCAACCAAGTATTAGAAATGAACATTTTATTTCCAGTTATTTAATTTGTCCAATTACTTTTGAGCCCCTGAAATGAAGGGATTGTGTTAAAAAAAATGCTTTAGTTGCCTCACATTTTTATGCAATCGTTTTGTTCACCCCACTGAATTAAAGCTGAAAGTCTGCACTTCAACTGCATCTGAGTTGTTTCATTTAAAATTCATTGTGGTAATGTACAGAACCAAAATTAGAAAAAAGTTGTCACTGTCCAAATATTTATGGACCTAACTGTATATCCTAACTACAGGGTCACGGGGGTCTGCAAGAGCCAATCCCAACCAACACAGGGAGCAAGGCAGGAAACAAACCCCAGGCAGGGTGCCAGCCCACCACAGGGAACACACACACCCGCACACCAAGCACACACTAGGGACAATTTAGAATCGCCAATGCACCTAATCTGCATGTCTGTGAACTGTACCCGGAGGACACCCATGCAGACATGGGGAGAACATGCAAACTCCACGCAGGGAGGACCCAGGAAGCGAACCCGGGTCTCCTAACTGCAAGACAGCAGTGCTACCCACTGCACCACTGTGCCGCCCCATGCAACTTTCATTTAATTTAAAATGCTAAAATCATTAAAGGAAATACAGTCTTTATACTGGCTTCCTGTTAATCTTAGGACTGCTTTCAAAACCCTTCTTCTTATATACAAAGGCTTAATTTGCCAAGAATTTTGCTTACCTATCTGAACTCATCATTACTTTCAAACCAGATAAGGTACCAACCTACTAAAGCAACAAAAAAAATAGATGGAGGTGGTGCTTTTAGCTACAGGACCCCAAATCTGTTAAATGATCTTCCTGTTTATTGTACTGCCTCATAGGAAGATAGTAAAATGGTTTATGTATAGACCTGAGAACTGTAAAGTCAAAAAGCAAACTGAGGTTAAGAAACAAAAATCAAACTTATCTTTCAAACAAACTGGGAAAATAATTAAAAGATCAGGAGGCAGAACTGAGATACAGAAGCCAAAAACCAGAAAAATAAAAAAAAAGTTTATTTCAATAAAAACAAAACGTGATGAAAAAGGCAAGGGCAAAAATCCATTAACCAGGAAAAATCAAAAATAACAGTCCTTCATACAGATTCAGCCTTATACATACAACTCAGATAAAGCATGACTGCTCAACCCTTGATGGGTTCAGGGTCATGGTATCTGTGAACACACACTCAGCAAGAGGAGGATGCATCATGAAACCAAATCCTCAAAATGGCAGCACCAAAAAGAAAAGACAAAATGGAGTCATGAGAAATGTAAATTTAAGGTCCAATTTTGGTGTTGTTTGTGTTTTTTTTTTTTTTATTAATGAACTTCCCTGAAATCAATTGTTTAGTATATGGATTCTATGGTATGTTATAGTACACCTCACAACCTGCATGTACCACGTTTCTTGGCTCTGCCACCAGAAGCACAGTGGATGCTGTAAGGGGCAGGTGGTGCTTTCAGCTCTTCCTAAGCTTTTTCTAATTTTTATTTTATTTTATTTGTCATGTATATTATTTGGAAATATTTGAATGTATATTAATTCATGTGTAACTTTCCCAAGCTCTTACATGCAGTTTTTGTATGTTTACTTTTGAAAATTAAGAAAAACTTAATGGTTATTTTTTTTAGAGTGGTGAACAGCATGTTAATGTAATTTGCCATTCTGTGCAGTATGACCATATATATATTTTGGGTTTTAATTTTTATTTAAAATCTTATTTTATTTATTTTGTATTAATAGTCATGTTTATAATAATTTGTATAATAATTTGTAATTAATTTGATTTATTATTTAATAGGCATAGGGGAGAAGCTGTTTGTGTGACACAATGTTCTTTTTTTCTTTTTGTTTCTGGAAAGGTATACTTCTATTTTTTTTGTTAAGAATATATAAGATTATAAAGTTAGAATATTTTTAATTATGTAAGGCTTTCTATATTGTAAATAGGTTTCTCTGGAAAATCTGAATAATAGTTTGTAAATAGCTTTCATATGTAATATGTTAATTGTGTTACTAAAGAAAAAAGAAGCACAGCGGATGCTGTAAGGGGCATACGGGAGAAGCTGTTTGTTTGATACCCTGTTCTTTTTTTTCTTTTTGTTTCTGGAAAGAATACCCCTACTTGCCTCTGACTTGATTGTCCTTGATACAATGTGGAGAAAGACAGACATCAGTTGGCTACATCTGAAGTTAGTGAAGAGCGCTATATAAAAATAAACTGGATTTAGACCACATAACCTCAATTCTTAAATCAATACATTGATTTCCAGTTCAGCTTATAACATATTTTAAAGCCTATGTTTTGACATAAAAGGTTATAAATGTCTTTGTCTCCTTTAGAGTTACAGAATATATGAATGTATTGAAATATATTATAAGAGGTTGCCCATGTTGCCAAAGGAGTTGAAAAGATAAAAAATAGTGGACTTTTAAAATCAGCACCCAAGGGACACAGGAATGTAAAATAGAATAACAAAGGAAATGAATAATGAGACCTTAGTGTCAATGTGTCATCACCAATGACAGACATGATATCGATAAACTTACTGTTTTTTGCTAGTGTCATCAATGTTTCTCTGTACTGTGAAGCAATGTTTGAATTTTTAGAAGAAGGTTAGATGAAAAGTTTATAGACTGGAATTGCAAGTGCTGTTTTTTCTTAACATTATATATTTTCTATTTTTCCTTTAATTATTATTATTTACATACATTAAGAATCTAATAAAGAAATGATAGAGTGTGTGCAGTAGAGGGCAATCTTGTGGCACCCCTCTGACCTAGATCAAGGCAAGGACAGACAGAACAAAAAACAAGATTTTTTTTTAAACAGAAATAAACATAGTAAGTACACAAAATGCAAAATAAACAGAAAAACAATACATGCCGCAAGTCTGGACCTGCCTATACGATAGCTGACCCTCTGATTATTAAATGGGGTATTTTTTCTACTTCTCCATGTAAAGCACATTACAAAAGACTCCTGCCTGCAAGATTGTTCTAATCCTCATCCCAGAGTCAATCCTGACTAGGAACAGAATGTGTTTAAGAAACACTAGGCTAGAGGGAAATTATAGCTTTCCAGCCAGTCTTAATTTTTAAAAGAGCATCATAGTACCATTTCTTAAATCCTGTGCCTCAATGCTGTTCAGAACAGCAACAACTTCAGAAGGCCAGACATTCTTGGTAGCTGTTGGGCCAACAACTCTCTAGCAGCCAGTGGAAAAATTAACCATTCCTCACAATTGTCTCTTATTCTGTCTGGGTCCCTGTGTCAAGTTACCTTTTTGGTCCCGGCACCCCATTTCCTACTTTCCTTACTTTGTATTTTGTGATGGAATTGGGCAATCAGTGAGCCCCAAACCCCAAACACAATCACACAATCACAGTCCCAGGTTCAAATAATGGCTACTTAATTACAATATATCTCCAAAATTGACAAAACACCAATCAAAGGTTTTCTCTCTCTCTCTCTCTTTCTTCTCTCCTCTCACCACAGCACTGCCTTCCTCCAGTTGAGTGTTGCCTTCCTTCCTCCCAGCCCATGAATCACATGGATAAGGGAGTGCAGTCCCTTATACTTCCAGGTCATACAGAAGTCCAAGGAATTGGGGAGTGCATCTCATTGCAGCGCTTCCTTTTGGCACTAATGGACCCCAGCAGGGCTGTGCTGCCGAACTAATGGACGCTGATATGGAGGGCTGCTGCACTCTAACACCTGGAGGGAGTAAACATCTCCCAGAGACAGACCTTCCCTGCCCTCTTCTTTTCTCATGGCCAGGGAAGGTATTAAGCTCCTGTCTGGTCAGGATGCCTATCCATTTGTTTGGGGCTTCCCACTTGGGTGAGGAACAACCAGTTCTGGTTGGGATGTCTGTCCATCCATTAGGGCCGCCTAGTCCAGGTGCAACCTTCCTTCTCTTAACTGGGATGCCTTTACGTTCCCTTGGGGCCTCCCATCTGGGTAAGGGATCCTTCCTGTTTTCTGGCTAGGATGCCTGTCCAATCCGTATGCCACCTTCAGCTTATACACTTTATTTCCCTGCATTTTGTTTTTGCTGTTTGTTTTTGTTGCAGGGCACCTTTATTTTTAATAAATGTGCAGATCTCTGGACCTGATTTTGGGCTATGATGCCAAATATATATATTAAAATATATATATACTGTATATATATATATATATATATATATATATATATATATATATAATATAATATATATATATATATATATTTATATATATATATATATATATATATATATATATATATATATAATATATGTTATTTTTGTGTTCAATCATACTATTGTGCCCTTTACTCTCATTGACATGCATCTGTTCTACCCAAGACTGTTAGTACTCTATCCACATCTGCCCAGCTTCTGTACTGTTTGCTTGTGAATTTTTATTTCACAATTAGGTATATGCACTTTTGTTGGAAGGAAAATGAGATGGACAGTTACAGAGTTGTAGAATTTTCCCAGAGAATGTGAAGCAGGAGTTTATCATTCTGTAAAGTGAGACTTCTCTTTATTACCAAATGTACAGTAAGGTGAAGTGGAACACACGAACCCAGGTCTGTACTTGGGTTGGAGGGCTAGGTGGATAAACTTTGACTTGTTTTACTTTCAACATGCATATCAAGCATTAAGCATTAACTTAAACGTTTCTTCTGGATTTGCCAAAATTCTGACACTATTTTTATGCTTAAACTTTTTTATTTCCCTATGATGGATATATTTACGGCACTTATTTCTGTTAATATTTAACGCAATGTTTTACTTTTGTGCTTCACAAATGTAAATGGACTTGTGATAATGTCCATGATTGGTCTTTTACCTTGTTTGTTTAGAAAATGGACAAATGATCCTGTATTTTTAGATTGCTGCACTATAGTGTTGATGAATCCATTGTCTAGTTGTGCAAGTTACATCACCGCCTTCACAAGAACACGTCTAAAAGCAGTGTCATTTACATACCATCTGACTTGTTTTTTGCTTTGTGGTTTATTAAATGCTTATATAATTTATGATTAAGACTGTTCAGGAAATGGAACAAAATGATGCCAGACTGTAAAATGGCCAAATCAGTAGTCTTTTATTTTAATTCACAAAATGGAGTTAAAAGGGGCTTTTTTCAGATTGTGAGTTGCCCCCTCTTCTTTGTAACGTCTGAAAATATCTTGAGCATTACTGCACCCAAAAATACTACTGTACTCCTTTCTTACCCCAAGAGACGTTCAGTATGTCAGCTAAGTCCAATTTGAAATGTTGTATTTCTTTGAATAAAGTGAAAAGATTTTTAGCCTTTAAATAAGCCTGGTAGCACTGTTCTGCTATTAATCTTCAGCCAATCAATTCATTCTCATTTTATATAGCTTGATGAGCATTATTGTAAATTTAATTTCCAAGCAGAAAGGAACAACAAAGCAATGATACACTACATCATACATCCATCATGAAGAATGGAACTGCATGTATTGGATTAATCTTTGTACAATTTGGCGCTTAACTATTTAGTTCAATCCTCATTTTCTTCAGCAGGTGTACAGCCTCCTAAAGTGTTTATTCTGGGCACCTTTCCCACAAGCAGGCCTAAAGCCAGCACTGCTCCAGGCTTCACAAAAATCCACATTAAGTCGGGTAATTATGGATCTCAGCCTTGCTTAACATTTGGCAAAGAGCATTAAAAGAGGCAAAATAGGGTATTGATTGCATTAGCATTTCTACATTAACAGTGATATAAAAAGATTTGCTGATGCTGTACCCCTGTATGTCTTTCCTGTGACAGTGTGCTTCATAGTCTCAACCAGTCATCCTGCTTGTGATTTGCACACTAAACAGGTCCATTTTCAGTGGAATGTTATAATAAAAATGCTTATTGATATTCAGAGCAGTCGGTACTCTTCAGCCGGGGAACAATAAAGCCACCTGCATTTAATATACATGGAGAAATTGCAGGCAGAATAGCAGACACTGCACAAGCAGATGCTGTGAGGGTAATCAGATAGAATATCACAATATTATAAGAGATCAACATCTCTTAATGACATAAATTATAAAACTCTGACAAACAACACGTCTCAGTGTAATCAGGTACTGCTCATTCTCTGATACTTTAACACAGATCTGATTGCACTTATGAAGCAGTATGGGAAGATTATTTTTAATTTTAGATTTGCTGCAGGATTGCTGAGAATTCATCAAGAACTGCATTTTTAACATTCAGTAGGTGCATTCTTTAGTAAAAAACAATCTATCACATGAAACAGTCACCTGTCTAACATTTCAGGATACTAAATAGTCTATTCTCAAATGAAAATGTGCTTAAAAATATGCAATGACTTTTTGATTCATGGCAGCAAATGTTTCTTTTTTCATCTTGAATGCATTAATGAATATTGGATGTCTTTTTTTTCAGCATTACTACAACATCTTTATTATTCCATTGGAGCTACCGGGCTTTAGAATGTACAGTGATGTGAAGGGTCATGCGGTAAATGCTTGGAAAAGCATAGACATTTTGGACCAAAACATATTTCTGAAAATAAATTATGCCCCCTGCCCAGCTTTCCACTTTTGAGTTGCAGAGAGACAGAGTCTTGCTCAGCTTCAATAAGCTTAAGGCAGAAACCTACAAACCTGCACCCACCATTCAGTCAGTTACTCACTTACTCTCACATGCTGGATTGATCTTTATTTTCCAAGAAATGTAACACCTGCTAAAAGAAATTTTAAACAATTTTGATATTATTTACAGCCCATTAGCATCACTTCAAATAATGTAGTAGGAGGGAATTATTTTCTTTACATATGATTTAGTATAAGATGAATAAATGTAAACATAGTGTGGCAGGTGGCCGGGGTCCATGTCTGGTCGGGACGCCCCTACACACTATATCCAGGGGGAGCAGCCCTGGACAGTGCAATACCTAACCCCGGACGCTAGACGGCTGCCCCCCTGGGTTGGAGCAACACCTCGGTTTCCCACAGGGCTCCATGGGAATTGGAGTTGGGTGCAGCCCAGTTGGGTCCTGCAGGCACAGCCAGGGGTTGCTGTGTTTGGGACTCATGAGCCCGTGTGGGCAGCATATCCATCACACCCGGAAATGCAGCCGGAACTCGGTGATCAAGCACAGGGAGCATCTCTGGGTGAAATATAAAAGGAGCCAGCGACCACCACTTAGGAGCCAGAATTGGGAGGAAGAGGATGAGGTTGCCAGGGAGGAGTGGTGGAGGAAGAGAAAGTGCTTTGTGTGAACTGTGAGTGCTTTTGGGACTGTGTATTGCCTGTGGAGTTCATGGGGAAGACGTGCCCCACAAGTGAAGAAAAATAAAGTCTGTGTGAGTCTGTGCCGGGTTGGGCGCAATATAGCATCTTATTCACAATAGCTATAAATACCCTAATATCAGGTATTATTTATATAATTATATTATTTATATAATTATTTGAGTATGTCATTGAAATGTTTTATCATCTCTAATTATTTTTACATGTTTTTTCACTATATGTTTGTCGACTTTAAGAAATTATTATAGGTTATAAAAGGCCTGGAAAGGTTTGTCTTGATTTTAGGCTTTACATCAGCAAAAGCTGAAATTTCAAAAATGGTGTTCAAGTTATTGAGGTCTACTTTGAG
Organism: Erpetoichthys calabaricus; assembly: GCF_900747795.2. NCBI lineage: Eukaryota > Metazoa > Chordata > Cladistia > Polypteriformes > Polypteridae > Erpetoichthys > Erpetoichthys calabaricus. Next base: position 90,113,465 of record NC_041400.2, on the reverse strand, counting down.
AAATGGGAGGAGGTATAATACTCTGAGAAGATCCAAGACAAAGATGGTGAAACTTGATGCAATTTGAACCTATATACAGTACCTGGTACCTTTACCAGTAGACCACTGTGACAAATCATCCACAAGCAACTCTTTAAATATATATGTTAAAAATGTTTAAAAGATGATGGTTCAGTAGCTGCACTGTTCTGTTTATTTGTAATAAGTAATACTTCTTTGAAATAATGATACATTTTATGTATGTGACTTACCCAATGTAGTTTGTAGTGATGGCCGAGAAGAAATATTAATCTAGTGTTTTCATGCAAAGTGGAGATAAAAAAAAATTCTGATAAAATGTCTATGGTGACTGATTTTGGACAAACACATCGAAACATCCATGAAAAAATTTCATGTTACATGTGTCACGTAAGCCACATGTAAACTCATCCAGTCATGTGCTCACAACATCCCAAACATAAGATTTTTTAGTAAAATATTGTTAAATACGTCACTTCCAGAAATCACTAGCATGAACTAAAGCATAACATACGATGAGAACGAGCATTTGAACCGAAGACGTGACCTCCCCCCAGGAACCATCATTAGTCACGAGCCCAGCCTAGTAACAGTCTATTCATTTTCAAACTTTGCTTTCACATGATAGTGACAGTCCAAATTTCACTGAGAAACATGTACAACTAAAGATTAAAAGTTAAAGAAAAGCAATTAAAAACAGTATTGGGAAGAGAATGTGTCCCAGACTCATGCATATCTAAGATGCTTCAACAAGCAGAAGGTCAAGTCACAGTTTCCAAGAATGCCACTACACAATCCCAAAGTACTCATTTGTGGATATGAACATAAATGTAACGACCAGAGACTGGAGGCAGGTCTCCAATCCGCATGGTCATTCACTTCTGAGTGCATTCTGTTATTTTCATTAGAGCATTTTGTGGAAGAGACTAAGTATATGTGTGTATATATATATATTGTGGGAAAAACCCGAGAAAACAAGTCAAAAGACAAGAAAAAAGGTTTGGGGACCGTCCCCGTATATTGCCCTAAGACAATATATAAGAAAAAAACAGATCAAAAGTCTTCAAGATTTGAAAATACAATTGACAGTTTTACTTTGTGAAATGATCGTTTAAATACAGACAGGATTATGGGAAAAGGAAATGGTTGGCATGAAGTGACGTTATGAACAGGAACCGCAAGTAACGTCATTAAAGTGATGTAGTCTTTAGGAGCCGGAACTGATGTTGTTGACGATGGCCGGAAGTGACGTAGTCGCGGCCATTTTGATACCCGGAAGTGGAGGCCATTATTTTTCTTCAGGTTTTCTGTAGAAAGAAGAGATCCAGGTAAGTACCACGTGACACCCATATCTCGTGATAGTTCACTCACCTTTAGGCTCTTTGACTGTCTCCTACTCGCACGTGTGTGACAATATATATATAGAGCACAAAGGACTTTCTTCTCTTTTCTCTTCTTCCTTGGATCTCTGTCTTCCTCTCACCTTCTGCCTTCCATCCTCCTGTGGCAAACTTCATCATCTTCCATCCCCTAAGTAAAATAAGGCGGCTCTGGACCAACTGCCTTTCCATTCTTCATCCTCTTCATAGCTGTGCTTACTTCCTCCTTTCACTTCCTGATTCACTATCTCCACATTATCCAACCTTCTCTGTCTCTCTCATTCTCTTCATTCATCAGCCTCTCAAAATACTCTTTCTATCTGCTCAACATATCCTCCTCGCTTGTGAGTACGTTTCCATCTTTATCATTTATCACCCTAACCTGCTGCACATCTTTCCGAGCTTGATCTCTCTGTCTAACCAATTGGTATAGGTCCTTTTCTCCCTCCTTAGTGTCCAGCCTCTCATACAACTCATCATATGCCTTTTCTTTAGCCTTCGCCACCTCTCTCTTCACCTTATACCTTATCCCCCTGTACTCTCGTCTACTTTCTGCATTTCTCTGACTATCCCTCTTCCTCTGTATACTCTCCTGTACTTCCCCATTCCACCACCAGGTTTCCTTTTTCTCCTTCCTCTGTCCAGATGTCACGCCAAGCACCCTTCTTGCTGTCACCCTTACTGCATCTGCTGTAGTTGCCCAGCTGTCTGGTAACTCTTCACTGCCACCCACTCCCTGTCTAACTTCCTCCCTAAACTCAACCTTGCAGTGTTCCTTTTTCAACTTCCATTTGATCCTTATCTCTGCTCTCACTTTCCTCCTCTTCATGATCTCCAACTTCATCCTACAGACTACCATCCTATGCTGCCTAACTACACTTTCCACTGCTACCTCTTTGCAGTCTTCAGTCTCCTTCAGATTTACTCTTCTGCATAGGATATAATCTACCTGTGTGCACCTTCCTCCACTCTTGTACATCACCCTATGTTCCTCCCTCTTTTTAAAATACATATTCAACACAGCCATGTCCATCCTTTTCTCAAAATCCACTGTCATCTGACCTTCTTTATCCCTCTCCTTGACACCATACCTAAACATCACCTCTGTTCCCTTCACCAACATGTCCATTGAAATCACCACTTTCTGTCCCTTAGGTACACTGTCCATCACTTCATCCAACACACTCCAGAAGTCTTCTTTCTCATTCATCGCATACCCAACTTGCGGGGCATATGCATTAACAACATTTTATTATCACATCTCCATTTATAGGACGTGTTAAAGGTACCGTTTTACCGTTTTTTTTTACTTTTATTCCCCTATAAGTCCTATAAATGCACACCATGTGTTACAGATGTAAACCAAATGTATGTGTGTACTGTATAATATTAACAAAAAGAGGAGCTCACTACTGAAAATGGCAAATAAAGGAGTGAGTGGGGATCGAACCGGGGACACTTGATTACAAGTCAGCAAATCTTACCACCACGCCACGGAAGCTGTTGTAGCATCCTTGAACCTTTTGTGAAAGTGTTTACTTGATCTTTGGACTTCAGGCTTCATACACTGTATAGTTTATGCCTACATTTTGTCATTTACTACTAAAATATGAAAAACGTTTCTGTTTTAAAAATGTGTTTACATAGATTACTCTAGAAACGAAACACACATGAACTGTGTGTGTTCCAAATAGCGATCTATTATTTCCATTCTAAAACTCCAGCACTTCAGTCACTCCCAGATAATCAAACAAGGCATGAGCTGGGAAAACTTAGTGAACGTTCTGCGGTGGTGGGTAGTGGAATAGCCGGCTGCTTGCTGCTCGTGTTAATCGGCACATTTAGAAGACAAAGGAGAGGTGAGAATGGTTTTAATGTGGGCCAGATCTACGAGTTTTTCGTAGACTCTGGTAATTCTAGTGATAATCATTATTCTGTCTGACACTCTTTTCGCCTCTAAAACACTCTTGGCATACTATTCCTTCAGAACCCCTACTCTATTTCTCCTTCCATCCAGACTATGATAGAACAATTTAAATCCACCTCCAATCCACCTGGCCTTATTCCCCTTCCATTTAGTCTCTTGCACACACAATATATCAACCTTCCTTTTCTCCATCATATCAGCTAACTCTCTCCCCTTACCAGTCACACTGCCAAAATTTAAAGTTCCTACCCTCATGTCCACTCTCCTTACGTTCCTCCTCTCCCCCTGCCTCCGGACACGTCTCCCACATCTTCTTCTCCTTCTTCGACCAACAGTAGCCCAATTTCTGCCAGCATTCTGTTGGCTAACAGTACTGTTGGCAGCCATTGTTAACCTGGGCCTCAACCGATACGGTATGGAAATTTGTATTGTTGTCTGCATATTAATCTTGGCTGCCTCTGTCGGCGTCTGCCAGACCACTTGGGGATGGTTGTCCTCTCGTCATCCTTCATGCTCATTCAGTTGTCCCTCGAATCCCTGGAGAGGACGCTATCTCGATCACACCCACTACTCAGCACAATCAGTGGGTATGATCCATCCCTAGAATGCCAATCCTTCATTCTGTCACAGGACCCCTGAACATGCTGCCTTCTCTCTTTCTCTAGCCGGCTGGCTCGGCCTCTTTCTAGCCCCAATGCCGCATTCTTGTTCTGCAAGCCTTTCTCTTTCTCTCTCTTTCATTTTTCCTCCTCTCTTCATTTTTTCTCTCCTGTTCCTGTGCTGGCCCGTACTTATAAGGCTGTGTTTGTGCAGTGTCTCAATCACATACCACAGGAAGCCAATGAACCAATTGAGAATGATCAAAACTTCATGTGCAGGCGTATTTCACCCCAATTACCTCATCAACTCCCCAAGGCTAACACGGTCATAAGGAATATTAATTAAAAGCTGGCCATTTGTTCTGAGCCACAGGCCCACTATATCACACCGCTAACTCCTGGGGAAGGCTCGGGAACACCAGCAAAATCACAGCATCACCTTTTTACCTACTGCATTTAACAACATCAACTATTAGAAGCTTTAGGAAGTGGTCCGTTAGTTTGGATGTCCCTGAAAATTCCACTCCATTATGGTGAATGTCCTTGTTGGTGGGGAAACATCTGCTACATTTGAAATCACCATTGGTGTTAAACAAGATTGCATCCTGATATTTTATAATGTCGGTCATCATATAAGTCGAAATGCGGAAAACTCATGCTATTGGTCCAAGAGATTATGATATGCTCACGCCCAACTGAGGGAGTAACCAAGGAGCACAATGCCTTTTTTTTCTATGTAGGTGCGGCAATGTGCTGTATTAATACATGCTCCTAACCTCTCTCTCTCTCTCTCTCTCTCTCTCTCTCTCTCTATTGTGACTACGTGACCACATGGTAATACCCGAACTATTCCGAAGCAATGTTTGCACTGATTTGTGTTTTTGTATCCCACACTCTCACACACCTTTATCGCATCCCTTATCTATGACAGAGCATTCGATCAGAAGAAAATATGAAGCTGGTTTTACATTAAATGTTCTTGAAGTAGTGAAAGAAATTGGTAACTGCGCTGCTGCAACAAAATTCGATGCGTCTGAGAAACTGATGCGAGATTGGAGGAGGCAAGAAGATGTAAAGAATTTTTTTTAAATTTAAGTGTTGCATTTTTGAATGGGCGTATAAGTCAGGGTCTGATTTTATGATCGATTTTTTGGGTTTATATGTGAGTATATGTGTTATATCAACTCTACTATATCGATGTGAGTTCTGGACTCCCTGCCGCAAGCAAATCCGTATCCTAGAAGTGTTCTACATCTGCTGCCTCCAGAATATCCTGGGCATCACTTGGGAGGGCAGAATCCCACACACTAACTTTCTGGAATGCTGCTCATCACCCAGCATTGAGACCGTGCTGCACAGCCATGTCTTCTGCTGGACTGGGCACATTATGCACATAGTGGAGTTTTGGCTTTCCCAAACGGTCCTGTATGGTGAACTCACTGAAGGATCCCAGCCTTGGGGAGGCCTGAAGAAATGTTGGAAGCACCATTTAAAGCATTCTGTCAAGGCCTGCGCCATTCCATATAAGCAACTTGAGACATTTGCTGGGGATTGCGTGTTTTGGAGACTGACCAACATTGAAGGAGTTTGTCACATCAAACAACAACAGACCCATTAGCCAGAAGAGAAGAGAGTAGCAAGACATCTCTACCCACACCACTCCTTGGGCACTCAACAGGAGCAACCCTGCCCGACCTGTAAGCACCATCTGCTCACTCTACCTGGGGCCACTGGCATTCACTACACAGAACCAGCTTTTCTTTCTTTCCTCTCCTTTTAATCTCTAATCTTTCTTTCTTACTTTCTTATTTTCCCCATCTTTTCACAATCTCCCCAGGCTCCCTTACACCTCTCTGGATGCAGAATCCTGATTAAGACTCTGTCTACAAGCTATTGAGTCACTGCAAGCATGTTTGGGCTACATTTTTAACTACATGACAATGTAAAATACAATTAAAAAGCATGTATTCATTGCCATCTATTAATTAATGCAATTGCATTCTATTAGCATTGTTATTTTTGAATATAACTTACTGTTACAAAAATATGTAATAAATAAAAATGAGATAACTGACTCTCTATTTATGGAATACTGTTTGTGCCAAATTGAAATAAATAAAATGGAGATTATGAAATAATCACACAAAAAGGTACAAATGTAGTATTGATGCCTTTAAGCAGGTTATATTAATAAGACTATTTATGCAGTATTTCCCATATGAATGGGGAAAGGTGTATGTGAAAAGCTTGCCACTAGCTACCAACACGACTACCTATTGTGCTGGAAAATCGACAACCTCTCTGCTGCTAAATGTCAAAGGACTGACCAGATCAAAAATTTACCTTATATTTACAAGTCACCAACTCAAGTAGTATTAAAGTTTACAAATTCTATTAATAGCTAATAACATGTGCGGTTTTACATCTCATTGATACAGCAGATACAGTACATGATTGTAATAGAGAATATTAAATGATGCAATTTGGGGATTTTGGTGATATTCTAATTGAGGACAGAGTCACAGTTAGACTGAAAGACTGGAAACACATGCATTAGGTAAGCATACACAAATTACAAGGACTGGCAAAATGGTGATCTGTTTGTTGTTATGGGATTATTAAAATGTATCCAGTCTAATTTAATATAATCTAATCTCATATAATTGTACTGGTCAACATTATAATAAGTATTATATGAAAAGATCGACAGTTTATTGTTGCCATTTGTAAGTGGATTTAAATTAGTGTTAATAAACATCATATAAACTAGATAGGCAAGAAAAATTTACGATAACCATTAGGCTTGTAATGGACAGGTGGTAAAACAAACATCAAAAAAGTCCTGGTTGCTAAGCCCTTTTTATTACTGCTTCTGGAATGCAGGGTTAGCTGTGTGCGAGGTGTTAGTATTGCTTGGTAGTCATTGACATTAATGAATGGCTTCAATAATGAACATGAACTGAAAAAAGAGTACAGAGTGTCGCTGTGGCCACAAAGAGGTTAACTCTGTTGAACTTCTGATTAAAAATACTCATATAGTTGGTAAAAAGACTCATGAAAAGTAAAGAAGGAAAAAGTTTGAAATTAAAAAAAAAAACCTGGAAATATGGAGGAAGCAGACAGAGTTAATAAAGAATCAGTTTGTGTGGATGAATACTGGTAATCTTAGATTTTAACTCATGTTTTGCATGTCATGTTTTTAATATGGGGTTCTGTAATATGTCTTCAAACCAAAAGAAGCTGCTGAAATCTTCAAGAACGTGTTTCATATCTCATTTCTTCTTGTCATGTTAATGGGTCCATTTCAATATGAACATCTCTATTTAAAACTCCTTATAAACTCACATTACCATAAAAAACAACAGATTATTTTTCTCAATTATTATGTCTCCAAAAAAGGATCATGACGTTAGACATTGGTTCATAATTGCTCATCAATCTGTAGCTTTGTTTAAAAATAAACATCAATTGGATGATGCAACCACTCCTAGGCAAAAGTGTGGATACATTCAGTCAGTCTGGATCACACTTATTGGCTTTAATTGTAATGTGCTTGTATCTCCCTCATATGTATCCAGAACCTGTTCTGCTATTACTATTTTGTCTGATCATATCAGATGAAAACTGCCCTGCATTAAATAGCATCTGAAATATGTTTAAGCTGGTTCCCTGCAATAAACAAATGCCATGGCACCAGGAACAGTCTGTGACTCGCCCAAACATGTAAAAGTTCATCCAACTTATTTAAAAGTGATCGAACACTCTAAATTTATGGAGACAGGTAAGTTCTGAGTCATTTCCATCTTACTTTTACCCCTGCTCCATATAAAAGTAAATAAAAGTCGTTCCATACAAAAGGATGTGCAATAATCAAAAAGAAAAAAAATCACTTTTAAATCCCAAACCTGGTATTTGAAAACATTTTTTCTTTGGTGAATACTTAAATTATTTTGGTTCTGATATGTAGAGTGTTTTTTTTTTTGTTGAGGTTGGAATGAACAATATGCATCAGCAAGCTTAAATAGTAATACATATATAGGGGCAGAATAAGTGATTGGATATTTAGACAGCAATATAAACTATTTATTTTCATTGGGTCTTCTAACCCTTTGCTACTAGCTGGAATATAATGACTTCTCTTTCAACTTCCTCTAGAAGATTGACTCTTTATGCCCACCAGGGGATGTGTTGTGAAGGATTATATGAATATCTCTAGACATTAACCTCTTCTATTTCTTCTCTAATCTTCAAGGTAGATAGATAGATAGATAGATAGATAGATAGATAGATAGATAGATAGATAGATAGATAGATAGATAGATAGATAGATAGATAGATAGATAGATAGATAGATAGATAGATATAACAGAGGTCAGGGTTTAATTATTATAGCCTGGCAGCTACATCCTACCATTTTTGTCCTAGGAACCAGAAACAGAGACAAACTATATAAGTATTCATTTCTTAAATGTAATTAAAAAGAGAATATTACCACAAACATTTTTAAAATTGTTTCTGATCAATATACTTGCCATTAGAACAAAAGCAAATACTAATATGGATTTCTAATAACATGGAAAGAGGACTATGAAAAGATGAAAGTGTTAAGCAGAATGCAGTTTTTTCAAGAAAGATGAAGAATCACCAATGCATAGCTTTTTTTTAATTTTTAGATTTAGGAGTTTTGTGGTTTGAGTATGTAGCTGCCCTAGGCTATGTAAGCCCATAGTTGACTTTGAATTCCACTTTAAGTTTGTCTTTCAGTGTATTGTTTGCTATCATGTAGATGATCCATTTGCCAACAACTCCATAGGAAAGAAAAGGCATCTGGTTGGCAAAAGGGTGAGTGAGAATTTGAGAGGACTTGTGCAATGAGAACATGACCAGAAGCTAGTGTGGGAGTGGAGTCCTTATTAGGAATACAGGGCACTGGTGAATCAGTTATGCTGCTTTATTAGATGCCACTCATATATTAGATAGATAGATAGATAGATAGATAGATAGATAGATAGATAGATAGATAGATAGATAGATAGATAGATAGATAGATAGATAGATAGATACATACATACATACATACATACATACATACATACATACATACATACATACATACATACATACATACATACATACTTCATTAATCCCAAGCGGAAATTCACATACTCCAGCGGATGTCAGATGTCAAACTGTCCAGCTCCGTGTCTACAATATAGCCTGCCTTCCTCACCAGTTTGTCCAGACGTGAGGCGTCCCTCTTGTTTATGCTGCCTCCCCAGCACACCACCACATAGAAGAGGGTGCTCGCCACAACCGTCTGATAGAAAATCTGCAGCATCTTATTGCAGATGTTGAAAGACGCCAGCCTTCTAAGGAAGTATAGTCGGCTTTGTCCTCTCTTGCACAGAGCATCAGTATTGGCAGTCCAGTCCAATTTATCATCCAGCTGCACTCCCAGGTATTTATAGATCTTCACCCTCTGCACACAGTCACCTCTGATGACCACGGGGTCCATGAGGGGCCTGGTCCTCCTAAAATCCACCACCAGCTCCTTGGTTTTGCTGGTGTTCAGTTGTAGGTGATTTGAGTTGCACCATTAAACAAAGTCCTTGATTAGGTCCCTATACTCCTCCTCCTGCTCACTCCTGATGCAGCCCACGATAGCAGTGTCATCAGCGAACTTTTGCATGTGGCAGGACTTGTATTGGAAGTCCGATGTATACGAGGTGCGATCCAAAAGTTCCCGGAATGCATTTATTTAAAAGCATACACAACAAATAACAATTAATGGTGAACAGTTCCTTCAAAATAGTCACCCGCTGAGTTGATACACCAATCCCAGCGAGATTTCAACCTTTCGAAGCACCTCTGGAAGTCGTTTTTTGTCAGTGTGTTCAAGATGTCGGTTGTTACCGCTTGGATCTCCTCCACCATCTCAAATCTGCGTCCCTTGAGCCTCATCTTCATCTTAGGAAATAAAAAAAAATCAGACGGAGCTAAATCAGGGGCGTACAGAGGGTGGGGAATGGCAGTAAACTTTGTAGAAGCCAAAAATTCGCGCACAATCAGATATGTGTGAGCTGGTGCATTGTCGTGATGCAAAAGAACTGACTTGTCAGCCCACATCTGAGGACGTGTTCGGCGAATTCAATTTCGCAAACACCTTAGAACATCCCTGTAGAATGTTTGTTGCAACATTTCATGGCTTTCTTTTGCTGTTTTTCACAGTTTAAAACAGAATTTAACACACACTCTTTGCTCTTTCAAATCACTCATTTTACCAAACAACCCTTCACAGACACAACCGAAGTTTAAATGAGAACTGCGACTTGAAAAACAACTGCGCTGACGTTATAACGCGTGATAACAGCTCTAAGGACAACTTGAACTGCTATCTAGCGGCGATTGATATAACCAAACCCTTCTGGCTGCAGAATAAATGCATTTCGGGAACTTTTGGATCGCACCTCGTATAGGCTGAACAGGACCAGAGAAAGTATAGTCCCCTGTGGGGCTCCTGTGTTGCTGACCACAATGTCAGACCTGCAGTTCTCAAGATGCACATACTGAGGTCTGTCTGTAAGATAGTCCATGATCCATGCCACCAGGTATGAATCTACTCCCATCTCTGTCAGCTTGTCCCTAAGGAGCCGAGGTTGGATGGTGTTGAAGGTGCTAGAGAAGTCCAGAAACATAATTCTTACTGCACCACTGCCTCTGTCCAAGTGGGAGATGGATCGATGTAGCATATACTGTAGATGATGGCATCCTCCGCTCCCACCTTTTCCTGGTATGCTAACTGCAGAGGGTTGAGGGCGTGGCAGACCTGTGGCCTCAGGTGGTGAAGCAACAGCCGCTCCATGGTCTTCATCACATGTGACGTCAGAGCGACAGGCCGGAAGTCATTCAGCGCACTAGGACGTAATACCTTTGGGACTGGGGTGATGCAAGATGTTTTCCAAAGCCTCGGGACTCTCCCCTGTTCCAAGCTCAGGTTGAAGATGCACTGTAGAGGACTCCCCAGCTCCAACACACAGGACTTCAGCAGTTGTGGCGATACTTCATCTGGACCCACTGCTTTGCTGGCGCGAAGTCTCCTCAGCTCTCTGCTTACCTGGCCTGCTGTAATTGTGGGTGGGGGGAAATTCTCTCCTATGCTGGTATCAGCAGAAGGATGGGTGGAGGGTGCAGTACTCCGAGGTGAGAGTGGGTTAGGGTGGTCAAACCTGTTAAAGAAGTTGTTCATCTGGTTTGCTCTCTCCATGGTGGCACCCCGCTTCAAGCTGCAGCCAGTGACAATCTTCATCCCATCCCACACTTCCTTCATGCTGTTATTCTGCATCTTCTGCTCCAGCTTTCTCCTGTTCTGCTCCTTCGTCTCCCTGAGCTGGACTCGGAGTTTCTTCTGCACGCACTTGAGCTCATGCTGATCACCGCCTTTTAAAAGCCCTTTTCTTCTGATTCAAAAGGCCCTTGATGTCACTTGTAATCCATGGCTTTTTGTTAGCATAGCAGCATACTTTTCTTACTGGAACTACAACGTCCATACAGAAGTTGATGTAGTCAGAAGTGCAGTCAACAACCTCCTCAATGTTCTCACTATGTGATCCCTGCAGGATATCCCAGTCCGTAGTTCCAAAGCAGTCTCTCAGAGCCTGCTCTGCCTCAAGGGACCACTTCCTGAATAAGCGTGTGGTTGCAGGTAGCTCCCTCACTTTTGGTTTGTAGTGAGGCTGAAGCAGAATCAGGTTATGATCTGCTTTCCCAAGCGCAGGCAGCGGGGTGGCGCTGTATGTATCTTTAACGTTTGCATACAGTAGGGCAATAGTCTTATTGTTACAATCCACATACTGGGAGAAGGCAGGTAATGTTTTGTCCAGCGTCACATGGTTAAAGTCTCCAGAGATTAGCAAAAGCGCCTCAGGGTGCTGCGTTTGTAGTTTAGCAACAATGGAATGGACGATGTCTCCTGCTATCTCCATGTCCGCCCGAGGAAGGATGTAAAAAATAACAACAATGACGTGTCCAAACTCTCTGGGCAAGTAACAGAGATGCAGACTTACGGCCAACAGTTCAATGTCCCTGCAGGTATTTGCGTCTCTGTCCGCTCTAACTGTGCTAAACCTGGGTAGCTCCTGTTAGTATCTGGGATGTTAGTTGTTAGCCAAGTTTCACAAAAATACAACAAACTGCTTCTCTGTAGGTCCTGGCATTTTTCACCTGCGCAGCCAGTTCGTCGATCTTATTTGGTAGTGAGTTCACATTTCCCAGGATCACAGAAGGAAACAAAGGCTTGTATTGCCACTTTCTCGCTAGCCGCTTGGCTTTTAGCTTAGTGCCGGCTCTGCTGCCACGATACGACCTTCTTACCTCATTGGGTAAATAGGGAACCATACCGGCATGGGCCTTTGTTCTCAGCGCTTGAAGTTGACTACCTGAATAGACGAGTCTCGGCGTGTAAAAATCTTTGTCCAAGTAGTAAAAAGTAGTAAAATGTATCCAGGAAACGAGTCCACATAAAAGAAAGTGGTAGGTGTGATCAGTGAAATAGAGAAAAATAGAGGAAAAGGTAGAAAGATAAAGTCATACACAGAGCTGCTGGAAAGGCTGCCACTTGCGGCGGCGCCTGAGTCACATATGTGACATTTACTTATTGTAATATAATACATAAAATATGTCTGTCTCAATAAAGAGCTTCTCATGGCATACAGAATGGGCCACCATTTAAAAATTAAATCTAAGAGAAACTTTTATTTTATTTTTTTTTGCTTGGTAGCACCTCAAAATCATAATCATAGTCATATCATCACATCTCCACAACACCTTGAGCAATACACCAAGATATGAGGAGCTTGAGCACTTTAAAGACCTTATCAACCTGGTACCTTCAACCAACTTGAGTGAGCCCACCTGGAGGGAATTCTATGAAGTTGTGAAAAGTGCACAATCAGTATCTACACCATCTACAAGCAGTGTCCAGGGGCCTCATGTATAAACGGTGCGTACACACAGAAATGTTGCGTACTCCCGTTTCCACGCTCAAATTGTGATGTATAAAGCCTAAACTTGGCATAAAGCCATTAACATTTTCACTGTAGCCCAAACCCTGGTGTACGCAAGTTCTCCGCTCAGTTTTGGAAACTGGCGGCACCCAGCGTCAAAGCAGTGTTTTTGTTCCAGTGTGGTTTCCCTTTCTATTTTAGATCCACATCCCTGATGCAGCTTTATCAAATACACTGAAATTAACCGCATATTGTTTATTAGTTTAAGGCATCTGATTGTAATTAACCCATAAAAATATAATGGTCCACGGAATGGCCAAACTATTCCAAATACCATAGTTGCTTTAGCGTTGTTACTCTAACTGCACCTTCTTCTTCTTTCAGCTGCTCCTGTTAGGAGTTGCAACAGCAGATCATCTTTTTCCATATTACTCTCACTGCACCACTCGGAGTATTTATATCACTGTATCTGAGTGTGAATCACAGCTCTACAGCAGCTGATCGGAAAGAGAATTATCGGTATACAGCATCTAGGACACGCTGCATCAGCCATGCTGCCTATTTGAACTGCTCTCATGCGACAAACGCTTCAGAGCCTTTCCTGTACTGACCTCGCAGTTCAGAAACAGTTTCATCCCAAGAACTCTAAACGCACTCAATCAGTCAATCAAGTGCTCTTTGTAGAACTGTTTGTACTTATAAGTACAATCACCTCTCTGTAAACTTGCGATACAGTTATAATATTGCACAACCTGAGAAACTTTATAAAGCGCATATTTACATATGATGACAATATCATTTTTAAGATGAAATGCAGCAAAATATGTTTATTATATTATACAGATAAAACTATTGTTAATAATTAAACATGTGAGGACACAAGTTGCAGCGCTAGTAGGGAGCTGGTGCCCCGTTCACGGATTGTTCCTGCCTCGCGCTGTATTCTTGCTGGGGATGGCGCAACACTGGAAGTATAGATGAATAGAATAATTAAACATGTACTACGAAGATATTTCAATGTTCCTTAAAAGTTTTGAAGAATCGGGGTTCTCAGCTTACAGATGGCTTAACGTCTATTACTGAGCTGATTGTGTGGTGATTGGGTACTTGGAAAAAGAAAAGGAAGGACAGGAATTGGGGGTTAGTACGTTTGAAAGAGACAGTACTGCTGCAATAAATTATTTCATCGAAGGTATTGCACGACCCCTCCTCGAACCGCCACCTTATCGTGGTGGAGGGGTTTGCGTGTCCCAATGATCCTGTGAGCTCTGTTGTCCGGGGCTTTATGCCCCTGGTAGGGCCACCCAAGGGAAACTGGTCCTAGGTGAGGGATGAGACAAAGTGCGGTTCAACAAACCTCCTATGATGAATACAAAATTTGGACAGCGTTTTCCCTCGCTCGGATGCGGGTCACCAGGGCCCCCCTCTGGAGCCAGGCCTGGAGGTGGGGCTCGATGGCGAGCGCCTGGTGGCCGGGCTTGCACCCATGGGGCTCGGCCAGGCACAGCCCGAAGAGGCAACGTGGGTCCCCCTTCCCATGGGCTCACCACCTATGGGAGGGGCCAAGGAAGTCGGGTGCAGTGTGAGTTGGGTAGTGGCCGAAGGCAGGGACCTTTGGCGGTCCGATCCTCGGCTACAGAAGCTGGCTCTTGGGACGTGGAATGTCACCTCTCTGAAGGGGAAAGAGCCTGAGCTAGTGCGCGAGGTCGAGAGGTTCCGGCTAGATATAGTCTGGCTCACCTCGATGCACAGCTTGGACTCTGGAACCAATCTCCTTGAGAGGGGCTGGACTCTCTACCACTCTGGAGTTGCCCCCGGTGAGAGGCGCCGAGCGGGTGTGGGCATACTTATTGCCCCCCGGCTTGGAGCCTATACATTGGGGTTTACCCCGGTGGACGAGAGGGTAGCCTCCTCCGCCTTCGGGTGGGGGGACGGGTCCTAACTGTTGTTTGTGCGTATGCACCGAACAGCAGTTCGGAGTACCCACCCTTTTTGGAGTCCCTGGAGGGGGTGCTGGAGGGCATACCTTCTGGGGACTCCCTCGTACTGCTGGGAGACTTCAATGCTCACGAGGACAATGACAGTGAGATCTGGAAGGGCGTGATTGGGAGGAATGGCCCCCCCGATCTGAACCCGAATGGTGTTTTGTTATTGTCCATAACAAACACCATGTTCAAGCATAGGGGTGTTCATATGTGCACTTGGCACCAGGACACCCTAGGCCTCAGTTCGATGATCGACTTTGTGGTCATGTTGTCGGACCTGCGGCCACATGTCTTGGAGACTCGGGTGAAGAGAGGGGCAGAGCTGTCAACTGATCACCACCTGGTGGTGAGTTGGCTCCGATGGTGGGGGAGGATGCCGGTCAGGCCTGGTAGGCCCAAACGTGTTGTGAGGGTCTGCTGGGAACGTCTGGCAGAGCCCCCTGTCAGAAGTAGCTTCAACTCCCACCTCCGGCAGAACTTCAACCATGTCCCCAGGGAGGTGGGGGACATTGAGTCTGAATGGGCCATGTTCCGTGCCTCTATTGTTGAGGTGGCTGACCGGAGCTGTGGCCGTAAGGTAGTCGGTGCCTGTCGTGGCGGCAATCCTCGAACCAGTTGGTGGACACCAGTGGTGAAGGATACTGTCAAGCTGAAGAAGGAGTCCTACCGGTCCCTTTTGTCTTGTGGGACTCTGGAGGCAGCTGATAGGTACCGGCAGGCCAAGCGGAATGCGGCTTCGGTGGTTGCTGAGGCAAAAACTCGGGCATGGGAGGAGTTTGGGGAGGCCATGGAGAACGACTTTCGGATGGCTTCGAGGAGATTCTGGTCCACCGTCCAGCGTCTCAGAAGGAGGAAGCACTGCAGTGTCAACACTGTGTATGGTGGGGATGGTGCGCTGCTGACCTCGACTCAGGAGGTTGTGGGTCGGTGGGGGGAGTACTTTGAAGACCTCCTCAATCCCACTAACATGCCTTCCAATGAGGAAGCAGAGCCTGGGGACTCGGAGGTTGGCTCCCCCATCTCTGGGACTGAGGTCACCGAGGTGGTCAAAAAACTCCTTGGTGGCAGGGCCCCGGGGGTGGATGAGATACGCCCGGAGTTCCTCAAGGCTCTGGATGTTGTAGGGCTGTCTTGGTTGACACGTCTCTGCAACATCGCATGGACATCAGGGACAGTGCCTCTGGATTGGCAGACTGGGGTGGTGTACCTGCTCTTTAAGAAAGGGGACCGGAGGGTGTATTCCAACTACAGAGGGATCACACTCCTCAGCCTCCCTGGAAAAGTCTATTCGGGGGTTCTGGAGAGGATGGTCCGTCAGATAGTCGAACCTCAGATTCAGGAGGAACAGTGTGGTTTTCGTCCTGGTCGCGGAACAGTGGACCAGCTCTACACCCTTATCAGGGTCCTGGAGGGTGCATGGGAGTTCGCCCAACCAGTCTACATGTGTTTTGTGGACTTGGAAAAGGTGTTCGACTGTGTCCCTTGGGGAATCCTGTGGGGGGTGCGCTGAGAATATGGGGTACCAGACCCCCTGATAAGAGCTGTTTGGTCCCTGTACGATCGGTGTCAGAGATTCGTCTGCATTGCGACTCCGCCAGGGCTGCCCTTTGTCACCGATTCTGTTCATAACTTTTATGGACAGAATTTCTAGGCACAGCCAGGGTGTTGAGGGGGTCCGGTTTGGTGGACTCAGGATTGGGTCACTGCTTTTTGCAGATGATGTTGTCCTGTTTGCTTCATCAGGCCGTGATCTTCAGCTCTCTCTGGATTGGTTCGCAGCTGAGTGTGAAGCGGCTGGGATGGGAATCAGCACCTCCAAATCCGAGACCATGGTCCTCAGCCGGAAAAGGGTGGAGTGCCCTCTCAGGGTTGGGAGCGAGATCCTGCCCCAAGTGGAGGAGTTCAAGTATCTCGGGGTCTTGTTCACGAGTGAGGGAAGAATGGAGCGTGAGATCGACAGGCGGATCGGTGCGGCGTCCACAGTGATGCGGGCTCTGCATCGGTCTGTCGTGGCGAAAAAGGAGCTGAGCCATAAGGCAAAGCTCTCAATTTACCAGTCAATCTACGTTCCTACCCTCACCTATGGTCATGAGCTATGGGTAGTGACCGAAAGAACGAGATCGCGAATACAAGCGGCTGAAATGAGTTTTCTCCGCAGGGTGTCTGGGCTCTCCCTTAAAGATAGGGTGAGAAGCTCAGTCATCCGGGAGGGGCTCAGAGTAGAGCCGCTGCTCCTCCGCATCGAGAGGAGTCAGATGAGGTGGCTTGGGCATCTGATCAGGATGCCTCCTGGACGCCTCCCTGGTGAGGTGTTCTGGGCACGTCCAACTGGGAGGAGGCCCCAGGGAAGACCCAGGACACGCTGGAGGGACTATGTCTCCTGGCTGGCCTGGGAACGCCTTGGGATTCCCCCGGAAGAGCTAGAAGAAGTGGCCAGAGAGAGGGAAGTTTGGGCATCTCTGCTCAAGCTGCTGCCCCCGCGACCCGACCTCAGATAAGCGGAAGAGTATGGATGGATGGATGGAGGTGTTGCACGGCACAGCAAGCATCTTGCGTGAGGCATGAACAATGACTGCGCCACCGTGTTCCCATTTTTAATACATGCTTTAATTCCTATCATCATGAAAATAATATCAAGTATACATCTCAGTATTTTAATTATTCAGAGACCTGTTATATCATCAATGTAATGGATTCTGTGTCCTGTTGGAGGAAGAGAAAGCCCATTTAAGAAGCATGTAATGATTCACACACATAGAGCACATAGAAGAACACATACAAAACAAAGCATTTAACGTGCTACTTTAGTTAAGATGGGATTTAAGAAACTAGTAAATTAAACGATTTTAAGATGAAATTTATGATGTTCTACTTTAATGACAAAATAAACTACGTGATTAAATTGGAAATTTCTAGATTAAAGTTTACATTTTGAGCTTTTTTCCCACTGTGTTCCTTTAGTTTTTTTTTCTTTTTTCTGTACCCAAATAAGCTTTCATATGACACTCAGATGGTGGGCTATGACTCACATTTTCACAGCTACTTTGATATCTGACAACTTCTTTTTTATTTTGGGCATTGTGCGACTTTGTGAACTTGAGCTTTCGAATTTCTCCAACACTCTATGTCACTCGATCAACTTCCTTTTGTTGTTTATACCACTGTTTAAACCAACAAATAGTATGTTTTTCCTTGCCTCCACTTGGTATTCGCTGAAATTCTTCTGTTACCCCCGTGCTTTTGCCATTGCCTTTTCACAGAACGCTGAGCTTAAGGGCTATTTATATTGATTTACATATTCAAAGAGGTGTAATTCTGGGAGGAGTGGCAGCAGGCGTGTGCACATGCGTTACCTTTCATGCTGACCGCGATTTATGGAGCGGAAGAACGTGGAAGTTGGCGAACACACAGATTTATGCATCTGGATTTTTTTGTGCATATGCACATTTCCCCTTTTGTCCGTACACCATGTTTTAGTGTGAATTCTGCGCACTGCGTTATGCATGAGGCCCCAGGTCTCCAGCGACATTTGTGGAAGCTCCTGTAGGTGATTTGGCATTGGGGAGTTGCTGACCAGTGGAGATTTGCCAAAGGTGTTTGGATTCCAAAAGTGGATAACTCATAAAACATGAATAGTTTTGATCCATCTTCCTATTGAATGCAGAGGGAAGGAGATTTTTTAGTATCTTATCCCAGAGGCTGACAGAGTTCCTTCTGTAAAATAAGTGTCTAATCCTGAACTACTAAAAAGAATTCTAGGTTAGGGTCACTTCTGTGTCTGCAACATCTAATTGGTATCATTTACAGGAGGTCATTATAACAGGACGTAGTATCTCTGTGATCCTGTTCACTCTTGCCATGAACATGTTGATAAAAATAACTCAGAGTGTATAACTCAGCCCCCTTACCAATTCTGGCAATCAGTAGTTCCCAATCAAATATTCAAGGATGGCTGCACAATTACAGCAACATCTGTACCAGGAAGCAGGTGGATACTCAAAGGCCTTCAATAGCATTGTACCTGGGAAAGGATGAGTTTCAAATTTGCCAAGCCAAGATCCCCAATGCTAAAGAAAGCGAAGGTTTAGGACAAATTCTGTTTTTCACTAGCAAGATTAAACATCCTGTCCATCATGGACCAGCCATTAAAAGGTTTGGGTAGTGTTCAATTCAAACTAGAGAGACTCCAACATTGAAAAGAATAAAATGGAATTAGAAGTGTGGCTCGCCAAAGTGGACAAATCAGGCCTCCTTGCTAGATTCTAAGTCTGGATCCACTAGCATATCATCCTACCCAGTGTCTTATGGCCAATACTCATGTATGTGATTCCATTAACAATGGTCAAGTCCCCTGAGAGGAGGATTACCAGCTTCCTCCATAGGTAGGTAAGGACTTCCACATAACCTTAGCAGCACAGCCTTGCATGGAGCCAGCAGAATCCTGCACCTTTCCTTCTTCGGTCTTGTGGAGGAATTCATGATGTCATGTACAAGAGCAGCTCTCCAATACAGATTGGAGGACTGACAAGGCACTGGCAAAGTCTAGAGTAAGACAGAAGGCTTTAGTCGAAACCATAATGAGCTGGCCCTGGGTATTCCCATAAGACCCAAGTTGACAAGACGAGGAAGTGGTTGATACGGAAATGAAAAAAGAATGTGCAGGATAGTGGGGCTGAGACAACAATGAATATGGACAAGGAGGGAGAATGCTCAGCAAAAAAAATATTTATTGGTCTAACATCTCACATCTGGAATTTCACTAAATCCAGTTCCTTCTTCAAGCTGTTTATGGTGTTCTACCAAGCCTCACAAACATCCATGTGTGGGGAAAGGGCAACACTCTGTCCTTTCTGCTTTGCTCAGTAAGAAAATTACTGGAACATCTGCTCAGAAGCAGCCCAAAGGCCCAGTCTGTTACCAGTGGCATCATGACCTGGCAACATGACCAGCCCCATACGCTACAAGCTGTGATGCACTGTGTGTTCTGACAAAAGCAAACCCAATTAAATTTACATAGGAGCACCCATTACATGTGAGTATATTTTTTCTCAAATAGATAATTTTTTAGATATTTTCCAAAACATTGTAACTGTTTTTGAGCTGATTTTCTTGGCAGAAATGTGCTTCACTGGGCCACGTTTAGGGCGTGCACCAAATTAACATCATTTTGGAAAAAAATCTTTAAATGTCTTTCAGACAGTATTGGTGTCGCAATCACTCCTAATTCTTTAAAAGCTGTGCTTGGTGTACTCCCAGATGGGCTTAAAGTGGAGAAGGACAAACAAACTGTAATTGCATTTACTTCACTATTAGCACGTTGACTTATCTTGCTCAATTGGAAGAATCCTAACCCACCTCTGTTATGTCAGTGGGTAACCTGATGTTATATACTATTTGGAATTGGAAAAAATCAAATTCTCACTTAGAGGATCTGTTCAAAACCTTTTTAAAACCTGGCAGGACCTAATCAATAACATTTTAGAATAAGCATTTATATTGGGGGGGGGGGGGGGGGGGGGGGGGGGGTGACTCCTTTATATGTTTACTACTCTTAACAGTTTTGCTCTGGTTGTTGGCCGTCCTCTCTTTCCCATGGGTGGGGGTTGGTGCTTTTAAAAAATTCAATTTAAAAAAATGTATAAGCATAAAGTTAAGTAATTTGCATTAAGGAAAATATTGTTTATTTGAGAACATTATACAGTTTGTAGGAAAGTAAAAGACTAAGCCCTTACCCGACTGGGATGCCTCTATAGTGGAAGGGCTTTACCTCCCTTGGAGAGTTAGATTGCAGTCCCCCTGAGTTGCAGTGGTGTGTCAGACTCCCACAAGGCTCCATGGGAGTTGGAGTCTGGCGCTGCCCTGTTAGGTTTCGTGGGCTCTGCTAGGGGGTGCTGCAGGAACTGCTGAGCTCTTTGTTGCAGCACTTTCGCCACACCCAGAAGTGCTGCTGGAAGAAGATCATGGGACACTTGGAGCACTTCCAGGTGCTCTATAAAAGGAGCCGCCTCACTCTATTCTGGGAGCCAAAGTCGGATGGAAGATGATGAAGTTTGTTAGGAGTGTGCTGTGTGCTTTGTTTATTTATTTTATTTTATTTATTTTGTTACTTTATCAAAGAATCAGTTATCACATTTTTGAAAATTAAATATGTTAAAAATAACTGACAACAGAATGCAATCAAATGTATTGCTAGACTACATTAAAGAAATGCTTTTTAAAAGTAATTTAAAATAACATGTAGCTAAAAATGTAGACCATATAGGTTTATGGCAGCTCAATAACTTTTACAGACAGCAATTCAGCTGATTTCAACATTGCATTGGAAGGATCTGCAACTAATTGTAACTGTAATTTCTTAATTTCAAGGTAAAGTTGCTGGACAATGATGGAGAGCAAGTCTGAAGCTTTGTTGATAAATTATAGTGTCTGAGAAATATTGAATGATTACAAAGTGTAGATAATACAGCTGTTAGGATGGCTTTAGTGTGACATAAATACTGAGCACATACAGTGTTTTGTTCACTTCATGCTTACGGAATGACACATAATCCCTTTCCTCTTACGATCTTTTCTCTGTAAGTGACTTTTTTAAACATTTAACGGTTAACATTCCTCATGCAGCAGGAGATGTGAGCCTGGTGTACCAGAGCACACATGCCATTTCATTAACTTGTCTTAGATATTCATTTTGCTGTTCGGAGCAGTTGTGTAAAAGAGAAAAATTATACAAAAAATACAATTTGAAGTGACTTTTCTCGAGATAAATTAAAAACAGCAAACTAATCTGCAGTTGAAGTCAGGCAGAATGTTTCTTTGTGTTAAGTTAGATAAGTTTCACAAAGTTACTAATAATTTTCAATGGGAGGTTTTGAAATTTCAGAATTTTGTACAGAGTGTTATATTTCCATCCATCCATCCATTATCCAACCCGCTATATCCTAACTACAGGGTCACGGGGGTCTTCTGGAGCCAATCCCAGCCAACACAGGGCACAAGGCAGGAAACAAACCCCGGGCAGGACGCCAGCCCACCACAGGGCGCACACACCCACACACCAAGCACACACTAGGGACAATTTAGAATCACCAATGCACCTAACCTGCATGTCTTTGGACTGTGGGAGGAAACCGGAGCACCTGGAGGAAACCCACGCAGACACAGGGAGAACATGCAAACTCCCGGGAAGTGAACCCGGGTCTCCTAACTGCGAGGCAGCAGAGCTACCCACTGCGCCACCGTGCCATCCTACTCAATTCATTTATATGGAATTTTTAATATAATTTATTTTTACATTTAATTTACAATATCCACGTTCTCAGCATTAAGTAACGGACTTCAAAGTCTGCTGTATTATTAACATTGCCTCCTACAAATTGAGTACAATGAAATCCTGAAATCTACAGTAAACATAATATTTTTTATGTAAAATAGAGCT
Source organism: Erpetoichthys calabaricus (assembly GCF_900747795.2). Classification (NCBI taxonomy): domain Eukaryota; kingdom Metazoa; phylum Chordata; class Cladistia; order Polypteriformes; family Polypteridae; genus Erpetoichthys; species Erpetoichthys calabaricus. Next base: position 90,091,120 of record NC_041400.2, on the reverse strand, counting down.
ATGTGCTGTTACATCTTCAGCCTTCATGGCATATTAACTGAATTGCCTTTGCACTGTTTCCTACTAACATTTTCCATAGTTCTTTGTAATTTCCACAGACAGTTTTCACATAAAATTTGAACCATAAGATATTCCATCAATATATATGTACATTAATAGTGGTTGAAATTTAAATATGTATTACTATTTCCATAAATCATGCAGTTGGGACATAATTTACATACAATTCTTTAAAATGGAGCTCTGTTAATGGATTGCATTCCCTTTAGTTCTATATTACATAATGGAAGAGCTAAATGTATTTTACACAGAAACAAAAATTATGTACGTTTTTGTAAAGACTTTTTAAAATTAGACATTTATTTAACTGCACCATTGCCAATCGGATAGGCGATTTAATTCTGTATTTAAAGCATAATAGACACATTTTACATACCCATAGCAATAATACTGTGGTTCAGAGGTCACAGTAATGAACATTTCATAAGAATTCATCAAAAAGACTAGTAACATATTTACTTTAGGCATCATTATAGACAAGAAGTTGACATTAGGTTTCTCATAGTATGTACACTGTGAACACACAAAGTTAACATTTGTTGACATGTGAAGCACAAAATCCAGTTATATACAGCAGATAGCTAAGGATATAATGATGAGACATTCAAAGGCGTGGAAGAAGTAGAGTTTGGAACAAAGTATGCACAGCATAGACATGTCAATCTGTAATGCTCACAGCAGTGGGATTCATTCGGTGATTTCCTTTTGATGACTTTTTCAACTTAAATCCTAGGCATCATTTCAGCAAAACTTTTGTGAGAGCAAAATCTGGAAAAATGTGCTTCACCCAGCATTTCATAAACAAAAATGTCAGTTATGCCATATGAACAGTTTTGATGAGAACAAGTCATTCAGCCCAACAAAGCTCACCAATGCTACTCACTTAATTGACCAAATAACCAAGAAGCATGCTGTCTGTAAGTCATAATCCTTTACAACAGAGAACATTGGTAAGTTTGACCAATGTCAAACTGGTGGAAGAAAAATAACAACAGACAGGTATAAAAGTAAAATATACAACAACAAAAACCTTGTTGAGTAAGGTTTCTAGGAGAATAAAAACTAGTACAGCAACAAAAGGGATACAGCACCTGCATTGTTTTACCACCACAAAAAAAAAAACAGAACAATAAGTAAAACTCTTACAAAACTAAAAAAAATATATATATACTGTATATATATATATATATATATATATATATATATATATATATATATATCATCAGGTAGAAAATTAAAGAGGCTGTAAACTGGGAAGTAAATAAAAGCAATGATTCACATAGGCTGTCAGCATTAATAAAAAATACAACATATAGATACAACATTTACATATTACCAGTGTGCCACAAAGGACTGTACAAGTAAATTACTTTTTTTGAACTTGTGACAGACCTGTCATAAAACTGCCAGAATGCTAGTGGGGAAATTATATTATGCAGAAAACAAATATTGAAAACTGAGAATGAAAAAATAAAGAGAAAAAAAACAGAAGTTAAACTAGGACATCACTAGATAGATAGATAGATAGATAGATAGATAGATAGATAGATAGATAGATAGATAGATAGATAGATAGATAGATAGATAGATAGATAGATAGATAGATAGATAGATATTTGTCCCAAGAGATAATTTAGCTTTTTACAGAATCATAAGAAATATAGCAAACAACAACTACCCCTTTCAACACATGCAAGAATTACAAAAAAGAAGAAAAACATCTGGCTTTACTAATGATAAAAGTAGCACTTAAAGTTAGGCATTATAAAGGAAAATTACGGTAAGTATGACGGATCCCCAATAACGTTTTAACTCTATGGCTAAAAGTAAATAATGACAGTGTGTCAGAGAGCACTGCAAACTGTAATTTTGTCTATTAAGAATACATTTTTTGGAACAAGTTATTTAATCTAACTATGTTGTTTATATTATCTGGTCCGAAATGTGTATGTACTTATTTTATTAAGCAGAATGATCTTAACAAGATTTGCACCATCTCTTTGCTGACTGATTGAATTGTTCCAAGAGGATGTAGTAGATGGGAGATGTAGATGTCATCAGAATGGGTAAGCGAGGCAAGAGGCTGATTTGTGCGCTCTGCAATTACATGTAACTTATTTTATTCATGTTGTCACACACGTGCGTTTAGGAGGCAGCCAAATGCAAGTTAAAGTACGATAGATATGAGGTTGGAAACAAGTATTAATACCTTTTTCCCTCTTCCTACATACCTATCGAAGAATAACTCCTCTATTCAGTCCAAAATAGATGACCAGAAAACTACCTTTCCAATGACAACAGTTCTGGCCCCGAACAATCCCACATCTTCCGGTCCCTGAATGATGTTTGTCACTTCTATCCTCCAACAAAGACGTCACTTCCATCCTTCATCAAAGATATCACTTCCGGTTCCTGAATGATGACCTCACTACTCATATGAAGATATCATTTCCGGTTCCTGTCTCCACATCATTTCCATTTCCTCTATATTGTTATTTGCTTCCTGTCTACACAAGATAAAAGATTGCTTCTGTCTACTGTCAATTGTATACTTTGCAGTCTTTTTGATCTTTCCACAGCAGGAGATTATACGGAGAAGGTTCCCCAAAACAGACTCAGGTGCAAAAGGTCCATTGTATACTTAACTGTTGGCTAAATATTGCAGCAACAGCCTGGTTTTACTTCCTAATGTCATTCTGAAATCACATACTGGAGTAATAAGCAGCTCATGGAGCACTCTGTAATGCAAACTGTTTTTTACATTACTTAAGCCATTGTGCAGTTTGGAAGACAGTTTAAAGGATGCATGCATCAGAGAGTCACTACTTGTTACATTGCATACTTGCAGTAAAGATAAGCATTATTCTTATATTTATTGCTAACCAACATGGATTATACTTCTAATATATATCAGATGATACTCAACTCTATTTCAATGTTAAAAGCGGAAGTTCATCAGAGCTTTCTCAGCTCACAACTTGCCTCAATGAAATTAAAACCTGGATGGAACAGAACTCTTTAAAATTAAATTGCAACAAAACTGAACTCCTGCAAATTGGGACTAAAGTGCAACTTAATAAAATTTGCTCCCTCCCAGTCAATCTGGGCGGTGATCGCATCAGACCTGCCTCTACTGCAAAGAATCTGGGAGTCATTTTTAATTCCTCCCTTTCTTATTCCGCCCACATAAGTCACAATAAGAAACATTCTTACTTTCACATCCGTAAGATATCACGCATTCGCTCCTTCCTCTCCTTTTCTAACGCTGAGAAACTTGTCCATGCATCCCGCATCAATTATTGTAATTCCCTGCTGGCAGGTGCCCCTTCTAACCTTCTATCACAGCTCCAGCTTATTCAAAACTCTGGTGTAAGAGTCCTTACTTAAACCAGCAGCAGTGAGCACATAACATCCACCCTGCTTCGCCTTCACTGGCTCCCTGTGTCTTACCGAAATTAATTAGATCGGCTGACTCCATGAATTCTTTTAAAAAACAACTCAAAACTCATCTGTTCAGGAAGGCTTTTAGCTCTACCTGACTTTATTACCCTTCTTTCAGTTTATCTCTACAGTATGTCAAGATTCTCATGTAACCTGTGTGTGTGTGCTAGACCATCAATTATGTTGTCTGTTAGGCTTTTCTCCGAATTTACTATCTTACTCTTCTTTATTTATTTATCTGGTTTAGTACAATGCTATATACTGTATACCCTGCCGTTCTTTCTTAAACTCTGTGAAGTGCCTTGAGCATGGGAAAGGCGCTATATAAATAACATGTATTATTATTATTATTATTATCAGATGAAGATGCAGTTTTTTACCTTATGTTTTTTGCTGAAGAGAATGCCTAATGATAACTCTGAAATTAGTAAATGTTTTATATTATTGTTTTGAACATGAATGTACATCACATTTAATGACTGCATAGAGTTATATAGTGTCACACACAGGTAAATGGGAAACAGGTCAAAGGCTTAGCTAACAGTAATTCTACTCCTAGCCTGGGGCAGGCGCTGTCAGCTAACACCTCTCCTTGTTTTGCTGTTGCAGAAAGAATGATTGACTGGTACAATCCAATGATGCCACATCTGGTCAGGTCTGCTGAACCCGCCTCTTCCTGTCTGCCGCACTGAAAACCACTGCATCTGCCATGTTCAATTTGTCACCTTTTTTGACTTCTTGCATTTATTTTCATTTTTACCCACTTTAATATATGGGGATTGCTTTGGCACCCCAACTCTTTTTCAGCTTGTTTTGTCCTGTATTGCTCTGCATACAGATAAACAACTACAATAATTCTGAGTCTGATTTACTTGCATTGCCATGCGGAAGAAAATTTAGCTTTTTTTCTTGCCTGTATATAATTGTCATATGTGCAGCCTGATATATTTCTAATGTTCTCTCAGTCACTCTGTTCTAAAATCAGAACAGCTGGCTTGCTAAAGGCTGTGGAAACTGAAATTATTTCACTTTTATTAAGAATTGTAGGGTATTCATTTTTTCCCCTGTATTACAGGTGACAGAGTATGCAGTGAAAGTATCTATCAGTACCAAAAAGGAAAAAAAAAACTTACTAAAGCATTATTGGATAAATTGAGCTATACAAGAACCATTCCAATTTCCACTGCTTTTAAATCCATTAATGCACTAGGAGCTTTTTGTTTTTGTCATTAGGTCTACATGGAATTCTCCAGAACTGATGGGAAAAATTCAAAGCAGGACATTTATAAAGGCTTTCATCTGCACAGCACTCACCTCATTCAACTTTTCAGGACCAACACGGGAGTTTGTGAGCAGCTATTATCAAATCTTTCACAGCAAGCAAAGGTATGTGCATATTTTGTACCCTTTCTCTCCTGGAGTTTTAGAGGTAAATGCAAAAATGATAATGTCATTTTTCTATTCAGAACGTAGAGTTATCTGTCATGCAAACCCCGGTATTAAAAGTACTTCCTCTCATACTTGGTACTTGCTGCCCCAGTAACTCCTGACATTATTTTATGAAATTCGTGAATAGTTGTCAATTTTTAGGAACATTTCTGTACTTTTTATTTACTAGGGGGCCTTTTCCCCTGCTTGCTTCACTCTGCAAACCCCCCGCCTCTGCTTCGCACTAGCAACTTCGCGTCTCTGTCACTCACGTACAGTATGTGGATTTCACGTTCACCAAACAACAAAACTTTTAATTCTCATGGATAGGCCCCTTCACTGGGAAGAAACACTACTTTTCCTTGATGGCAACATGAATTAGACGATTTACAAGTTTCCAACTTAAAGTTTAAAGCCAAACAATATCCACATACTTCTGTCATATCACCTATGTCCATATATTCGATCTCTTTTTTGCTTTTACCTTTTCATCAATATCGCATTAAATTTTGATTCCGTGTTTGGAATTACATCATCACAACATAACATATAACTGCCCGTGACTGAATGAGAAATGATTGAACTGTGTGTGTGGTTATGTGGGCAGAACTTTTTCAAATCTCTTTGCATAAGCTCGTCTCCCGGGGCTTGAAATTTTCTCTCACGGGATTTCACTTTCACCAAACAATAAATCTTTTAATTCTCGGCGATACGTCTCTTCATTGGGAAGAAACACTACTTTTTTTTCCCCTGATGGCAACACGAATTAGATGATCTACAAACCTCTGACTTAAAGCTTAAATCTTTTTTCGCTGTTCCGTTATTTCACAGAGTAATAATTTACATTTGTTTGTGATAATGTGATATTTACTGTCCTTTTTTTGAGACTTTCGATTTTTCGTACTTCCATTATCTCTAACCTGCTCTGTATGTGTACTGCACCAATGTTTTTGAATTCTTTACAATGTTCTACTTTGTCATCTGCTCTTTGTCTTTTATTTCTGGCTCCGGACGTGGTTAAATCTCTTGGCACAAAGACTCATCTTGCGGGACGTGAAAGTGTCTCTCTGAGAAAATCACATCTCGTCTCCTTACAAGATTTTTTTTATAATAGAGTGACTATTAATTGAGTTACAACCTCATTAAAGATAAAGAGAAAGTGAAAGAGAGAATGGGGGATAGAGAGAGAGAGAGGAAAGTCACATTTTTAAAGTAATAAAGTATGGACCATTTTAAAGACACTGATGATGACCAGTCCTATACTAACCTCTCATTTGGGATCCTTGTTGTTGGGCATGATTAAGCAAAACAGGCTCCCAGCTCCCATTATCTGAATCCATTGTCCATGGAGATCATTCTTGAGGGTGATATTGTGAAGGACAATCTTTCACAAGCTCTACACTTTCTCTTTGGTCTCACTCACTAAACATCACAACTAGCTAAAGTGCAAGAATTACACATTTGAATTCATTCAGGGGGCAGTGCTCAGTTTTGGGCCAGGATAAGGTAAAACCAAAATTACAGCCCCCTGTTTAACAAGAAGAAACTCAATGTGAAATTAATCAAACAGAGAAATTTTGTTTATTTTCATTTGTTTTTCATGTTCTTTTTTAATAAGTGCAGAAAACTACTATTAAATCTAAAGCAAACTTTACTTTGGTTGTCTAGAATTCTTGAAATATTAAAATTAAACTGTTCTTGTAGGAGTGTTTTGTGGGCTCCCTTTTCCAAGAATAACAGTTTTGTGAAACTGTAAGGCACTTTGTTGAAATTAAGTATTATGTGTGTTCTAAATACTACCTTTTTGTAATTAAGAAGGAGGAATTCCTTTTAGTATGCTTATATACTATATGCCTCTTCAAAACCTTCTTCTTATTATTTTGGCTGCTCCCGCTAGGGGTTGCCACAGCAGATCATTTTTTTCCATATCTTTCTGTCCTCTGCATCTTGCTCTTTTACACCCATCACCTCCATGTCCTCTCTCACCACGTCCATAAACCTTCTCTTAGGCCTTCCTGTTTTTCTCTTGCCTGGCAGCTCTATCCTTAGCATTCGTCTCCCAATATACTCAGCATCTCTCCTCTGCACATGTCCAAACCAACACAATGTTGCCTCTCTGACTTTGTCTCCCAACTGTCCAACTTGAGCTGACCCTCTAATGTACTCATTTCTAATCCTGTCCATACTCGTCACACCCAATGCAAATCTTAGCATTTTTAACTCTGCCACCTCCAGCTCTGTCTCCTGCTTTCTGGTCAGTGCCACATCTCTAACCCATATAACATAGCTGGTCTCACTATCGTCCTGTAGACCTTCCCTTTCACTCTTGCTGATATCCGTCTGTCACAAATCACTCCTGACACTCTTCTCCACCCATTCCACCCTGCCTGCACTTTCTTTTTCACCTCTCTTCCACAATCCCCATTACTCTGTACTGTTGTTCCCAAGTTTTTAAACACATCCTCTTTCGCCAACTCTACCACCATTCCACTGACCTCCCTCTCATTTACATACATATATTCTGTCTTGTTCCTACTGACCTTCATTCCTTTCCTCTCTAGAGCATATCTCCACCTCCAGGGTCTCCTCAATCTGCTCCCTACTATCGCTACAGATCACAATGTCATCAGCAAACATCATAGTCCATGGGGACTCCTGTCTAATCTCATCTGTCAACCTGTCCATCACCATTGCAAATAAGAAAAGGCTCAGAGCCGATCCGTGATGTAATCCCACCTCCACCTTGAATGCATCCGTCACTCCTACTGCAGACCTCACCACTGTCATACTTCCCTCATACATATCCTGTACAACTCTTACGTACTTTTCTGCCACTCCCGACTTCCTCATACAATACCCCAACTCCTCTCGAGGCACCCTATCACATGCTTTCTCCAGCTCCACAAAGATGCAATGCAAATCCTTCTGTCCTTCTCTATACTTCTCCATCAACACCCTCAGAGCAAACATCGCATCTGTAGTGCTCTTTCTTGGCATGAAACCATATAACTGCTCACTAATCATCACCTCACTTATTAACCTAGCTTCCACTACTCTTTCCCATAACTTCATGCTGTGGCTCATCAATTTTATCCCCCTGTAGTTACTACAGTCCTGCACATCCTCCTTATTCTTAAATATTGGCACCAGTACACTTCTTCTCCACTCCTCAGGCATCCTCTCACTTTCCAAGATTCCATTGAACAATCTGGTTAAAAACTCCACTGCCATCTCTCCTAAACACCTCCATGCTTCCATAGGTATGTCATCTGGACCAACGGCCTTTCCATTTTTCATCCTCTTTATAGCTGTCCTTACTTCCTCCTTGCTAATTCCGCTACACTTCCTGATTCATTATCTCCATATCATTCAATCTCCTCTCTCTCTCGTTCTCTTCATTCATAAACAAAAACAAATAATATTTAATAATTGCTCTCATGCATTTTTTTATATTGCAGACTTTGTTCTGGTGCAACTGCTTCATAGTTTTTGTTTTTTTTTTTTGGTAAAGAACTTTAATAAAGTAAAGAAATATTTGATTAAAATCTTTGTCTTTGTTATCCCTGTTCTGTCCTAATGCTGGCCTATTACAAAATGACAAACTAAAGAGCAGCACTCCCAAAGCGTCTACTGCAATATTTTAACAAGTAAATTAAATGTACTTGCACTAAATGTTGAGTAAAATGAACTAGATTTAATCAAAATTAAAAGCTTGACATATTTAGTTTATTTAGCTTAAGAAACAAAGTGACACTGGCAAATGTTTAATCTATTCTAATTATGAAGAATGCATCCTAAATTTGTGGTTTACATAAAATAATGAGTTTCAAAACAAAAATTATTTGAGGCAATGGATTTCCTCAGTTGTTTTTAGTAAACTCAACTTAGCAGGGTTTACAGTGAAAGGAGTTGAAGCATTGTTCATAATGGCCATCAGTCTTCATTCTCTCATCCACTACTACCTTCACTGCAATAAGAGTGCATCCCATCACTATGTCTGTCTTCTTAATTTGCTTGTTGATTTTGGCGAGGTTCTCTTGAAGATGTTACTGGTCAAGCACACTACAGTGTAGAAATGCATTGGCTATCACAGAGTTATAAAATATGTATAGGATGCCACTACCATAGTAAAAGAATGCACTCTCCCAAGAAAAAGACTCTACTCTGCCCTTTTCTATACAGTATAATTCCTCTGTGTAATTAGACCACTCTAACTTGTCCTTAATGTGGACACCCAAATACTTATAGCAGTGTACCATGTCCACATCCACTCCCAGAATAATGAATGGCTGTAGAGACTCTATGGTCAATAGCCAGATCCCTAGTTTTGTGGTTAAGTTTCAGGCAATTCTCTTTGCACCAAGAATCAAAGTTCTCCATCTGACTCCTATAGATTGTCTCATCCCCCTTATCAACACACCCCATTAGTACAGAATCATCTGAAAAACATGACCTCATTTTAACATTAGAATGATCTAGACAAGAACAGGCCATTCAGCCCAAAAAAGCTCAACAGTATTATCCACTTACTGTAAACCCTCTCAATTATTATTAAGTCTAGTTTTGAAGGTTGCTAAATTCTTACTGCCTACCACATTATTTGGTAACTTATTCTATGAGTCTATGGTTCTCTGTGTAAAGAAATACATCTTAATGTTTATGCAAAAGTTACTCTTAACAAGTTTCCAAATGTTTCCCTGTGTTTTTGTTGAACTAATTTTAAAATAACAGTCTTAATCCACTGCACTAATTCCTTTCATAATTGTAAACACTTCAGTCATGTCACATCTTAATCTCTTTGGGCCTCATGTATAAATGGTGTGTACGTTCAAAAATTTTGTGTACACCCATTTCCACGCTCCCTTTCGAGATATATAAAAACTAAACTTGGCATAAAGCCACGCCCATTTTCACAGCAGCCTCACAAATGGGTGGCACCCAGCATCAAAGTAGTGCTACTATTTCTGTGAGGATTCCCTTTCTTTTTAGATTCACATCCATGATGCAGACTTTATCAAATACACTGAAATTAATTGCATATCATTTACAAACTTAAGGCACTTGATTGTAATCAATCTGTAGCAATATAATGGTGCATGGAATTGCCAAACTATTCCAACTACCACGGCTGCTGTAGCGTTGTTACTCTCAGTTTACCAAAGAGAGTATTTTAACCTGTTTATTGCATTTGTGTGTGATATCACTGCTGCACAGGTTGTGTTGAGAGCGCAGAGGATTACAGCTTACAGCAGAGGGTACAGCTTCCAGCCCTGGAGGACATTTATAGCACATGCTGCCTCAGGAAAGCCAACGGCATCTGCATGGATTCCACTCATCCATGCCATAGTCTATTTGAACTTCTCCCATCGAGCAAATGCTACAGAGCCTTTCATGCACGGTCCTCGAGGCTCAGAAACAGTTTCATCCCAAGAGCTATAAACATACTCAATCAGTCCATCAAGTGCTCCCGGTAAAAATGTTTGTATTTATAATTACAATTAATTTACAGTAAACTTGCACTACAACTATAATATTGCACAACCTGAGCCACTTTTGAAATGTTTGCACTATCTGCACTATATGTACATGTATTTTCTAATTATACTTACATATTGTATATTTTCATTGTTTTTTTATCGTATTATTGTTTTTTTTTCCTTTTATAGGAACATATGTTTGTGGAGGAGTTGCATATTGGATTTCATTGTACTAAACAATGACAATAAATGAATTCAATTCAATTCAATAGAAGAGAACGAATCATCTGAATTTACAGATGATGATAACTGGCTCCTAAATCAATTTAGATTTCCAAGAGCTATCCTCTTGGAGCTGTGTGCTGTTAGAATACTAGGATGTGTACTAGATATCATTTTTATTATGAAATGCATTAAATTACTGTATGTATATTGCATTTTATAGATAAATAGTTACCTTCATTTAAATAATATATATTACTAATAATTAAACATGTGGGGACATGATGGTGCAGCAGTAGTGATGAGCTGGCGCCCTGTCCAGGAACTATTCCTGCCTTGCATTCTATGCTTGCTGGGACTCATGTGATCCTGGATGGATGGATGAAATAATTAAACATGTATAATGAAGATTTTTCAATGTTCCTTAAAAGTTTTGAAGAATCGGCATTCTAAGCTTACAGCTGGTTTTACATTTATTTTTTATTTATTTACATTTTACGTTTATTGTGTGGCAATTGGTTACATGGAGAAAGACAATGGAAGGACAGGAAATGGCGGTTGGTAAGTTTGACAGAGACGATACTGCTGCAATAAATTATTCCATCCAGGGTCGCACACATCCCAGCAAGCATCTTGTAGGAGGCAGGCAATCCCTGGACAGGGCACCAGCTCATCGCTGCCATTGTGCCACCGTGTCCTTCACATGTATAATACATGCTTTAAATTATTTCTTCATGAACTTGATATCAAGGGGGTACATCTTAGTAAAATGTTCAGAGAGCTGTAATATCATGAATGTAATGTATTCTGTGTGCCGATCACAGCCTGCACGCAAAGCCAAAGCCAGTTGCGATTTAACATGCTGCTTTAGTTTGGATGGAATCTGAGAAACTCTAGTAAATTAAACATCGATTTTAAGATGAAGTTTACAACATTCTACTTTAGTGACAAAATAAACTATGAAATTAAATTTGACATTTCAACTTTAATCTCGCCTTTTTTCTCTTCACTGAGGCTCTAATATGCTTCCAGACATCCAGACACTCGCCTTTTCACATCAACTTGGACATCTCACCATTCTCTATTTCGGGCACTGTGTAACTTTCTGAATTTGAACCTTTGAGTGCCACTCCACCTGTTTCCTTCTATTGCTCATACCACTGCCTAAGTCATCAAATTGTACGTTTTTCTTGCCACTATTTCAATGAGTAGGACGTCCACTTCGCATTCGGTGAAATTCTTCTTCTTTATTATACATGGTTTTACCATTGTCTTTTAACAAAACACTAAACGTAAAGGGCTATTTATATTGACTTGCATATTCAAATAGGCCACATTCTGGAAGGAGTCAGGGCGGGGCTGTAGGCACGTGTATGTGCATTAAAATTCACGTTGGTTGGGATTTATAAAGGGAAAGTGCATGAGAATTTGCTTACACACAGTTTTATGCATCTGAAATTTTGTCCATTCTGTCTTTGTCCGTATGCCATGTTTTAGTGAGAATTCTATGCACGGTGTTACACATGAGGCCCCCTGTGCTTAAACTAAAAAGCTCAGCTCAATTAATCTTTCCTCCTAAGTCATCCCCCGTAATCGTGGAATAAGCCTAGTTGCTCTTCTCTGGACTTTTTGTAGTGCTGCTATAACATACTTTCACTGTGTCAGTGCATTCCAGATGACACCTCACCAGTATAAAAGCATATCCTGCTTGGACTTATACTCTACACATTGTGCTATATAACCTGTCATTCAATTAGCATTCTTAATGGCTTCTGAACACTTCCTGGAAGCTGACAGTGATGACTCCTAAATCTTTCTCATAAGGTGTACATTTAATTTTCAGACCTTCCATTGTGTATTCAAAATGTTATATTTGTATAACATATACAGTCATCCCTCACCTATCGCGGGGGATACGTTCCAGAGCCCCCCACGATAGGTGAAAATCCACAAAGTAAAAACCATATGTTTATATGGTTATTTTTATATTGTCATGCTTGGGTCACAGATTTGCACAGAAACACAGGTGGTTGTAGAGAGACCAGAACTTTATTCAAACACTGCAAACAAACATTTGTCTCTTTTTCAAAAGTTTAAACGTGCTCTATGACAAGACAGAGATGACAGTTCCATCTCACAATTAAAAGAATGCAAACATATCTTCCTCTTCAAAGGAGTGTGCGTCAGGAGCAGAGAATGTCAGAGAGAGAGAGACAGAGAAAAGCAAACAATCAAAAACCGATAGGTGCTATTCGAGCTTTTAAGTATGCGAAGCACTGTGCGGGAAGCATATCACTTGACAAAGCAGTCGCAAGTAAGCCCAGCAAGGAAGGGAGCAATGTGAAGGTAGTCTTTCAGCATTTTTTAGATGAGCGTCCGTATCCTCTAGGGGTGCGAACAGCCCCCCTGCTCACACCCTCTCCGTCAGGAGCAGAGAATGTCAGAGCAAGAGAGAGAGAGAAAAGCAAACAATCAAAAATCAATATGTGCTGTTTGGGCTTTTAAGTATGCGAAGCACCGTGCGGGAAGCAAATCGTGCAACAAAACAGCCACAAGTAAGCCCAGCAAGGAATGGGGCAATGTGAAGGTAGTCTTTCAGTGTTTTTTGAAGAGCGTCCGTATCCTCTAGGGGTGCGAAAAGCCCCCCTGCTCACAATATATTTGAGGAGTTTTATTTAATACGTAATATGTGCTCTGATTGGGTAGCTTCTCAGCCATCTGCCAATAGCGTCCCTTGTATGAAATCAACTGGGCAAACCAACTGAGAAAGCATGTACCAGAAATTAAAAGACCCATTGTCCACTGAAACCCACGAACCAGCAAAAAATCCACAATATACATTTAAATATGCTTACATATAAAATCCATGATAGAGTGACGCCGTGAAAGTCGAAGCGCGATATAGCGAAGGATTACTGTATTTATAAAATTGATAATATTTTGTATTCACATTATAATTAGAGTTTGAGGTTCGCAGGGTTAAAATGAAAGGTGAAATGACTGTTCTTTGTGCTGCTCCAGTATCGCTCACATGCACAGATATACAGGCTTTGAGCCCCTGCAGATCTCTGAGTTTAAACCTTAACATGCGTGGCTGGGTGCTATTGAAGGCACTGCAGAAATCCAAAAACATAATAATAAAAACATCTTTATCCTATCCATAAATTTTAAGGATCAAATATATAATTTCATCTTCCACTCCAATCTTTGCTCCCATAGGCAAACTGTAGTGGGTCCAAGAGGTCTGTCCCAAAAAGACTCATATAACCCAGGAGTAGCTTCTCAGAGGTCTTCATGATGTCGGACATAAAGGTCACTGGTCTGTTGTCATTAGGTGAGGAAGCCCATGCTTTATTTGGAACTGGAACAATATGGGATGTTTCCCACAGCAGTTGCCCTTTCTGGAACCTTAGCAACAGATTAAACAGAAAACAGAGAATACCTTAAAGATGGTCAGCACAGGCCACAGTTCTTCAGGACTAACTCCATCCAATCTCACAGTTTTTCCTGTGTGTAGGCTCCTGAGTTGTCGCCTCACTTGGTCATTAGTTATTGACAGTCTAGTGTGATAGTCAGAAATGGACACAAAAGTGGTCATAACTGTTAAAGTAGTAGGAGTAAAATATGGGCAGAAAGTTGTTGCTGCAGTAGGGATGGTGGGTAGACTGGTCATTGGAAGAACGTGGTGTATAAAAACAGGTCTAGGAAATCATTGGTCAATGTCTTTCAAACATAAATGAAGTGTCACAGATTATGTGGGAAAAAAGAGAGCATAATTTTGATATGTATTTGGTAAATGTTGTAGAACTGCTATGTTTACTCAGAAAATCTGGACTGAATTTTTAATTTTAATTACCTATTAAAATGAAATTTTCCAAGTTTAAAATACTGAGTAAAATTTCCACTGTTGTGTTTAAACTGTGATGCACTTGTTCTGACCTTTGAAAGAGAACAATTTCTGGGCTAAACTAATACTTTACCTTTCATCTGGAATTATAGTATTTCAGTTAGTTGTTGATGTAGAACCTTTTGATATGGACAAGATACTAATCGGTTTTTAGAATTTACAGCACCTCCAGTGATAGGTGACTAGTCCACAACATTAGTTTATTCTAGAATTCAGGCAGTGGTATTTCCAAAATAGTGGATCTGATATTGTGAGCTGTCTGTTGTTACTCTTTCAGCTTCAGAATTGCTGCTTTGAGGACAGTCATTCATCCTTAAACAGTTTAGTGACATCATTGCTTTTGGTAACACTAAAGTGTTCTTAGAATTGAAAGTTTGTAATCAAACAAATCTCTGGAACACGATAAAATATAAAGCGCTTAAGGAGGTTAATGCATACATACTGTATATAAACCTTTGACATTTTTCAAAGATAACTGGACACAGGGGAAAGTCCTACAGAATGGAATGTAAATGAGGCTGTCCTGTTATATAGAAAAACGTGACTGGGCTGATGTAACTATAGGCCAATAAGCTTAACATGTAAATACATTTTAAAAGTTACTATAGATAATCAATCAAGCAAAAGATGTCAAGAATTGTAGTTTAGTGAATACTTAGCAAGGTTTTAGATAGGCCAAATCATATTTCAATAAATTTGTTAAGACTAGTATGAGAAACAAAAAAAAAACAGGAACAGAGAGATGCATATGATTTTATTTATCTTGATTTTCAGAAATCTTTAAATAAACTGCCACATGAAGACTTGTGATCATACTACAAGAAGTGCAGTTTGTACAGTAGATAGGTGTGAATTTGGTGCAAACATAGGAAGGAAAGGGTTACTGTGTGAAAAACTTGTTCAGGATTAAGTAAAGAAAAAAACAGTGCCATTGAGGGTTCAATGCTGGGGCCTCTGCCATACATAAATGTTCTTGTAAAAACATAGATGACAGGATGGTTACATTTACAGGTGATACCAAACTAGAATTCAGATTTTAGCAAATTTATAGCTAATGAAATTTGGTATAAGCAAATATAAGGTATTCCATGTAGGAAGTAAAAATGTTTGATTTGAATACATAGTGGAAAGTCTATAACTTGGAAATACAGTTTATGAACAGGACCTAAAAGTTGTACCGGGCTTTTAATAATCTAAATTGAGAGTGTTAGAAAATGAACAAGATGGTGCCCTGGAGGATAAAATCAACATGGAGACACTATATGAAAAAAAACAACTACAAGCTTCAGTATGTTTCTTTTTAAATTTTGTTCAAGCGAACTGCAATGAACTAGAAAGGACAATTTACAATTGCAATTTACTTGACTCTTGAAAGCAATTTACCTAACTACTTCTGCATTGTTTTTTTTGTTGTTACCAATATTTTATGACCCAGATACATTTGTGAATTCTTTCTTTCTTGTTTAGCTGACTATATCTGTACATCTAATCAGTTTTTAACAATAGTAAAGGAACTGGAGACAAAACAATTTTGCACAGGCAACAAGATTGCACAGATAAGCAGGATCAAAGCATTTAGGCTGTGTCTATAATATCACAAGGTCTGGATCCCCATGTAGATTTTTGACATAATTCTGTAGTACTAGGGTGTTGTACTTCTGAGAGACCAAAAAGCGATGTCAGTGACAGATATACAGTATGTTAGAGAAAGACGTCATTGAATCTGGAAGTTGAAGAACGCAACTCATGAATCAGCCTCATTGCTGAATCTAAAAGTCACCCAGGAAAACACACTCTTTTGACACTGCTGCTAATTTAAAGTAAGCTTTCTATGATTATATATATCGTCACTTTGTCTGTTTTTGATTATTGCCATTATTCTATTTTGTTTTTATATCTAGAGTGATTGAAGTAATAAAGTAAATACAGGGTACTTAGTGTGTAGAGATTGCCACTATCTTTATCACAGGGTTTAGCAGGGTAAGAGAGATGCCCCAATAGAGTGAACCTTACAATAATTGGTTGGTAAGTGGTTTTATCCAAATGTGTCGTTTATTCTTGGAGATCAATATATGTCAATATTTAGGTCCAGGGTATATCTCGTGACATTTATGTGTCTTGGTTACTCTCAATGTTCAAGGTGTATTGGCTTTAGGTCTAGGTTATATCCAGGGACAAACTGGAGGTATTTCAACCTTTATGTGTCTAGGTTATTCTTAGGGACCAAGGCAGCCTTAGGTCTAGATTATATGTGGGACACCTATGTATTGCTAACACCAAAGCTAGTTAGTCCTTACGTGGTGTACTGAGGAGTGCAAGCATCACTCACAATGAGTGCTTGTGTGGAAAGAGTCTGTGTGTGTGTGAGCTTTGTTATGTTTATGTGAAGTTTAGTGTGTGAGGGTAGACCAATCCAGTAATGAACTTGGTGAGTACCACTCATTATGAACAAAAACTTAAGTAAATTGCAATATACAGCCGGACATATGCAGTTCAGTTCAAAAGACACTATGCTGCATAACAATGTTGTGAGGCCTCATCTGGAATAATGTGTGTACTTTTGCTCTCCATATTACAAGAAACACATAGTAACACTAAATAAACTCCAAAGAAGAGCATCTTATCTGATTCTAATACTTTTATTTATGTTATAAGGAAAGATTGAATGACTGAACCTTTTAAGTTTAACCAAATGGAGTTTAAGAAGAGACATGACTGAAGTATTTAACATTTTTAAAATGAGTTCTTCCACATGAATATGTGGACACAGCAGGAAACTTTTTAAGGGTAGATTATGCACACACATTAAGAAAAGCTTTCTCACACAGAGTCATAGAAACAGGGAATAAGTCGAGTGGTAGATACTTGTACTTTAGGGACCTTCAAAACTCAACTTCATGTTATTGTAGAGAAAAAGGGTGAATAGGCTTGACAAACTTTATAGGGCTAAATGGCCCATTCTCATCAAAACTGTTCTATTGCACAATGACTTCAAAATTTGTAGGGAGAGCAGATGCTGATGAGGCAGCAATAACAATTCAAAAACTTGTCACACTCAAAAGATGTTACACTGAAAGCAATTTTTTATTTTTTTAATCATCCCACTAAAAAAGTCTTAGCAGCTCTTAAGAGCACCCATTCACCCAAGTTCATTCCCAACTCTGGAAGGCTATGGGAAGTGACCCTATCTAAAAAAAAAAGGCTGCATGTGGAAATAATCTTGATCTTCTAAAATTCACAAAGATATGAATAAAGTTGACCCAGTAAAATGTGATTAAATAATGAACCATGTACTTCCATCCATCCATTATCCAACCTGCTATATCCAACACAGGGCACAAGGCAGGAAACAAACCCCGGGCAGGCCGCCAGCCCACCGCAGATGTACTTAAGGATACTAATGGAAATTAAGTGGAAGTATATTTCAGACTGAATTTAGGGAGTACTTCTTTACACAGAGACTTGTATGAATGTGAAATACATCAATTACATCAAAAATCTTAATGTCATTTAAAAATCCTTCTTTAGACAACTTACTGTATCTATTAGCTAACCAAAAAATCTTCCCTACGTTACAAAACACTGAAGTTGAATTACAAGATTATAAGTAATTTTGAATATCAAAATATTTATAAATAAAGTTCACTGGAAAATTTAGATCATTTGTCATGAAGATTCTCTTCCTTAACACTGCAATCTTCATTAGAGGTTGTCTGTTGATTACATACAGGTTCCAAAAATACACAGCACCTCAGCAGCACACTAAGCTGTGAAGAATACAAACTGTGTAGTGTTGAAGCTTGATCCACTGCTGAAGACATTGTAGACCCTGAGACACTATGAGACAATAAAGAGAATTTCAGTTAGGTGAATTAGTAAGGTACAGTTACGCTCATAAGTTTACATACCCTGGCAGTACTAGGGTGTTGTACTGTGTTAGCCATTATGAGCTGCCTCGAAAGCTTGCATATTGTAACCTTTTTAGTTAGCCAATAAAATGTATCATTTTGCATGACTTTTCACTACATACCCTGGCAGAATTTGTAAGATGTTTGCCATTCTAAAAAAAAATAAAGATGATAGATCAGGCAAAAGATGCTTCATTTACTTTTAATGGAATCCAAATTAAACTATAAGGCATCACAGAATAGCAGAATCATTAAACAAAGCATAGTAATAAGGAAAATAATGTTCAGAGGTTTGCATACCTTTAGTTCTTACTACTGTTCATTGCCCCCTTTATCATCAATGATTGCATGCAGTCTTTTGTGATCATTGTGGATGAGGTCCATTACTTTATCAGGTGGTACAGCTGTCCAATCTTCTTGGTGAAAAGCCTCCAGGTCCCGTAAATTCATGGGTTGTTTAGAATGAACTGCACGTTCGAGATCTCTGCAAAATGGCTCAATGATATTGATGTCAGGAGACTGTGATGGCCACTCCAGCACCTTCACTTTTTTCTGCTGTAGCCATCAAAGGGTCAACTTGGTCTGGTGTTTTGGATCATTGTTATCTTGGAACATCCAAGTGCATCCCATGCACAGCTTCCGGACCGATGAAGGCAAGTTGTCCTCCAGTATTTTCTAGTAACATGCTACATTCATCTCTACCATCAGTTTTCATTAAGTTAACTGTGCCATAGCTCACAAACCTCCAGAACATCAGAAATCCACCTTCATGCTGCACATTAGGGATAGTGCACTTGTTGTCATGGGCTTTGTTGCATCCTCTCCTATCACAGTGTTTAAGGTTGTGACCATAAAGTTCAATTTTGGTCTCATCACTCCATAGGACGTTGTTCCAGAAGTTTTTAGGCTTTTCTAGAAGTTGTTTGACATATTGTAAATGGGCTGTTTTATGGCTTTGGCACAGTAAACGCTTTTTTTCTAGCAACTCAACCATGCAGCCCAGTTTTGTTCAAGTACCTCCTTAATGTGCATATTGAATCAGCAACACCACTTGTTTTTAGAGAAGTCTGTATCTTATCTGAAGTGGCTTATGGGTTTTTCTTTTTCTTTTTTTTATTTATTTATTTAATAATTTTATTGTAATCAGTCCATAAAATATAGATTAATTCATAACAAAAAATAATTAGTTAAAGACAAATCAAACCCCACCCTTGAGAAAGAGAGCTTAGCCAAAGGAGAATTGCGTAAGGCTTTTTAATAGGGCAAAAATAAACAAAAGAAAGGAAGAAATATATATAGGTAAATAAAAAAAATGGAGAAGGGAAATAAAGCGGTAATAATTATTTCTCTTATTCTAAAATATTATTGATTAGATCCTGCCAGGTTTTGAAAAAATTCTGTAAAGATCCTCTAACTGAGAATTAGATTTTTTCCAATTTCAAATAATATAAAACACTGGTTTCCCACTGACTCAGAGGAGAGTTAGGATTCTTCCAATTTAACAAAATAAGTCTGCGTGCCACAAGTGTAGTGAATGCAATCACCGTTTGCTTGTCCTTCTCCACTTTAAGTCCGTCTGGAAGAACACCAAACACAGCTGTTAATGGGTTAGGAGGGATTGTGACCCCAAGGCTGTCTGAAAGGCACTTAAAAATTTTGGTCCAAAATGATGTTAGTTTGGTGCAGGCCCAAAACATGTGATCCAATGAGGCAGGAGCTTGGTTGCAGCGTTCGCAGGTTGGATCTTGCCCTGGAAACATTTTGGACAGTTTTAAGCGAGACAGATGAGCTCGATATATAATTTTTAGTTGAATAATTCTAAGCTTTGCACATATGGAGCTCGAGTGAATTCTCTGCATTGATAACTTCCACTCCTTTTCTGATATATTGATTAAGAGATCTTTTTCCCAATGTCCTCTTGGGTCTTTGAAAGGTAGGGACTCTAATAAGATTTTATATAATGAGGAAATGGTGTTTAATTCCTCGAATTTGAGCAGTATTTTTTCCAGCATGGTGGAGGGTACGAGGTGGGGAAAATCGGACAGTTTCTGTTTAACAAAATTTCTAATTTGAAGATAGTGAAAGAAATGTGTAGCTGGGAGGTTGAATTTAGAACGTAATTGTTCAAAAGATGCAAATATGTTGTCTATATAAAGATCTCTGAGCATTTTAATCCCAAATCTTATCCAGGTATTAAAAACTGGATATGTTTGCGAGGGTTGAAAGAGGTGGCTCTCTTGCAGAGGTGCCACAGATAAAATATTTTACCTCTTAAAATGCTTTCTAAGTTGGTTCCATATTCTGAGTGAGTCAAGCACAATTGGATTATTAGTATATTTGTGATAACTTGCATTTATTGGAGCTCAGAGCAGGGAGTATAAAGAAGTACTACAGGATTTTACTTCTATTGCGAACCAAGCCTGTGTATGTTCGTTTTTTTGTGTCCAGGTTTTTATGGCTTGTATGTTTGCTGCCCAGTAGTAAAACTGAAAATTAGGTAAAGCCATGCCACCTTCTGCCTGAGGTCTTTGTAGTGTCGCTCTTCGGATACGTGGGTGTTTTGAGTTCCAAATGAATGAGGTTATTGTTGAATCTAATTGCTTAAAAAACATTTATTGATATATATTGGAATGTTTTGAAATAAAAAAAGAAGTTTAGGAAGGATATTCATCTTAACAATGTTAATTCTTCTGGCTAGAGTGAGATGAAGGGTTGACCATCTATGCAAGTCTTAAGGCTTAATTTTTTCCATACAGACGGCAAAATTTTGTTGATAAAGAGCTTTATGTTTACTTGTGATATTTGCCCCTAGGTATTTAAACTGATCTGCTATGGAAAAAGGTAGGGTGTCCAATCTAATATTATATGCTTGTGAATTCACTGGAAAGAATATACTTTTATTAAGATTAATTCTGAGACCAGATATCTTTTGAAATTCTGAGTGCTGTTAAAACTGCAGGCACAGTGTTTTCTGGGTCTGATATATATAAAACCATATCATCTGCATATAGAGAAATTTTCTGTTCCAGTCCTCTGATAATCCCCTTTACCTGATAAGAATTTCGACAGTGAACCGCCAGTGGTTCAATGGCGATTGCAAACAGCTGTGGTGACAAGGAACATCCTTGTCTGGTGCCACATTCTAGCTTATAGTGGTCTGAACAAATGTTGTTAATACAAACTGAAGCTTCTGGATTGGTATACAGTAGTTTGATCCATGCACAAATATTCAGGCCAAACCCAAATTTCTCCAATGCAGTGAAAAGGTAGTTCCATTCAATCATATCAAATGCTTTTTCTGCGTCTAATGATAGTAATATCTCTGGGGTGTTTGATTTTGCTGGTGAATATATTACATTAAACAGGCGTCAGAGATTGGAAGATAGGTGTCGGCCTTTAATAAATCCAGTTTGATCCTGTGATATTACCGAGGGCAGCACTTTCTCTTTCTCGGCTTATGGGTTTTTCTTGGCAGCTCAACAAATGACAGTTGTGGCTGAAACCTTGGTTCGTCTACCTGATCGTGGCTTGTTAACAACAGAACCCCTAACTTTCCACATTTTTTTTACAACACTACTGACAGGCATTTTCAGATCTCCTTTTACCGATTTATACAAGTTAACAACCTTTTCTCGCAGGTCCTTTGACAATTCTATTGCTTTCCCCATGGCTTGGTATCTAACAAATTCAGTGCAGCTCTGCATGAATTTAAATTGACTATTTACACACAGATACTGATTACAATCAAAGATTTTATGGGTGGACACTCTCCCTTAATTACCCTTAATTTGAACCTGTGTGTGTCAATTTGTGTGTATATTATCAGCCCCAACATCCAAGGGTATGTAAACTTTTGATATGGCCCATTTGGGTGATTTCAGTTATCATTAGGATTTTAAAAGGGCACACACAAATATGTGATAATAAATTTCCTCGCCTAAGCTCACTCTCTAATTAAAAGGAAAGCTTTCTTCATGATTACTTATATTTTCATAACAATGGTCAATATTTCACAATATATGTTTACAGTATGTGAACGTACAAGCACAACTGTATGCTACATTACAAAATTAAAACATTAACCAAGATAAATCCATATCTATGTGACAGGGGTAAATTTAAATTTTTTAACAAAGAAAAATAAATAATGCTTAATAGAAACATCAGCTCAACTAAAATAAAATGCTCAATAATCTTAATTCAGACCTTTGTGTAGAGAAGATGAGTCAATGTGTTTAGCTTACTGGTAAAGAGAGTGTGGTGCTCTGCAATGAAGCAGGCATGGTGTTCAAGCTTTTGGTGACAATGTAAATGCAAACATAAATTTTTTTAAAAAGTGAATCTAACATCCACATCAGTGATATAATAAGAATTATCATGTAAAACATGCACATTTGTACTCCCAATCAGAGCTTCTTTATTTTTTTTATTTTATTGTTAAAGCTCTTAGAATGGTGAAGCCCTTTATAATGATTAACATTCACAACAACTGTATGCTAACTAAGCTTGTAATTAAACTGCAATAATCTAACCTATTTACTGTCTTTGGGATTAATCACCGAAGCTGGCTGCTTAACACAAAAAGTCATTACCATAAATGACTGAACATACCTTTTTCCACACCATCTAGCTCATTGCATATTCCCAGTTGTAATCTCTGCAAATGGTGCACACAGTGAATTCCATATTAAGCAGAAACTTGATTTCAAAGCAAAGTTTCAGATAAATTAAAGAAGTTAATAAGAAAAAAAGAGAAAGCTTATATCAATAAGCGCTTCAAAGATTCCTGTCTTTTCACATACTGGCAAATTCAATTGTGCTCAGTTTAATTACAGTGTGATTACAATTATTACTTCTTCTAACATTTCACACATTATTTTGTAAAATTAAAATGAATAAATATAAGATATTCAACTATTCATTATTAATCATTCAGTATATTGAATTGAAGAACCTACTTTGTGTTACTTCTTTGCACTTCAGTTAATGCATTATTTTATTCTACATTTTTACACTTTTACTGAATAAATTTACACCTAACACACTTCTCAGTAATAAAAAAAATTGAATGCAAACATGACATAAGCAATTCTTAGCTTTTGGTAGCACTATTAATTTTCTTTCTTGGTGCCTAGATAGTATATTGTTAGCACCTTCTTGAAGAGCTACATGAAGAAGACTTGTGAAGTGATGCTATTCCTGAATCTGCAAACATATTATCTCTTCCCTTAAACTTAGAATTTTTTCTATAATGTTAACCAGACAGTACAAATATTCTAACAATTTCATAAAAATGTATTATTAGCCACAGACTAGCACAGTTGTCGAGCATTATATTTATGTTATAAATGAGTGTAATGAGATTGGCCTTTTATGTTTATAAATTTATTAGATTTTCTTTTTGCTGATACGTGTCTTTGCCCATGGTCTTCAAACTGTTTAGGAAGTTTAACTAAAGAAAGCTTCAGAAAATCAGTATAATGGCTTGCATTAGAACAAGTGTTTCGTAGCTCTGTAGAAGTACTAGGAGCTTCCATTAATTATGGATGTAGTTTTAGTGACAAAACAGGGAGTGTACAGAATGATTGTTTTTCTCTTAGAATGCTCATCCATCTGTCATTCCATCCATTTTCTAACCTTTTTATCCAGTTCACCATAGTGAGGAGCTGGTGTGTATCCTTTCTTAACTTTTGTACAAAATCTACCCTTAATAAATGGAGGACATAGTGCTCATCCATGGACAAATTTACAGAAGCCAACATTTAAGTGTTTTGGATGTAACAGGAAAACTGGAGTATCTGGAAAAAGTCACAGGGAGAATGTATAAACTCAAAACAGATACTGCCTAATCTAGGATTCAAACATGGGAATCTAGTAGAGTGAAGCCTGTTATTCTACCATATTCACCAGATTAAGTTTAAATTGAGCATAACTCCAGTTTAAACTTATTTCATACACCATTTTAATTCTGGACAGTCTTCATCTGATACAATGAGATGAAGTGGAAAAGGCAAGAAGGTGACTGGAAATTAGTGAATGGGCAATGCTAAAAAAGCAAGAACATTACAATTAAAAGTAAACTGTGTTACCCATCCAACCTGATTAATGCTTATTCCCAGAAATATAAATCACTCTGTACTAATATTGTAATGAATGAATCATTCTGACCTTAGAATGCTGTGCACTTATCCACAGGGACATGAGAGCAAACAAACTTAACTTAGCAAGTTGAATATGTGGAAAGTCTATCTATCTATCTATCTATCTATCTATCTATCTATCTATCTATCTATCTATCTATCTATCTATCTATCTATCTATCTATCTATCTATCTATCTATCTATCTATCTATCTATCTATCTATCTATCTATCTATCTATCTATCTATCTATCTATCTATCTATCATTGCATCCCAAAATTTGAGTGAGTATTAACAGAAAAATGGCACTTAAAAATGAAGTTGCTGCTATCTATTATTTGATTTGGAGCAGTGATCATATAGTTTTTTTTTTAGTTTTTTTAACTAGAAACTGATCAGTCATGAAATTACAAGAAAATCTTGTTTTTACTGCAGCAGTAATGAAAACAAATTAGAAAATTAAAGTATGCTGTAATATTTATGTACATTCAGGAACTTTGAAAGTTGGAACATTATTTATTTTACTTCCAATAAAAAAGTCTTAACTCGAAAATTGCTCCAGGGTGCTGTAAAATGGCTAACCCTGTGCTCTGACCCCCAAAGGTCATGCGACAAAACCATTTCTCCCCGAGGAATAACAAAATATATCAAATATCAAATTAAAAAAATATATGAAATATACTTCTATGAGCATGCCTGCATTACCTCAGATCTTCTTGTTACTAGACCTTACCCCCCTCTCTCTCTATTATTTTATTTTACTATTGGAAGAATTGCTGTAAAATCAACTTTCACTTACTGTTGGAAATCACCTGATTCTCCTTCTCTTAATACCGGGAAGGCAAATTTTTCCCATCTGTCCCGATCAGAGTTGAGATTGTCAAACTGTGTATTGCAGGGCTCCTTTGAGTCATAACTATTGCTATTGGAATCACTAAATCAGCAACATCATGAGTACAATTATCTCACTGTAATCTGAGACCATTATGACCACTTTGAGTTGGGTGGGGGGCTAAAATGTCAAGTTATTTAAGTCATCAGTATTTATGAAGAACATTTGCTCAGTACTCAGCCTTATGTCAAATGTGACTAAAAATAAAGTGCTCATCACTGGAAATTCCAAAGTTCAAAATTCCTAGCTATACCAAGCCAGGTTTTCAAGTAGAATATCTTGCTAGTTTGAAGGCACCTGAAACTAATTTTAACAGTCTTTCAACCATCAACTGTCTGTCTTTGGTATTACAAACTAGACATGTTACATCAGTGTTTAAAATGCCAAAAATATATATTAGAATTCAGTTGCGCATAAGATCTTTACGTTTATCCCTATATACTGCAAGAAAGTGACAACACTCTGCATGATGGTAAAACATTTAGGTAGGAATTTAATTGTGCTGTTTTTATGCAACAAAAGATTTGAATTTCAACTATCAAGTGAACTACTTAGAGCACCATCAAGGCCATAGCTTTCTGATTATAAATTGAATGCTACTTATTAAGCCACTTTTTCCCAAATTCTACTCATAATCCCCTTTGAAAAGCATACTTAAAAATTATGCTTAATAATTAAAAATTATTAATAATCAATTACAAATAAATATTACTGACAATCTGTTAGACATTCTTTGATTTCTAAATGTTTTATATCCTTGCTGGGTTTATATATATATATATATATATATATATATATATATATATATATATATATATATACTGTATAAATATATATATATATATATATACTGTATATATATCCATCCATCCATCCATTGTCTCCCGCTTATCCGAGGTCGGGTCGCGGGGGCAGCAGCTTGAGCAGAGATGCCCAGACTTCCCTCTCCCCGGCCACTTCTTCTAGCTCTTCCGGGAGAATCCCAAGGCGTTCCCAGGCCAGTCGAGAGACATAGTCCCTCCAACGTGTCTTGGGTCTTCCCTGGGGCCTCCTCCCGGTTGGACGTGCCCGGAACACCTCACCAGGGAGGCGTCCAGGAGGCATCCTGATCAGATGCCCGAGCCACCTCATCTGACTCCTCTCGATGTGGAGGAGCAGCGGCTCTACTCTGAGCTCCTCCCGGATGACTGAGCTTCTCACCCTATCTTTAAGGGAAAGCCCAGACACCCTGCGGAGGAAACTCATTTCAGACGCTTGTATTCGCGATCTCGTTCTTTCGGTCACTACCCATAGTTCATGACCATAGGTGAGGGTAGGAACATAGATCGACTGGTAAATTGAGAGCTTCGCCTTGCGGCTCAGCTCCTTTTTCACTATGACAGACCGATGCAGCGCCCGCATTACTGTGGATGCCGCACCGATCCGCCTGTCGATCTCACGCTCCATTCTTCCCTCACTCGTGAACAAGATCCCGAGATACTTGAACTCCTCCACTTGAGGCAGGATCTCGCTACCAACCCTGAGAGGGCACTCCACCCTTTTCCGGCTGAGGACCATGGTCTCGGATTTGGAGGTGCTGATTCTCATCCCAGCCGCTTCACACTCGGCTGCGAACCGATCCAGAGAGAGCTGAAGATCACGGCCTGATGAAGCAAACAGGACAACATCATCTGCAAAAAGACGTGACCCAATCCTGAGCCCACCAAACCGGACCCCCTCAACACCCTGGCTGCGCCTAGAAATTCTGTCCATAAAAGTTATGAACAGAATCGGTGACAAAGGGCAGCCCTGGCGGAGTCCAACTCTCACTGGAAACGGGTTCGACTTACTGCCGGCAATGCGGACCAAGCTCTGGCACCGATCGTAAAGGGACCGAACAGCCCTTATCAGGGGGGCCGGTACCCCATAATCTCGGAGTACCCCCCAACAGGATTCCACGAGGGACACGGTCGAATGCCTTTTCCAAGTCCACAAAACACATGTAGACTGGTTGGGCAAACTCCCATGCACCCTCCAGGACCCTGCTAAGGGTATAGAGCTGGTCCACTGTTCCGCGACCAGGACGAAAACCACACTGTTCCTCCTGAATCCGAGGCTCGACTATCCGACGGACCCTCCTCTCCAGGACCCCTGAATAGACTTTTCCAGGGAGGCTGAGGAGTGTGATCCCTCTGTAGTTGGAACACACCCTCCGATCCCCCTTCTTAAAGAGGGGGACCACCACCCCGGTCTGCCAATCCAGAGGCACTGTCCCTGATGTCCATGCGATGCTGCAGAGGCGTGTCAACCAAGACAGTCCTACAACATCCAGAGCCCTGAGGAACTCCGGGCGTATCTCATCCACCCCCGGGGCCCTGCCACCAAGGAGTTTTTTAACCACCTCGGTGACCTCAGTCCCAGAGATGGGGGAGCCCACCTCTGAGTCCCCAGGCTCTGCTTCCTCATTGGAAGGCATGTTAATGGGATTGAGGAGGTCTTCGAAGTACTCCCCCCACCGACCCACAACGTCCCGAGTCGAGGTCAGCAGCGCACCATCCTCACCATATACAGTGTTGACACTGCACTGCTTCCCCTTCCTGAGACGCCGGATGGTGGACCAGAATCTCCTCGAAGCCGTCCGAAAGTCGTTCTCCATGGCCTCCCCAAACTCCTCCCATGCCCGAGTTTTTGCCTCAGCAACCACCAAAGCCGCATTCCGCTTGGCCTGCCGGTACCTATCAGCTGCCTCCAGGGTCCCACAGGACAAAAGGGTCCTGTAGGACTCCTTCTTCAGCTTGACGGCATCCTTCACCGCCGGTGTCCACCAACGGGTTCGGGGATTGCCGCCACGACAGGCACCGACCACCTTACGGCCACAGCTCCGGTCAGCCGCCTCAACAATAGAGGCACGGAACATGGCCCATTC
Source organism: Erpetoichthys calabaricus (assembly GCF_900747795.2). NCBI lineage: Eukaryota > Metazoa > Chordata > Cladistia > Polypteriformes > Polypteridae > Erpetoichthys > Erpetoichthys calabaricus. The sequence goes on along the minus strand of NC_041400.2, from coordinate 90,062,739 downwards.
GGACTCAATGTCCCCTACCTCCCTCGGGACATGGTCGAAGTTCTGCCGGAGGTGGGAGTTGAAGCTACTTCTGACAGGGGGCTCTGCCAGACGTTCCCAGCAGACCCTCACAACACGTTTGGGCCTACCACGCCTGACCGGCATCCTCCCCCACCATCAAAGCCAACTCACCACCAGGTGGTGATCAGTTGACAGCTCCGCCCCTCTCTTCACCCGAGTGTCCAAGACATGTGGCCGCAAGTCCGACGACACGACCACAAAGTCGATCATCGAACTGAGGCCTAGGGTGTCCTGGTGCCAAGTGCACATATGAACACCCCTATGCTTGAACATGGTGTTCGTTATGGACAATCCGTGACGAGCACAGAAGTCCAATAACAAAACACTGCTCGGGTTCAGATCGGGGGGGCCATTCCTCCCAATCACGCCCTTCCAGGTCTCACTGTCATTGCCCACGTGAGCATTGAAGTCTCCCAGCAGAATGAGGGAGTCCCCAGAAGGTATGCCCTCTAGCACCCCCTCCGGGGACTCCAAAAATGGTGGGTACTCCGAACTGCTGTTCGGTGCATACGCACAAACAATAGTTAGGACCCGTCCCCCCACCCGAAGGCGAAGGGAGGCTACCCTCTCGTCCACCGGGGTAAACCCCAATGTACAGGCTCCAAGTCGGGGGGCAATAAGTATACCCACACCCGCTCGGCGCCTCTCACCGGGGGCAACTCCAGAGTGGTACAGAGTCCAGCCCCTCTCAAGGAGATTGGTTCCAGAGTCCAAGCTGTGTGTCGAGGTGAGTCCGACTATATCTAGCCGGAACCTCTCAACTTCGCGCACTAGCTCAGGCTCCTTCCCCTTCAGAGAGGTGACATTCCACGTCCCAAGAGCCAGCTTCTTTAGCCAAGGATCGGACCGCCAAGGTCCCCGCCTTCGGCCACCACCCAACTCACACTGCACCCGACCTCCTTGGCCCCTCCCATAGGTGGTGAGCCCATAGGAAGGGGGACCCACGTTGCCTCTTCGGGCTGTGCCCGGCTGAGCCCCATGGATGCAGGCCCGGCCACCAGGCGCTCGCCATCGAGCCCCACCTCCAGGCCTGGCTCCAGAGTGGGGCCCCGGTGACCCACGTCCGGGAAAGGGAAAACGCCATCCAAAGTTTTCATTCATCATAGAAGGTTTGAACCGCTCTTTGTCTCATCCCTCACCTAGGACCAGTTTGCCTTGGGTGGCCCTAACATAAAGCCCCGGACAACAGAGCTCCTAGGATCATTGGGACACGCAAACCCCTCCACCACGATAAGGTGGCGGTTAAAGGAGGGGTGTATATATATATATATATATATATAGAGAGAGAGAGAGAGAGAGAGACAGAGAGAATATAACATTCTACTCTTCATTACTGTAATCTACCATTACATATATTTTTCCCTATTGATTATTGCAGTTGCTATGCAACTTGATTAACTCCTGTTGGTCCCACTGCTATAGGTGACATAATTGCAATAAGCTTGTGTAAATAACCAGATAAACCAAAAAACAACATAAGGTTGTATTTAGTGTATACTTTGTCATGTTACATTAGTGCATTTATGTATTGTTCTGATCTCATATTTAATCTCTTATCTGAAGGATGTTTGCTTTAGGTTGATTAGCATCTATCTTCAAGAGTGAATTTGTTCTGAGATGAACTGGCAGTACCAAGACTCTGTGTTGACCTTTAATTGCAATAAGTAGGCCTAGAAAATGAATGAATATGAAATGAAGATACATCAGTACCAGTGCAAATTCAACCTTATACCAGAATATTAACATGATATCATTTATATTGATTTCAACCATTTTTCTTATAAAGTATGAATTTTGAAACACCAAAATAATATGTGGTATTCATTTTTATACTCACATCCCTATTAACCGATATTAGTAGGACAATTTGCCTTGTTAATATAATACATAACAGATTTTATTCTGGCCTGTATCTACTGTAGCTTTCACTCAGTTCTTCAATTCCACAAAACAGAAGAATTTCCTATCATACTAGGACACAGATGGTTTCAAACACACCTTGCTAAGCAAACCACAAGGGGGACCAGAAAGCCAATTGTGTAAAATTTACTGTATTTTAAATTTCTTGCAAAAGAGTTTCCTTGGATAGGGCATAAATTTACAGATATACAATTTAAACCTGTTCAAAATACCAAATGAGTTGATAAAACTTAGCAGCTAAAAACAACTGATTGTTATAATTTTATTTAAAGACAAAAATGACAAACAAGTACAGGTAGTCCCCAGGTTACGAACACCCGACCTACGACTTACAAATGAGACCACAGCTGTGACACATGCGCGTCATTAACTGCTGCTCCGTCATCTATGGCCGGAGGACGTTGCAAGTAGTGGTTGGAGGGGTGCGATTTCATTGCTCGCGCAGTGTAGTGTTCCTGTGTCTCTCGGGTGGCTCCCGGCGGCAAGCGAGCGGTGACCCGTGGTCCATAGTCACTGGGGCCACAGCTATCGCTCATGTGCAGGACGGAAGCTTAATGGGGCAGGTAGCTGTCCGCTCACTACGCTGCCGCAGCTACTGTTCCTGACTGGACGCAGGCTGGATGGAGCGATGCAGGGCGTTTCACTGCCCGCCCACTACACACGGCTCCCCCCGAATCGTTTTCAGTGGGCGGCTGGTAATGCTGCAAGCGGTGACCCGCTTGTGGCTGAACGGAGGCCATTGAGGGTGAACGGGGCGGCGGGGGTAGCATTGTACGGTAGTGTGCTTGGGGTGGCTGCCTCTTGAATGGGGGCGGTGGTGGGTGACTCACTACATGCCTTTGGCCGCACCGTATTCGTTCCCGGTGGGCGGACGCACGCTGCAGGCTGCATACTGCAGTGGAGGTGACTGTGTGGTGGGTGGGTGGTGAACCGCCCCTCGCTACTCCCATTCATTCTCAATAGCAAGCCTGCTTGTACTGTTACGTACATAGCAGGAAGTTGTCTCTTGTCAGTACACCAGACGTGCTGACGAAGGATGCCTGCCTGCTGTGATAACGTGTATAGTGCTGTGCAGAAGAGCTCATCTTAACCTTTTGTCTTCACCCTTCAAGAATGTCTCTGAAACACAAATCTGATGCAAGTGCTGGTGATACAGTAAAGAAGAGAAAAACCATCACCATCGACAGGGGCGGTCCTAGCCTGTTTGGTGCCCTGGGCGAACACCCCCTCTGGCGCCAACCCCCCCAACACAGACACATAAAACATATTAAGGATTGTACATTAACATATTTTATTGTAAAAACTGTTATTGGAACCATACTGAATTTAACCAGATAAACATATACATTGTTTATATATACATAAACAAACATAATAACTTAAATATAAATTCGAAGAAATAGAACTTTAAATATAAAACAAGCACACACAGAAGTCAAAATAAGACATACATATAACAATTATTATACTAAATAAGTATAAAAGGCAGATACAGTTAAAATAAGGCATTCCTAAATTGCACAATTAACATGATTGCACTTTGCACAACACACACTGATATGGACTAATTGTTATCTAAATCAGGACCTTTCTTGCCTTCCTTGATGCAAAGTCATCAATAATGTCATCATATAAAATCTGATGTGAAATGTTTCCCTGTGGATTCGTCAGCTTCCAAAAACCCCATAAAATACTCCTTAATATGGGGCTTCTCTTGTAATGACACAATCCGAATCACAACTGACAGCTGTTCAGTGTGGCTAATATCTGGAGTGCAATCTAGAATTATGGAGAAAAACTTTGCCAGCTTGATATCATCAACCATTGTTGAAGTGATCTTGCGACTCAACAAATCAATGAGTTTGTTTTGTACATGGTGACTGAGATAGCTGGTGTGACTGTAAGTGCCTTTCTGGACACGGTTAATGTGCTCTTGCATTATGGGATCAAACCTTGCCATGAGTTCAACTTCTTTTAGAGAATTGCCATTTGATGGAGAAATGTTTCTGTGTGTCCCCTTAGTGCTAAATTTCTGATTGCGAGAGACTGAATGATAGCAGTGAGAGGAGTCAGCACCGCTCTCCATCTTATTTTCTCAGCCTGCAGAAGTGCCATCTCTTGTTTGTCAATTGTTTCACCGTTTTTAATCCTCACTACAAGTTCTTTTCATGCTTTCATGGAGTTATGGTGTTCAGGACTATTGTCATGTGAGGTGAGAACTGGCATGCTTCCAATCTGTCATTCCAGAACTTGTTAAATTGATGTGTCTTTTAGAAAGCAGCTTGCAGCAGAAGAAAACAAGGCTGTTGTTTTTCTCAGAATATGCTAGCCAGCTTCTAGGCATCTTTTCACCGCTAACTAGTGTTTTCTTAAAATACTGGTGGTGGTGGCAACTTCTTCCATCACCCTCATTTCTAGGGAAAACAAAGTCAGGTGCTACCTTACTTGGTCTTTTGCAAACCAGCTGTATTCGAATGCTGTCAGTGATATCTGAAGGCCAGTTTGCAGGGTCCGTAGGCAGGGGCTCATCCTCAGGTGGTTCAGCTCCAGGCATTTTTATGAGCATATATTTACATTAGTATACACAAGTTATTTGGAATACACAGCATTCATAGTCGCAGAACAGCCTTTGCAAAATATTATGCAACACACACACACACTCAGGCTGCACACAATCACACCTGAAGTGGCTGCAATTGGGTCTTCATCCTTGGAATGAGACATTTGTGGAGACACATATGTGGCTGAGGAGGTGGATGGCTCCTCATCTTGGGCAGTGGAAGTGGCAGAGGGTGCTCCAAAATATTTCAGAAGTGCCCCTGAATAGAAACCCAATAGAAAACTCTGATACATACATGCATCATTTTCATAATTAAAACAAACATATAATTTTGCCCAATTTATCAAATATTCAGAATTATATGTATAACAAGCATTTTATTGAATAGGCTATCACAACATCAGTGTTTGGAAGTAATGCATTACTCTGTAATTACTGTAAGATAACTTTCCTAAATAATGCAGCCTAATAGTGTAAGGGATTTTTTTTTTTTTGCTAAGTCAGCTAGACCAGGGGTAGGCAACGTCGGTCCTGGAGTGCCACAGTATGTGCAGGTTTTTGTTCCAACCCAGTTCCTTAACGAGAACTCAATTATTGCTGATGAAGCACATATTGCTTAAGTGACATTTTAATGCTTCATTTTAGTGGTCTCGCTTGTTAAGGTTCTCCAACCTTAATTGCTTATTTCAATCTTAAACTGCTGCATTCAGTGTTTTAATTGCTCCTTATTAGCAATAAGATGTAAAAGACAAAGCAGCCAGCAGTTCTCCAGCTAGCTTTTTTCCAATTACATCTGTGTGTGTTCGTCATGCACGGTTTGATTTAATAAAACACTTAATAGAAAAATGTGACAGACTGAAAATGATCTGTTTTAGGCTTCAAATCATTTGGATGATATCCTTGGAAAGGAAAAAAATCTACGATATAAAAGCCTTACATTGCACAGACTAACAAGCCATAAAATTAAATAAGGTCTGAGACTGGCAATGATTGGTTTCTAATTAAGCAATTGGGTTGAATGAAAACCTGTAGCCACTGCGGCTCACCAGGACCGACATTGCCTACCCCTGTTTTACATCTTATTGCTAATAAGGAGCAATTAAAACACTGAATGCAGCAGTTTAAGATTGAAATAAGCAATTAAGGTTGGAGAACCTTAACAAGCGAGACCACTAAAATGAAGCATTAAAATGTCACTTAAGCAATATGTGCTTCATCAGCAATAATTGAGTTCTCGTTAAGGAACTGGGTTGGAACAAAAACCTGCACATACTGTGGCACTCCAGGACCGACGTTGCCAACCCCTGAGCTAGACTACAACAGAATACTATCGTCCAGTTTTAGCGTAGCATAGTATGCAATTGGCTAACAAACAGCCATTATAATTCGTCATACATTGAGAATAGGAGACAAATCAACAATACACCTCTTCCAATTAATGGCTAATTAATATTATGCTGAACACAGTTCAAAAGATTCAATAAGCCACATTAGTGTCTACTGTCTGTCTACTGTTTACTATCATAACCAAGTGGCTAACAAACGTGAACAGAAGTTTTCCCTATCCCTACTAACTAATGTTATCTTGTTTCAGGATACATTTCATGTATAATACCTGCCGTTATCCAATGACACATCTGCTTACCTTTGTCTTTTGCTTGTTTCTCCTCCTCTTCTTCTCTCTTTTTTCTAAACTGAGCACCTGATGGCTTTGACCTTTTCTTGTTCATCTTCCATTGGTGTTAATTTTGCACTCCAGTATCAACACCCATCCCCCAACCCGAGAATCACCACAATGTAAACTGATAGACCTACACCTTAGTGCGCAGACTCGGTTTGTATAGGGTTTTTTCTGCGATTTCGCACAACCCAGGAAAAATTAATTGTGACATAATGGGCTTGGATTGACAATATTATGAATGAAATGTGCTTTATTTGGAAGCAACCCGCACCCCTCCCCTTTCCACAGGTTGTGTGTGAGACTTCAGCACAGCAGCAGCAGCAAGCAGGCGCACCGAGGGCTCTCGTGCTCACTTCCCGCATATATGGGTGTGATAGAATTTAGAAAACACATCGGTGCAAATTATAAATCTATATCATAATGTCTGGTGCTTTTGTGTTTGTTTGTTTGTTTTTATTTTGTTTTATTTTGCAAGCTGGTTATTAGATGCCGCTCCAGGCAGCCAGAGAATCCCCCGCCGCCCCGTTCCTCTCCTCCCTGTACGGCAAGCAGCAAGCAGCAGGCGAACCTTGCAAATGGAGGGCGCCCTTACTCTCTGCAAATGGGCAATAGAAAACCGATCGGTGACCATGCAATCCTAAAAATGCGCTGGCATGATGTCAGGGCAGCATGGGCGTGCGCAAAAAAAAAAATAAAAAAATAAATTTTTGTTTTGGCCGATGCCCATAATGCCACCCCCACCACGATGCCGCCCTGGACAGTGGCCTATGTCGCCCATATCAAAAACCGCCACTGACCATTGAAAATAAAGTAGAAATAATAAAAAGGTCAAAGAGAGGTGAAACTCCATCATTCATTGGCAGAGCACTTGGTCACAGTCGGTCAACAATAGCATTTATTAAAATAATGTACCTGTTCTGACTTACATACAAATTCAACTTAAGTACAAACCTACAGTCCCTATCTTGTACGTAACCCGGGGACTGCCTGTTACAAAAACCAAAAGAAAAAAAATGGTCATGTGAGGTCTTTCGGTTTTTAGGTTCATTAATGCAGTACACATCAAGAGTGCATTAAGAATGAGAAATTAATCAAAGCTAATTAATTGAAATAACCTTTATATTGACATTAATAGTTATCCCCTTAAAATAATTAGACGCCAAGTTCGTTACACAGCCAAAATTTTCCTTACTATTCAACACTAAGGCACTTAGGATCACATCTCCAAATGTGATCCACTGCTTGTTCTTCTTTTTCTAAATGTTTCTAGCAGATTCACACCCTGTAGTGTATTACTGCTGTTTTGAAGACGATACTGGTTTCTTTATGCAGGCTGTTAAATGATTTTATATAGTCCTACCCATTTTGTAGAAACTACAAGACATTGTGTGATTTTTCTCTAATTACATTATTTTTTCTTAAAATGATTTATACAATTTTAAAAATTACCAGTTTTTCAGTTGTGATTTCAAGTAATTCTATCCCAAATCAGTCATTTTTAAATTTCAAAGAGTATGTGATATCGATTTTCTTATTCAAATTCCTGTGTACTAATATTCAAAATTTAGAAATAAATTCAGCTATCAGCACTCTAATGTAAGCCAACATACCTTCAATGTTTCCAAAATGAAAATATTCCCACGAGCAAAACTTTGACCTTCAAGCAAGACCCTAAGATTGTCCCCCCCAGTTTACATTTCTCCTTTCACCATTTTTCAATTCTAAAATAATCCTAAATTCAGATCCCACACAAAGGAATTTCAACATTTATTTTTGATTTATCTGCTTAACAGAAATTGTAGAATGTCTTCCAAGTTTTTTTCCCATATCCACTTGTGCTGGAAGCAATAAAATACATCCATATTACTTTGACTGCATAATGTCCAATGTAGAAACTGCAGACTTATACAGTACGTGGACTTCTGTTGCTTTTTCATTTCTGGACTAAAATAAAACTGCTTGTTCTTAATGGGGAATACTCCAGTAGCCTGACTATCTTTGATCCAAATGAGGGACTTTTAAAAAAATGAAACCTTTAATGATAATAGCTCAAGGTTTTCCCCTCACTAACGAATAACCATTATCTATATTTATCCTCATGCATTTTAAAGCCACAATAGCAAAAACACCCTTTACAAAGCTGTAAAATGTTATGAATATTTAATTAAGTAATTTTCACATTTAAAAATGTCTTTGAAAATGTTATCACTGCAGACTACTGCTGTATGAACCAGGAAATCAGCACACTTTCATGCCTAATGAAAATAGAGGCAGTGAGGTGCATTTGCCTATAATTAAATGCTTAATTCAGTTTAACCACAGGAGAACAAGAACCAGGCATTTGAGGTGGTTGGGTTACTACAGGTTCTTAAACACTTGTCCTTTTCAATCTCAAGTAATATTTTTAAGCTTAATGATACAAGCAAATCAAGAATGATAGCTGTGTCTTATTCAGTGGATTTCTTTGCTTATTTTCAGCTATAAGTCAGTTTTCCCTTCTAGTGCTAACAGCCAATACCGAAACTCATCACTTTCCAATTATTTATCCTGAGGATTTCGTTGGCTGGTTCACAGATGTCCAGCTAGTTATCAGCCAGTCATAACTTTGATCACACTTTGAGAAAAATGTGCTTGAGAACATGCTGCATTTTTTTCTGGATGATCCAGCTAAATAGTTAAAAAAATTAGAGTAAAAGAGGATTTTTCCAAGTAGTTCAATTGAACAACAACTTTCATAACTTATGACATGCTGTTAACATTGCACACCAAAGCAGGAAGAAATTTCAGCAGACATGAACTCCAACTCTACTTCACAGAAGCACATGAATGTATTTGCTTTCCTTCTGTTGTGTAGTTAGCTTGCTGATTCATTCTCTACACAGCACTTCAATATCAGTGTTAGTTTGAAAATGTCAATAATTAGTCAGTAACTAATTTTGGTAGTTGTAAAAATGCGTTTTGAAGTCTATGTTAGCAACTATCTGATTTAAATCGTAATTATTATTGTTATGTTATTATATAGTAATACCTTGCTATCAAATCGGCTTAGAAGGCCATCTACTGAGAGAGTTCAGAGTGTTTCACTTAGCATATACATTCTTTCAGAAGAGCATAAATACTGTGCTTGAAATATTCAAAAAGAAAGCTGCTCAGGTTGTTTATCCTTCTTCTTCTTCTTTTGGCTGCTCCCATTAGGAGTCTCCACAGTGGATCATCTTTTTCCATATCTTCCTGTCCTCTGCATCTTGCTCCATTACCCCCTCAATTCATGTCCCTCCCTCATGGCCTCTCTCACCACATCCATAAACCTTCCCTGAAGCCTCCTTTCCTGTTGTCTGGAAGCTCCAATCCCCAGCATTCTACTCCCAATATACCCAGCATCTCTCCATTGTACATGTCCAAACCAACACAATCTCACCTCAATGACTTTGTCTCCCAACTGCCCAACCTGAACTGACTCTCCAGTGTATTTATTTTTAAGCCTGTCCATCCTCGTCACACCCAATGCAAATCTTTATATTTATAACTCTGCCACATCCAGCTCTGTCTCCTGTTTTTCAGTCAATGCTACTGTCTCCAACCCAGATAACATAGCTGGTCTCACTATCATCATGTAGACATTCCCTTTCACTCTTCCTGGTACCCATCTGTCATAAATCACTCCTGACAATCTTCTCCATTCACTCCATCCTGCCTTCTCTCTCTTCTTCACCTCTCTTCCACACTCCCAGTTACTCTGTACTGTTGATCCCAAGCATTTAAACTCACCCACCTTCGCCAACTCTACTCCCTGCATCCTTACCATTCCTATGACTTCCCTCTCATTCATACACATGTATTCTGTTTTGTTTCTATTGACCTTCATTCCTCTCCTCTATAGAGCATAGCTATACCTCTCCAGGGTGTCCTCAACCTGCTCCCTACTGTTGCTACAGATCATAATGTCATCTGCAAACATCTTAGTCCATGGGGGGTCCTATCTGATCTCTTCTGTCAACCTGCCCATCACCATTGCAAATAAGAAAGGGCACAGAGCTGATCCCTGATGTAATCACACCTCTACCTTGAATGCATCCATCAATCCTACTGCAGACCTCACCACTGTCACACTTCCCTTGTACATATCCTATACTACTCTTACATACTTCTCTGCCACTCCAGACTTCCTCATACAATACCACAACACATCTCTAGGCAATGTGTCATATGCTTTCTCTAAGTCCACAAAGACACAATGCAACTCCTTCTGGCCTTCTCCATCAACACCCTCAGAGTAAACATCGTATCTGTAGTACTCTTTCCCAGCATGAAACCATCCTGCTGCTCACTAATCATCACTTCCCTTCTTAACCTAGCTTCCACTACTCTTTCCCATAACTTCATGCTGTGGCACATCAATTTTATCCTTCCGTAATTATTACAGTTCTGCACATCTCCCTTATTCATAAAAACAGTACCAATACACTTTTTAACCACTTCTCAGGCATCCCCTCACTTTCCAAAATTGATAGATAGATAGATAGATAGATAGATAGATAGATAGATAGATAGATAGATAGATAGATAGATAGATAGATAGATAGATAGATAGATAGATAGATAGATAGATAGATAGATAGATAGATACTTTATTAATCCCAATGGGAAATTCACATTCTCCAGCAGCAGCATACTGATACAATAAATAATATTAAAGATTGATAAAAATGCAGGTGAAAAACAGACAATAACTTTGTATAATGTTAAATGTTAACGTTTACCCCCCCGGGTGGAATTGAAGAGTCGCATAGTTTGGGGGAGGAATGATCTTCTCAATCTGTCAGTGGAGCAGGACAGTGACAGCAGTCTGTCACTGAAGCTGCTCTTCTGTCTGGAGATGATACTATTTAGTGGGTGCATTCCACAGGTACGTCATCTGGACCAACAGCCTTTCCATTCTTCATCCTCTCTATAGCTGTCCTTCTTTCTCTCTCTCTCTCTCTCTCTCTCTCTCTCTCTCTCTCTCTCTCTCTCTCTCTCTCTCTTTCTCTCTCTCTCTCTTTCTCTCTCTCTCTCTCTCTCTCTCATTCTCTTAATTCATCAGCATTTCAAAGTATTCTGTCTGCTCAACATATTCTCCTCACTTATGAGTATGTTTCCATCTTTATCCTTTATCACCCTAACCTGCTGCACATCTTTCCCAGTTTGGTCCCTCTTTCTAGCCAATCGGTACAGGTTCTTTTCTCCCTCCTTAGTGTCCAAAAACTCATACAATTCATCATACGCTTTTTCTTTAGCCTTCACCACATTTCTCATCACCTTATGCCTTATCTCCTTGTACTCATGTGTACTTTCTGCACCTCTCTGACTATCCCACTTCTTTTTCGACAGCCTCTTCCTCTGTAAACTCTGTTGTACTTCCCCCATTCCAGCACCAGATTTCCTTATCCTTCTTCATCTGTCCAGATGTCACATCAAGCACCCTTCTAGCTGTCACCTTTATTACTTCTGCTGTGGTTGCCCAGCTATCTAAGTCTTCACTGTCACCCAGTGCCTCTAATACCTCCTCCCTAAACTCAACCTTGCAGTGTTCTTTTTTCAGCTTCCATTTGATCCTCATCTCTGCTCTCACTCTCGTCCTCTTCATGATCTCCAACTTTATCCTACAGACCACCATCCTATGCTGCCTAACTACACTTTCCTCTGCTACCTCTTTGCAGTCTTCAGTCTCTTTCAGATTGACTCTTCTGCATAGGATATAATCTACCTGTGTGCACCTTCCTCCACTCTTGTACATCAACCCTATGTTCCTCCCTCTTCTTAAAATACATATTCACCACAGCCATGCCCATCCTTTTCATAAAATCCACTACAATGTGACCTTCTGCATTACTCTCCTTGGAACTATACCTACCCATCACTTCTTCATCTCCTCTGTTTCCTTCACCAACATGTCCATTGAAATCCGCTCCAATCACCACTCTCTCTCCCTTAGGTACACTCTCCACCACTTAATCCAACTCAGTCCAGAAATGTTCTTTCTCAACCATCGCAATCTAACTCAGTCCAGAAATCTTCTTTCTCAACCATCACACACCCAACTTGCAGGACATACAGTTAGGTCCATACATATTTGGACAGAGACAACTTTTTTCTAATTTTGGTTCTGTACGTTATCACAATGAATTTTAAATGAAACAACTCAGATGCAGTTGAAGTGCAGACTTTCAGCTTTAATTCAGTAGGGTGAACAAAACAATTGCATAAAAATGTGAGGCAACTAAAGCATTTTTTAACACAATCCCTTCATTTCAGGGGCTCAAAAGTAATTGGATAAATTAAATAACTGGAAATAAAATGTTAATTTCTAATACTTGGTTGAAACCCCTTTGCTGGCAATGACAGCCTGAAGTCTTGAACTCGTGGACATCACCAGATGCTGGGTTTCCTCCTTTTCAATGCTCTGCCAGGCCTTTATTGCAGCGGCTTTCAGTTGCTGTTTGTTTGTGGGCCTTTCTGTCTGAAGTTTAGTCTTCAACAAGTGAAATGCATGCTCAATTGGGTTAAGATCAGGTGACTGACTTGGCCATTCAAGAATTTTCCACTTCTTTGCTTTAATAAACTCCTGGGTTGCTTTGGCTGTATGTTTTGGGTCATTGTCCATCTGTATCATGAAACGCCGCCCAATCAATTTGACTGCATTTAGCTGGATTTGAGCAGACAGTATGTCACTGAACACCTCAGAATTCATTCGGCTGCTTCTGTCCTGTGTCACATCATCAATAAACACTAGTGTCCCAGTGCTACTGGCAGCCATGCACACCTAAGCCATCACACTGCCTCCACCGTGTTTTACAGATGATGTGGTATGGTTTGGATAATGAGCTGTTCCACGCCTTCTCCATACTTTTTCCTTGCCATCATTCTGGTAGAGGATGATCTTGGTTTCATCTGTCCAAAGAATGTTTTTCCAGAACTGTGCTGGCTTTTTTAGATGTTCTTTAGCAAAGTCCAATCTAGCCTTTCTATTCTTGAGGATTATGAGTGGCTTGCACCTTGCAGTGCACCCTCTGTATTTACTTTCATTTAGTCTTCTCTTTATGGTAGACTTGGATATCGATACGCCTACCCCCTGGAGTGTGTTGTTCACTTGGTTGGCTATTGTGAAGGGGATTCTCTTCACCATGGAAATGATTCTGCGATCATCCACCACTGTTGTCTTCCGTGGACGTCCAGGTGTTTTTGCATTGCTGAGTTCACCAGTGCTTGCTTTCTTTCTCAGGATGTACCAAACTGTAGATTTTGCCACTCATAATATTCTCGGATGGGTTTTTTCTGTTTTCGCAGCTCAAGGATGGCTTCCTTCACCTGCATGGAGAGCTCCTTTGACCGCATGTTGTCTGTTCACAGCAAAATCTTCCACATGCAAGCACCACACCTCAAATCAACTCCAGGTCTTTTATCTGCTTAATTGATAATGACATAACGACGGACTTGCCCACACCTGCCCATGAAATAGCCTTTGAGTCAATTGTCCAATTACTTTTGAGCCCCTAAAATGAAGGGATTGTGTTAAAAAATGCTTTAGTTGCCTCACATTTTTATGCAATCGTTTTGTTCACCCCACTGAATTAAAGCTGAAAGTCTGCACTTCAACTGCATCTGAGTTGTTTCATTTAAAATTCATTGTGGTAATGTACAGAACCAAAATTAGAAAAAAGTTGTCTCTGTCCAAATATTTATGGACCTAATTGTATGCACTAACAACAATCATCATCACAGCTTAAATTTCTAGCTTCATAATCATTACTCTGTCCGATACTCTTTTCACCTCCAAAACACTCTTAACATACTGTTGTTTCAGAATAACCCCTACCCCATTTCTCATCCCATCCATACCATGGTAGAACAATTTGAACCCACCTTTGATACACCTGGCCTTACTCCCCTTCCACCTGGTTTATTGCATGCACAATATAGCAACCTTTCTTCTCTCCATCATATCAAACTCTCTCCCCTTACCAGTCATACTGCCAACATTCAAAGTTCCTACCCTCACTTGCACTCTATTTACCTTCTCCTTCTCCCCCTGCCTCAGTAAATTTTAGTGACATTAACATTTTATTTAGTTTCAAAAACTAGCATTGAATGCCATGGAGGACCAGTGGTTTATCCCAGAGTGGCTGTAGGCTGAGCCTGTGTGAATCTTTCAGAGATAGTTTTTATTTTAAATTTCATTTAAACCAGAGCTAAGTTAAGTGATAGTTGTCTTTAGTGGCAGTAAGACATGTTGTAAAAGTGGAAAATGTTTTAAATATAGACTAATGAACCTTTAGGGGAAGAGAAGATATGGAGAATAATTCAGATAATCATTTTTTTTCTGAACATGATATTATGAATATCAGCCTTTGAATTCAAAATTCTCTTTAAAGTTAGGAAACAAATATTAAAGTAAATTAAAATACATATAGTAAGTCACTATTGTTGTTTAAAGAAAATAACTTTGTTACAGTAAGTTTTAATAGAAATAAAAACTTAAAATCATTTTAAAAAAGGACAAGAAATAATTGAATTCATCATTAACAGGAAAGCAAAATGAATGCAGTAAATCATTGTTAATTAAAAAGTAAATACTTGTTTTTCCCTTGCAGAGAAATTGGAAATAGTAAATCAGAATTTTTAATGTAATCGTATTAAGAATAGCCCTGTGATGGTCTAGTGCCAGCCCAGTGGTGTTTCATGACTTGCTCCCAGTATTGCCAGGATATGTTCTGCCAAACCCCCAAAAATATTTTTTATGATATTGTAATATTAACAGTCTGTAAACTCTGGGCCAAATATAAAACATTCACAAATATTACAGCTCAAAATGGATAATCAAAGCATATAAACCTTAATACACAGTAAATAATTCTATAGATAAAGCTAAATGAGATAAATAGCTAATAGGTGATTCACAAATGCATAAAATAATTACTAGATGAATAGATAATGAAAATAAAAAAATAATTAAATAAGAAATAATTGAGGTCAGAAAGGTAAAAAAAATTTAATTGGTGATAATTACATAATTTATTATTCATAAGTCCTGAAACACCAATAAATGTGGGATACTGTATACCCAAAAGTATTGCCATGTAAAATTCACCAACATCTCTACCTTTACTATGCAAGTATGACGATATATGAAAGAGAATCAGCATGTGTAAGAAAGGCAAAAAACCTTGATGTGAAGAATGATCCATTTCAGTCTTACCAACAACACTAAATCCACCTAGTAGACCTGCAAGTTTATCACATTATGGCTGAGGAAGGATATCATGTAAAACACAGGGTTGCACGATTACCAGAAAATTTATAAAAGACACCGTTATTAACACTGCAATGAAATATATATTGTGTGTTGCCAACTGCATGTATTGTATTCTGTATCAGTACAGTACAGTGGACTCTCCATTTAGAGTTTTGTAGGGAACCAGTTGAAATATTGTTAATGTGAAATTGTTAAATGCTGTATTTATTTAAAAAAGCAAAGTGCAGTGTTTCAAAACAATACTGTTTCTGATTTATTAATTTTTCAATAAAGACACAGGATACATATTAATGGGCAGAGTGGTGGCTCTGAGGCTAGGGATCTGTGCCGACTATCTTAAGGTTTCCGGTTCTAATCCTGTAAATGTCAGAAGTGACTCTACTCTACTGGGCCTTTGAGCAAGGCCCTTAACCTGCAGTCGCTTCATCTTGGGTTTGATGTTAATCTGCATCTAGCCCTGCAAGCAGATCCTCCATCTCACAGGGAAAACTTGGGGTTTGGTGGTGGGATTGGCACTCCAGCCACCATAAAAAAACCTCACACTGTTCCAGTTGTCACCTATAAGGTGTCACATGTTGCACGGCTGCACTCAGGTCCCAATCCGAGTGATTCAGCTTGAGGTGGGTGCGGTAATGTACTGTAAAATCACTGCGTTCTTCCAACAATACTTATTAATACATATAGTGACATGTATCACTATTTTTGTACAGTAATAAACACAGTAAATTACTGATATTCAAATGATTATAAAATAAAATTTAAGTATAACATAATCGTTTTTTTCCCAAAACAAATATTTTTCAAAACAAGACACCACCACCATTCAAAGATATGAAATATGGGAAAATGTTAAATATGGAATTGTTAAATTGGGGGTCTGCTGTATTAAGAAAACAAAAATTGCATGTGTACTATAAGTAAAATCAAAGCAGATAATGAAATCTTTAATGACATTAATGTAAGATTAAGTAGTGAATTTAAACACAACCTGATAGTTCTGCTGTACTATTAAGTAAAACATTAAATGTAACAATATACAGTATAATAATTGCAACATGTATTTAGATGGTGGTTCACTGTTACATGCTGCTGCCCTTCTGTCACTTACAGTGTATAATGTGCTAGAATACAAATATAGCACAATCAAATTAAAAAGAATATCAATGTCTAAATACTTTTCAATTCACTGTATGCTTATGCAATGTTTGTACATGATCAGGCAGTTAATTGTTACCTATATAAGATACGGTAATATTATGCACAGTTTTTACTTTAAGCATTAATACCATAATACTTAATGAACAGCAAAGCATATCTAATGGCCAAAGCATTGGAATCTGGTTCGATATATATTTGTCGATGATGTTTGCAAACTTGCTGTTTCCAACTGCAAAACCCAGCTGGCCAGTTCAACTCTTGATTCTTCAGCAAATGTGTCTCCGTTCTTGAGTATAATCTGCTGTTTGAAATCATCTGCTTTTTTTCATTGTAAGTTCTTCATTAATATAATGAACTGTTATGTGTAGCCATATTTTCATAGTTGTACTAAACCAGACAAATCAGATGAGGTTACATAAAGCATCACTTATTTCAGATCCAGTTTAATTTCTGCTCATTTTGGCATAAAGTAAGAATTAAACTTTTAAAGAAAATTGTGAAATTTTGAAGAAAATCATGGGAGGGAATGACATTTCTTTTACTGTACCCTGGATGTTGGGTGATTTTCTTTAAAACCTCAAATTTCACAGTTTAATTTGAAGCCTTAAATTTTGGTATATAAAATGCAATTACTATACTTATCTGATGTTGCTTTCGAACTTATGCAGTTTACTTACAAACCAATAACAAACACACATGAACCATTGATATACATGTGCAAATCACTATAGTTCATATGCAAACGAGTAGTATACATATATAGGGCTGCCAACTCTCTTTCTCTGGAAATGAGGACATTTGGGTTAAAAAATGAGGACTTTTGAGGATGTCTTTCCCTATAATGCCATAATGTGCCTTTATACCGTCTTATGTTTTTTTTAAATGATATGAAACTTTATTAGCAGTTTATCACTATAATCATGATATGATGGCCACAATCACAGTCACTGGCAAACTAATAACCCATTAAATATTTTGAATATGTCAAGTCTCTTAAATTAACAGACTTCATTCTTTCTATTCTTATTTGGATAGCTTAACTGTAGTAAACCTGTAAAAAATCATGCACATGGTAAATTCACTTCTAGTAAAATAAAATTTTTTTTATTCTTTTCAATTTAGTTTATTTGCATTTATCGACATTCTTTTATATTTTTCTACTGAGGCTATTTTTCTCAGCAAATCTGGATTCTTGGATAAATATGAATTGAAATCTTTACATAGCCTGTTACTGAAATTGAATCTTGTGAGCATTAGCCCCTGTGGTGATTATTCCTTCGGGAAAATAAATCTTCACAAACAAGATAAAGTTTTGGGGACCGTCCCCATATATTGTCATATAAACAAAGTGAAATAAACGGATCAAAGTCTTTTTGAAGTGCATTGAACAATTTTACTTAGAAAACATGGTGTTTATATATGCAGAGAATTATGGGAACAGGAAATTGTTGGCAGGAAGTGACGTTGGAGACAGGACCCGGAACCAACGTCATCAAGGTGAGACGGAAGTGGAGTAATCTGAGAGGGCCGGAAGTGACGTCGTCACGGCCATTTTGGTACCCGGAAGTGGAGGCGATTAATTTCCTTCTGTTTTTCTGTTGAAAGAAGAGATTCAGGTAAGTACCACGTGATGACCCCTTATCTCGCGATAGTTCAGTCACCTTTAGGTTCTTTGACTGCCTCCTAATCGCACATGCGTGACATGACCCCCCTCCTCAGCCCAGACCCATCGGTTCGAGCGACCTGCACCGAGAGGTTGTGGATCTGGGAGAGAGCATCCTCGTTGGCTTGCAAGGAACCCTTACGACAAACAAAACTGAAACGATAAGGTTGAAGATCCAAAAACCACCTAGTGACGCGGGGATTAGACTCCCGATGAAGGGACATCCACTGCAAAGTGGTATGATCCGTCACCAGAGTAAATTCACGCCCCAGTAGGTAGTACCTTAATAACGTGATAGCCCACTTTATCGCCAAGGCTTTTCGCTCCACCGCGGCATACTTGGTCTCTCGGTCCAGCAGTTTCCGGCTGACGTACATAACGGGGTGTTCAGCACTGTCGACACACTGACTCAGCACGGCACCAAGTCCTGTGGCCGATGTGTCGGTCTGGAGGATGAAAGGGATAGAAAAAACAGGAGATTTTAATACAGGTGCTGAAGTAAGGGCCACCTTTAAGTCACCGAATGCTTTATCTGCCGAAATATCCCATACCACTTTCAAAGGTGCTCGTTTCCTTGTTAAATTAGATAAGGGTGCAGCAATTTCAGAGAAATACAGTACAAAACGGCGATAGTAACCCGCCAAACCCAGAAATGCTTCAACCTGCCTCTTAGTCATCGGACGGGCCCAATTAATGATGGCATCAATTTTACTACATTGTGGTTTAACGATACCCCCACCCACCAGGTAGCCCAAATATTTGGCTTCACTTAATCCAAAAAAACTTTTCTTTGGATTAATACGAAGACCCGCTGATGCTAGCGTGGAGAGTACCATTTTAACGTGCAATACATGCTCCTTCCACGTGCCGGAATAAATGACTACATCATCCAGGTAGGCGGCACTATATGAATTGTGGGGCCGTAGCAGTGTATCTACCAGACGTTGGAAGGTGGCTGGTGCCCCATGCAAACCAAAAGGAAGGACCCTGTATTGCCAATGTCCACTGGGTGCACTAAAAGCGGTTTTTTCTTTAGTGGAGCTCCGCTAAGGGAATTTGCCAATACCCTTTCGTCATGTCAAGAGTACCGTAGATATTCGCGTATTAGTCTATCTCGCAGATAAGTCGAGTGTATTGTTTAAGCCGAAAATTACGAAATATGTTATGACCCGTGTATAAGTCGAGGGTAAAACTTGACAGCTATGAGAGATAGAGGGCGACACGACAGATCACCCGCTGCTGGACTACTTTAGGCTGCTCTCTCCTGATGCTGCTTTTCAGCTACTGTCAGACGAGACAAACAGGTAGGCAGAGAAATTTTTTGAATTGCGGGCTGCGCTTGCATCGCATTGATAGCGTGCATTGCCTTGGTTCTTTTGATTTCAAATCTGGTTGCATGTGGCAGCTAATGGTATGTTTGTTATCCAAAACCTGCAAAAGCTAATGCTCAGATTCAAGTATTTCACAGTTTAAAGAATTATTTAATGAAATTAGAAAAAAACTAGCTAATTAGCAATAGTATTGCTGTCTTATAATTATTTCAAAGACCATGGGAAACGGCAGATGACCGGTGACTTAACACCGTGAAGCGTTGAGTGTACAATGTCATTACCCAAATTCTATGGGCAATTTTGTTGCCCCGCGGATAAGTTGATTCTGTTTTTTTGAATGAATTTTAAAGCATAATTTTTTCGACTTATACACGAGTATCTACGGCAGTTAGGAATTGGGCGTTCCCCAGCTGATCGAGTAAATCATCCACTCGCGGCATGGGATACGCATCAAACTTAGAGACCTGATTAAGTCGACGGAAGTCATTGCAAAACCTCCATGATCCATCAGGTTTAGAAACCAAGACAATTGGACTAGACCAAGGGCTATAGCATTCTTCAATAACCCCTAATTATAGCATTTGTCTGATTTCCAACTCTACTTCTGCTTTCTTTGCCTCCGGGAGCCTATAAGGTCTCTCTCTGACAATTACCCCAGGGTTAGTAATGATGTCATGAACAATCAACGCAGTTTGTCCAGGTATTTTGTTCACAACTTCAGGTACAGACACGATAGCCATTTCGCGATCTTGTTGTTGTTCTGGAGTCAAATCAGGACCGAAATTAAGGTGGGAATGTGACATAAAACGAGAATGAGGCTGGCCGGAGGAGGGATCAAGTTCCCTGTCCTTCCACAGTTTCAGCAAATTAATATGATACACTTGTTCACTCGGTCGACGATTGGGTTGTTTAACCAAATAGTCAATGAGACCTTTCCTTTTGTTAATTTCGTAAGGGCCTTGCCAATGTGCTAATAATTTAGAATGTGAAGTTGGGACCAGTACCATTACACGATCACCCGGGAGAAATTCCCGGATGGTGGTGTTTCTGTTATACTAACGCGACTACGCTGCTTGTGCTTTTCCCAATTCTCTTTTAGAATAGGTCTAATTTTCTCCAATCTATCGCGTAATTGCGTGATATATTCAAGAATATTTGAAGTAGGAAGGACCTCCTATTCCCACCCTTCTTTTAACAAATCCAATATCCCTCTGGGTTGTCTTCCATACAATAATTAAAAAGGAGAGAAACCAGTAGAGGCCTGTGGGACTTCTCGATATGCAAACAAAACGAGAGGAAGCAACTGATCCCAGTTCTCCCATTCCTGTTATGTTGTGATTTACTGATACCACACATCTAGCTGTTTAATAATACCGAATATCCCCATGAATACATTTCAGACTAGTTTTTATTTTTGTGCACTATTACGATAAAACGAATCAGGCAGCAACAACAGAAATGTTACTCCAGGAATCAAACATTGCCCTTACTTTCTTGCCATTTATAATAACTGCACCTGTATATGGAAGAGACAAAGGGTTAGTCACAGTGGCACAGTATCTTTCTCCCTTCCTCAATGATCAATCCATGGGCTCGAAAGTACCGTTATGGGACAGATGTCCAATCTCCCCACACTTGAAACAGCGAGGGAGGTTGAGCTGTCTATCCCTTTTATGGACGGCAGGCTTGGGAGCTTGTTGGGTGGGCTCAGGAGCTGCCCCACATGCCTGTTGGGTATGACGAGAAAACCTTTCTGATCGCCCCGATTTACAAGCCGCCCAGTGACGCTCAGCGATCTTGATTAGGGTGTCCATATCTTCATAGTTTTGTTTCCGGACCTGCTGGGTGATATGGTCAGGGAGGGCATGAACGAAAGTTTCACAAGGCAATAGCTCGCCCATCTTGTGAGAACTATTAATGTCTGGCCGTAGCCAGTGACAAACTTTTCCCCCAAGTCTCAAAGGCCTGGGTTCTCAATGGCCTCTCAGGATCGAACTGCCACTCCCTCCATTCTCTCCGCTGCTGTTCCGGAGATATGCCATAGCGTTTGAACACCTCTAGTTTTAGAACGTCATAATCAGCGACCCGCTCCTCAGTTAAATCATAATAGGCTCTCTGCGCCATCCCCTTCAGGTAGGGAGCCAGTAGGTACGCCCATTCCGACCTCAGCCATGTGTTCCGCTTAGCGGTATGCTCGAAAATCAAAAAATATGTCTCAATATCATCATCCTCCATAAGAGTGGTTAGTTGGGTTGGTAATGACCGAGCTGTCTCCGTCTGTACTGCGGCAGCGGCACGAGCCTCGGATTCTGCTATTTGTGTCAGAGTCTCGCCCATCTGTACTTTCAAAGTATGTAGATCGCCCATGATAGAATTGAGTACGGTGTTCAGGTCCTGTTCTTCCGACATTTTGAAAAAAAGAAAAACAATCCTGCTCAACTACGCCAATTGTGGTGATTATTCCTTCGGGAAAATAAATCTTCACAAACAAGATAAAGTTTTGGGGACCGTCCCCATATATTGTCATATAGACAAAGCTGAAATACTGTAAATGGATCAAAGTCTTTTTCAAGTGCATTGAATAATTTTACTTAGAAAACATGGCGTTTATATATGCAAAGAATTATGGGAACAGGAAATGGTTGGAAGGAATTGACGTTGGAGACAGGAACCGGAACCAACGTCATCAAGGTGAGATGGAAGTGGAGCAATCTGAGAGGGCCGGAAGTGACGTCATCACAGATCACTGGAAGTGACGTCGTCACGGCCATTTTGGTACCCGGAAGTGGAGGCGATTAATTTCCTTCTGTTTTTCTGTTGAAAGAAGAGATTCAGGTAAGTACCACGTAATGACCCCTTATCTCACGATAGTTCACTCACCTTTAGGCTCTTTGACTGCCTTCTAATCACACGTGCGTGACACCCCTTAATCAAATCTTTTCTGCCATTTCAAATACAAGGATATTTGGTTTGTTCAAGTAGTCTGTGAACTTACACTTTCTTTTTGGCATAAATGGTATTCCTGAATTTATGTAAGTGAAAGATTTATGAAAATTTTAATAAATTACTTGAAAAAGTGACCTATTACTTGATCATCTGTTAACTAAAAAGATATTGCATTCATATGACAGAATAAATGTGTGATTTTTTTTTTTAATTAACTGAAACTTTAATAGCTGACTCATTTACAATTATAAATTCATTATGGAAAAATGGGTTGTAATAACAATATTTTCCATTAAAATATAACAAAGCAGTACTTACTCGCACTTACTGTAAATATGATGGACTGTACCTGGATGTATGAAATTTCTTGTTTAATCAAGCTGCTGAAAGAAGAATCAAAAATAAGATCTCACAAAGAAAATGTGAAATTGTAATTTCGATTTTGAATAAGTTATGGTGAATTAGGATTACAAATAATTAAGGAAAGGAATAACATTTATAATAAACTGTCTACTCGCCAGAAGATAAAGCTGAATTCAAAAGATGAAGAGAAAAAGCCAAGTTGGACAGATATTGACTATTCTTGTCAATATCTGCATTGTTTACTACCGGAATGCAAGCGTAGATTCTGGGAAAAAAGTGTGCACACTACTTCCGCAAATGCTGATTGGTGTACGTCTTTCAAATTTTTCCTATGATAAGGATATGGAGATTTTCAAATTTTAGGACCCAAAATTCCAGACATTTTCAAAATTTTGAATTCCTAAATTCCTCCTGGACAGCGCATAAAAAATGAGGACAGTTGGCAGACCTATACATTATCAATGAATACATTATCAATGTAGTTCATACACAGACCATTAATATACGGACACAGACCAATGTAGTTTGTATGAATGAAATCAGTATTGTACACATGCAAGACAATAAAGTACAATATACATGCAAATATATGACTTATGCCCTGTTTGCCACCTCATAGCAATGTAATCACGCTTAAAGAATTAATTTATGATGGGTTGCTGTTAAGAACAGTCTGTAACTGGGAAAGCTCAATCTCTGACATATCATAATCAACACTTTTCACAATCAGTATTTTGTGGTAGCTGTAATCATAAGTGCAATTAACATAAAATTACTTGTACAGTCCTAATAAAATAGCTGCACTACAGTAACAGTTCCCATAAAGTGCCCATAATAAGGGTCTAATGTTTGATCCCATCTGACCATTAGGGCTAACATGAAAGTTGTAGGTGCAGGCAGTCTAGCTGTCTGATGTGTTTCAGAACCAACCCAGTCTTTTTTTCTCAAGGGTCACATAATTCCATTGTGAAGAACAGGGACAGTACCTTATGCACAAATACATATTTAGAACAGAGGTTATAAAAGAGATAATTGTCAAACATATGTAAATAATGTGGTAATAGAGACCAATAGGTAATAGGTTACCAATGGTCAGGTTTAACACAACAAATATGCAAAAACTGATATAACAGCATTTAAAGAAAATACTGTTTAAGTCATAAAACTCATTTAAGTAAATGGGCCCTAATGGTTTTCGATAAAAAAATCCAAAAGGCTTCACTTTGTAGATATATGAATATTATCAGACTCTCCACCATGAAAATGTGGATTAATCACTTCCAAAACTGTATCTTTAAAGTCTGAAATGAAATGCTGACCTTTTGCAAAGTGCCTGGAGAGAACCTATGTTGTGGCTTTGGTTTAAATACTGATTTTATTTCAAATGTAATTAATACGCAATTGCTGACTTTACATACAGTGCATCCGGAAAGTATTCACAGCGCATCACTTTTTCCACATTTTGTTATGTTACAGTCTTATTTCAAAATGGATTAAATTCAGTTTTTTCCTCAGAATTCTACACACAACACCCCATGACAACGTGAAAAAAGTTTACTTGAGATTTTTGCAATTTATTAAAAATAAAAAAATTGAGAAAGCACATGTATATAAGTATTCACAGCCTTTGCCATGAAGCTCAAAATTGAGCTCAGGTGCATCCTGTTTCCCCTGATCATCCTTGAGATGTTTCTGCAGCTTAATTGGAGTCCACCTGTGGTAAATTCAGTTGATTGGACATGATTTGGAAAGGCACACATCTGTCTATATAAGGTCCCACAGTTGACAGTTCATGTCAGAGCACAAACCAAGCATGAAGTCAAAGGAAATGTCTGTAGACCTCCGAGACAGGATATGTCTTGAGGCACAAATCTGGGGAAGGTTACAAAAAAAGTTCTGCTGCTTTGAAGGTCCCAATGAGCGCAGTGGCCTCCATCATCCGTAAGTGGAAGAAGTTCGAAACCACCAGGACTCTTCCTAGAGCTGGCATCTAAACTGAGCGATCGGGGGAGAAGGGCCTTAGTCACGGAGGTGACCAAGAGCCCAATGGTCACTCTGTCAGAGCTCCAGAGGTCCCCAGTGGAGAGAAGAGAACCTTCCAGAAGGACAACCATCTCTGCAGCAATCCACCAATCAGGCCTGTATGGTAGAGTGGCCAGACGGAAGCCACTCCTTAGTAAAAGGCACATAGCAGCCTGCCTGGAGTTTGCCAAAAGGCACCTGAAGGACTCTCAGACCATGAAAAAGAAAATTCTCTGGTCTGATGAGACAAAGATTGAACTCTTTGGTGTGAATGCCAGGCATCATGTTTGGAGGAAACCAGGCACGGCTCATCACCAGGCCAATACCATCCCTACAGTGAAGCATGGTGGTGGCAGCATCATGCTGTGGGGATGTTTTTCAGTGGCAGGGACTGGGAAACTAGTCAGAATAAAGGGAAAGATGACTGCAGCAATGTACAGAGACATCCTGGATGAAAACCTGCTCCAGAGCGCTCTTGCCCTCAGATTGGGGCAACGGTTCATCTTTCAGCAAGACAACGACCCTAAGCACACAGCCAAGATATCAAAGGAGTGGCTTCAGGACAACTATGTGAATGTCCTTGAGTGGCCCAGCCAGAGCCCAGACTTGAATCCGATTGAACATCTCTGGAGAGATCTTAAAATGGCTGTGCACCGACGCTTCCCATCCAACCTGATGGAGCTTGAGAGGTGCTGCAAAGAGGAATGGGCGAAACTGGCCAAGGATAGGGGTGCCAAGCTTGTGGCATCATATTCAAAAAGACTTGAGGCTGTAATTGCTGCCAAAGGTGCATCGACAAAGTATTGAGCAAAGGCTGTGAATACTTATGTACATGTGATTTCTCAGTTTTTTTATTTTTAATAAATTTGCAAAAACCGCAAGTAAACTTTTTTCATGTTGTCATTATGGGGTGTTGTGTGTAGAATTCGTCCCAAGAGCCAGCTTCTGTAGCCGAGGATCGGACCGCCAAGGTCCCCGCTTTCGGCCACCACCCAACTCACACTGCACCCGACCTCCTTGGCCCCTCCCATAGGTGGTGAGCCCATGGGAAGGGGGACCCACGTTGCCTCTTCGGGCTGTGCCCAGCCGAGCCCCATGGGTGCAAGCCCGGCCACCAGGCGCTCGCCATCGAGCCCCACCTCCAGGCCTGGCTCCAGAGGGGGGCCCCGGTGACCCGCGTCCGGGCAAGGGAAAACGCCATCCAAATTTTTTATTCGTCATAGGAGGTTTGTATAACCGCTCTTTGTCTCATCCCTCACCTAGGACCAGTTTGCCTTGAGTGGCCCTACCAGGGGCATAAAGCCCCAGACAACAGAGCTCCTAGGATCACTGGGACACGCAAACCCCTCCACCACGGTAAGGTGGCGGTTCGAGGAGGGGATGGGAATCAGCACCTCCAAATCCGAGACCATGGTCCTCAGCTGGAAAAGGGTGGAATGCCCTCTCAGGGTTGGGAGCGAGATCCTGCCTCAAGTGGAGGAGTTCAAGTATCTTGGGGTCTTGTTCACGAGTGAGGGAAGAATGGAGCGTGAGATCGACAGGTGGATCAGTGCGGCGTCCGCAGTGATGCGGGCTCTGCATCGGTCTGTCGTGGTGAAAAAGGAGCTGAGCCGTAAGGCAAAGCTCTCAATCTACCAGTCAATCTATGTTCCTACCCTCACCTATGGTCATGAGCTATGGGTAGTGACCGAAAGAACGAGATCGCGAATACAAGCGGCTGAAATGAGTTTCCTCCGCAGGGTGTCTGGGCTCTCCCTTAAAGATAGGGTGAGAAGCTCAGTCATCCGGGAGGGGCTCAGAGTAGAGCCGCTGCTCCTCCGCATCGAGAGGAGTCAGATGAGGTGGCTCGGGCATCTGATCAGGATGCCTCCTGGACGCCTCCCTGGTGAGGTGTTCCGGGCACGCCCAACCGGGAGGAGGCCCCGGTGAAGACCCAGGACACGCTGGAGGGACTATGTCTCCCGGCTGACCTGGGAACACCTCGGGATTCTCCCGGAAGAGCTAGAAGAAGTGGCTGGGGAGAGGGAAGTCTGGGCATCTCTGCTCAAGCTGCTACCCCCGCGACCCGACCTCGGATAAGCGGAAGAGAATGGATGGATGGATGGATGGGTGTGTAGAATTCTGAGGAAAAAAATGAATTTAATCCATTTTGGAATAAGGCTGTAACATAACAAAATGTGGAAAAAGTGATGCGGTGTGAATACTTTCCGGATTCACTGTACCTGCATAAACTGTGCGAAAAAAAAAAAGCGAATAAATTTCCCCTTGTGAACTACAAACCATCTATGTTAAGGTGTTCACAAATATTCTCTATCTTATTCCAGTTTGCGGAGCCAGTTCGGTAAATTAGATTAGGTGTTGGTGTGATGTTTAATTGGACATCCAAACTTCTATATCCTTAATATTCTGGATCTATGAATCTGAAAGACCGGGGGGGTTGTTTCTGAAAACACAGAATTAGTCATAAAACATTGATATATAAAATACTATGTCAGATTGGTGAGTACAATATATGCTAGGGAGCCAGTCAAATGAATGGATTTCTCTCAATGGAGAATACAGTAGCTGTTATGTGTGCTTACAATGTAATCATCACATGTATCTGCATTACCTGAGAGGGTATGATACACCAGTAGGCCTGCTGGATGGATTTGGTTTTGTTGTCCTGAAAACTCTTTATACTACTAATGTGGAGGTGGTGTATTGGATCATTCTGCACATCAAAGTTTTTTGACTTTCATTCATGTCTTGACTATATTTGCAGTAAGATGTGTATAGTGTCTTAAAAAAATGTTTGGTAAATTTTATATTATTATACTTTTGGGTTAATTCAACATTTAATGGTAGTTTGGGATTGAAAACATATTGAACCATGCATCAGTCATCAAGTAAGATTTTCAACTGGCACTCATCAATTGATTATTCATTTATAATTTCATTATCTATTCATTGAATTAATGTGTAGCAGTCAATATGTATAACTGTCATATATCTAAACTAAGCCTAGAGGTTAAATATAATGCCACAACCAAAACAAATGTATGCATAGTTTTTTGTTTTTTTTTTAAATCTGTTTACTTGTATTATTGATTACTCCCTATGCTGGTTAGTTTGTGTTCCAACACCCCTGTGACCCTTTTCAGGAATAAGCAGGTTAGAAAAAGAATGAAAGTATTATTGATTTTGGGAGTCTTAATATACTAATTTATTTTAAAAAGTAGTACTTAAAGCTAAATTATATACAGTGTATATATATATATATATATATATATATATATATATATATATATATATATATATATATATATATATATACAGGCAGTTCCCGGGTTACGTTACGTTTGATTAATGTCTTATTCTTAATGCACTCTTGATGTGTACTGCATTAGTGAACCTAAAAACTGAAAGACCTCACATGACCATTTTTTTTCTTTTGGTTTTTGTTACAGGCAGTCCTCGGGTTACGTACAAGTTAGGGACTGTAGGTTTGTACTTAAGTTGAATTTGTATGTAAGTCGGAACAGGTACATTATTTTAATAAATGCTATTTTTGACCGACTGTAACCAAGTGAATGATGGAGTTTCACCTCTCTCTGACCTTTTTATTATTTCTACTTTATTTTCAATGGTGATGGTTTTTCTCTTCTTTACTGTATCACCAGCACTTGCATCAGATTTGTGTTTCAGAGACATTCTTGAAGGGTGAAGACAAAAGGTTAAGATGAGCTCTTCTGCACAGCACTGTACACGTTATCACAGCAGGAAAGCACCAGTCATCAACACGTCTGATGTACTGACAAAAGGCTTGCTATTGAGAATGAATGGGGTCAGCGAGGGGTGGTTCATCACCAGCCCACCTCACAGTCACCTCCACTACAGTATGCTGTAGAACGAACACGGTGCTGCCAACGGCGAGTAGTGAATTGCCCAACCCCAATTCAACAGGCAGCCACCCGAGGCACACTACAATGCTACCCCCGCCGCCCCGTTCAGCCACAACCGGGTCACCACTTGCAGCATTACCAGCCATGTGTGCTGGGCGAGCAGTGAAACGCCCCTCTCCGCTCCATCCAGCCTGCGTCCAGTCAGGAGCAGCAGCTGCGGCGGCGCAGTGGGCGGGCAGCAAACCATCATCCTGCACACGAGCGATAAATGTAGCCCCAGTGACTATGGACCACGGGTCACCACTTGCCGCCAGGAGCCGCCCGAGGGACACTACACTACGCGAGCAGCGAAATCGCCCCCCTCCAGCCACCACTTGCAGCATTACCAGGCCGAAGATGACGGAGCAGCAGTTACTGAGGCGCATGCGTCGCAGCTGCGTCCTCGTTCGTAAGTTGTAGGTCGGGTGTCCGCAACCTGGGGACTACCTGTATTGTGAACGCTAGGGGCACTGTTGCCCCGTAAAACCCCACAGACAGACGTCCAGGACACACTTGTAAAAGCACCAAGAAATTTTTAAAATTATTTTCTTCAAACAAAGTGCACAAAGCACCACACACTCCACAATTCTTCAACTCTATAAATCAATACAATAAATCAATAACAATACAACAATCTTCCACTCCCAGCAGCTTCGTCACCCAACCTCTCAACTCTGGCTCTCCTTGCTGGGTCTTCACCAGTCCTGTTTTATATTCCTTGACCCGGAAGTGCTCCTTCTCTTTTTCCGGGTCAAACACCACATCATCAGTCCTCAAATATGCCGGAAGTACTGTGGGCTTCCGTCCTCATGACTCCGAAGTACTTTCGGGTTGTAGGAAACATAAGAGTCCCCACAGCACCCAACAGGGCTGAGAAAATGGACTCCATGTCCCATGATGTCCTGCGGGAATCCAGGGTACATTTACCATCCAGGGGAGCTGCCACCTAGTGTCCTGGGGGAGGCAGTGCCCTGGAAAGGCTGCCCTTGTCCATTCTTCCCCTCCTGGGACATCCCGACCGGATTGAGCTGCCGGCCGTCTATGACAATATATGTGCATGGGAGGCAGCTGAACTGACCAAAAGAAGGTAATTCCATGCCAGTCAAAGTGGTGGCGGGGTGCACTAAACCTTCCTCTTTTATCTCTGCAGACCGGACATGGGAAAAACGGCCTGATTCAGCCGTCACTTCTAGTTCCAGCCCCAAAAACATCATTTCTGGTTTCGGGCGTGATGATGTCACTTCCAGTTTCTCCCCCAAGAACATCACTTGCTTCAATTACATCACTTTCACCTGCCTGCCTGAAATACAAGACTACTTTCTCAGTAATTTCAGTTCTATTTTGAACTCAACTCTGTACACATCTGT
This sequence comes from Erpetoichthys calabaricus, assembly GCF_900747795.2. Taxonomy (NCBI): domain Eukaryota; kingdom Metazoa; phylum Chordata; class Cladistia; order Polypteriformes; family Polypteridae; genus Erpetoichthys; species Erpetoichthys calabaricus. Next base: position 90,032,453 of record NC_041400.2, on the reverse strand, counting down.
GCAATATATTTTGTCTTTTTCAGCTAGGCTTCATGTATAGGGGTGGCTGCCCCAAACCTTTTTTGTGTCTGTCAAGGTTATTTATTTCACAACATATACTTAGTGTATATATATTGTGGTAAATCAGCCCTAGGCACAGACAGACACACAGAGTCACAAGTCCAAAAAGCACATGCTTTTATTTTCTTTTCCCTTGTGCCCACAATTCACTACAAATAAACTCAGGTTCTTCCTCTCTCTTTTTCTTCTGCCATCTCCACTCCTGCCTTCAAAAGCTCTATCCTCCACCTCCTGACTCTGGCTCTCAGAATGGAATGAGGCGGCCCCTTTTATGTTGCACCCGGATGTACTCCAGGTGATCCCTGATGATCTTCCTGTAGCACTTCCTTGTGTGACAGAAGTGTTGCAGACCATGGCTCCGTAATCGTCCAGGCGCCCCCTGGCAGTAACCACAGGCCCCAATAGTGTTGAGCTTCCAAGCTCCAATCCCGTGGCCCCGATGCAAACCAGGGGGGCTGCCCTCTCATGTCCCAGGGGAGGTATTGCCTTTATCCCGGTCCTTCCATCCCCCAGCCTTCCGCCACAATAAAAATATATAAATATATATATTTTTGTCATTAGGTCTCATTCGGTTTTTTATTTACTCATCTGTATGTTATTGAATGTTTGTTTCATCCCATCATCACATGCTGCTATCTCATTTATTCATGGCACAAACACTAAGTCACTTTTCATAACCACTTGCACTAATAATCTGTTGTTTTATTATATCTGTTATAGTTTTAGTTATAGTTGTTTGTTGCTTTGCACAAATTAGTTATATAGTTATAATACAAACTATTAGTTATAGTTATTTGTTACTTTGTTTAGAGTTATTTTGTTATTCTGTTTGCACTATTACTACTGATCTTTTTAACTCTTTACTACCTTATCTTTATTCCTCTTGTTGCACTGAGCATGTATATGACAAAAGAATTTCCCTCTGGATAAATAAAGTTCTTATCTATCTATCTATCTATCTATCTATCTATCTATCTATCTATCTATCTATCTATCTATCTATCTATCTATCTATCTATCTATCTATCTATCTATCTATCTATCTATCTATCTATCTATCTATCTATCTATCTATCTATCTATCCCCTCTATTCATTTATTAATGTATCTATTTACTTCTTTTTACTAGTTTAAACTTTTACCCTGCTGGCCTTCCTCTCTCTCTTATGGGTGGGGGTTGATATGTTATTGTTAAACTTGACTTGCTTGTATGGAATGTTATTTGATTTTAATAAAATCAAAATGCATATATATATATATATATATATATATATATATATATATATATATATATATATATATATATATATATATATATACACACATACACACCTAGTGATTGCTTTATCAATTACTCCTACCTAACACTGAGTTGGTAGCTTCTCTCCACTGTGGCGTGCACACAGCAAAGTGTTGAAAATGCAGCATGAGAATGATGTTCCATTATTGCTTTAATGTTTTCTACAGTTCATGCAAATTATCTGGAGGCAGATTGTGACCCTCAAACCACTTATTCAGTTTCAATCCATAAAGTGTGATTAAGAAGAAAACAGAATTCATCAGACCAAAAACCTGTAATCTCCTCCAGTATTCAAGGATTCTCTTCCTTAGAGTTCTTCAGCCCACTTCAACCACTAGTCCTTGTTTATGACTGATGAGTATGAAGTCAAGAGCATGCGGCAAAAGAGGCAAGTATAATGAGTTGTTTTTTTTCTGATATGTATTTTTCAGTACTATTGTATACTTAGTTGCTAGCATTCTTTTTTTAGTCCAGCTGTTGCTCTCTAAAGGTCAAGTGTTCCATGACCTGGAAGCTTGTGGGCTAACCAATTCTACATATACCCATAACTGTAATATGTCAAAACCACAGAAAGGTTGTGGTTCTTGATAAATTAATGATGGTGAATGGTACTTAGTAAGTAGTAAACATACCATAATCAAAACTAATTAAATCTTTACTCTTATCCATACATCTTCCAAACTGCACACATTTGCACACTACATGTTCTTATATTTATGAAAAAGGAAAGCATTCCGTTCAGTGCATGAGTATCGCTGAACATGCCTTACAAGTTGCTTTTGGTAAATGTTTTATTATATGCCAAAACCCTATCTTATTTGATTTTTTCTTTTAATAATTTTTGTAAATATGTACAGAAACCTTAGCTTTTAAGTATAAGGGTGCTAGATACAAATAAATGGAACTGAATTAAAGGTTAACTGAAAGATTTTCATAGTGTTACCACATTAATCAATTTTAAAATATAATTTTGAGACTTTCAAGGCTGAAAGGAAAGTTTAAACTCCATCAGGAAGAGTAGACATTTTTCTATTATGCCTTTGACAGCTTTATGATTGTGAAAGGGGTTCTTTCATAGATCCTTATGGTTAGTTGTCAGTTATTTTCAGAAAGAAGCCATATTCTATATTTTGATATTTATTGTGTGCAATTTCATTTCCATGACCTGTCACACAGAAGGAAAAAAATGTTTTAATAAAATAAATAACTGCACAGTACTGTTGGATCCAAATGATTATAATGCTGATGTTCCACATGGCTACATTGATAGTAACTCTAGCCAAGATACATCAGACAAAAATGTATTTTTATTTGAAGCATTCCTTTAGTATCTTTAAAATTGCTACACAAGAAATAATCTAAATGCCTCTGTGATCTTTCAGGTAAACAACTTCATGATATTTCTGAGATGTTAAGATTTTATTTTATGGCAATTACCACCCACATTCTCGCCAACACTCTTCAGTATGAGCTGCCAGGAAAATGCAGCTTTTTAGAAACTGACTGCATGTACACTTAATCTAAATTGTACCTACACATTACTCCAATGTATTTATTTGAAAGGTCTTGTTAAAAGTTACTAAAATGCTACAAAATGTACTAACCACAAGTTACATTATAATTTATATTATTTTAATATAATTGTAAGTGCTGCGTTGCAGTGGTCTGGCCTTGCATTCAGGGCTGGCACCTAAATTGTGTCCTTTACAACCTGATAAATTTTTAAATACCCACAACCCTCTAAAAGACAAAGCAAATTCAAAATATGAAGGAGTTCATGTGTAACAAATACTTACTGAGTATATTGTAACAAATCTGCCCTGCCACACGGTAATGGGTCAATCGTTACCGCTAACCTTTCCTACTTTAAGGCAGCAGATGAAAAGGATAGGCCAATGTCGCACTCTGCAGTGCACCACTGTACACCCCTTTCTAAAATGTTCAGTTCAAACTGTCAGCTGACCATATGCAGTATGAGAGAAAAAAAAATAGCCAGAGGACAAAATCCATAAGCACAGAGAAATGTAATATACAAAAGAAAAAACAGGAAAAGAACAACAACAATCCCTTTCATCCCCCCAACCCCAAAATATCCCTTATATGTGCACATACAAAAAAAAATATACACAGTGGAAATAATACTCCCCCAGTCCCCCTTCTGGAAGTTCACACGCAAGTCCAAAGTTCCAGCCCGACTGTTGGCAGTAGACGAAATGAAGAGTAGAATTGGAGGCTGACCCCAAACAGCGAAAGTCTTAATTGTAAAATGTTCTACAGTGAGTACAGTACAGTGTAAAGAAAAATAATGTCTTCTTGAGCTCACCTGAGTCCGCTAGATATAACGGAATGCCAAATTCACCATGCAGGATTGATATCGCCAACTTCCACCTAACAGACAGGTCTTTCGGAGCTACAAAACCTCTTCTAATGGCCTGGGCAGATGCTGATCTGTTTAGTCAGATTTTCCATCTTCTCCTTGGCTGTTCACTCCTCCTTTTATAAAACAGCACAGTTTATGAAAATTTCCCCCAGGAAAAAAAAAAAAGGAAACCGGATTTCCCATCTTCTGGGGTGCCACTGTCAATCACAGTCTGTATGGGCTATTCATACAAGCAAATCCAACAGACAACAGAAAAACACATTACATCTGTGTATGTGGCAGTGCTAAAATATGTTGTGAGGGATGCCTGGGGTCATTACCCAGCCTCCTTAATGAAAAGACAGGTAGAGATGAATTATGAAGGGCGCTATCTTCTCTGAGCTGCTATTGCAGACTCCTACAGGGCTGTATGGGAATTGGTATTTGTCGAGTCAGACCTGTTGGGCTCTGGGGATGCCGCAAGGGGGTGCTGCAGGAACCACCAAGTCCTTTCATATAGGGCTCCCACGTTACCCAGAAGTACTGCTGGGCCACAATTATGCAACACAAGATGTACTCCCGGGATTCCAAATATAAGGAACAGCTCTATCTCGTTCGGCGAGCCAGAGTCGGGAGGAGGAAGACAAAGCTTGACAGAGGAGGGGTGGGGGTGGAACAAGAGAGAGAAGAGAAGAACTGCTGTGTGCTACATTCTTGTGTTTTGTACTATGTGCTGAGACTGTGCGGGGGGAAACAATTTGGAAAGCGTTTTCCCACACTTAAATAAATGTGTGTTGTGCTGGAACTTGTGGTAGTGACTGTCTGTGTTGGGTTTGGGCAGCTGGAACACCTTATTGGTCACAATGTACAGTTAGGTCCATAAATATTTGGACAGAGACAACTTTTTTCTAATTTTGGTTCTGTACATTACCACAAATAATTTTAAATGAAACAACTCAGATGCAGTTGAAGTTCAGACTTTCAGCTTTAATTCAGTGGGGTGAACAAAACGATTGCATAAAAATGTGATGGTAACTAAAGTGTTTTTTTAACACAATCCCTTCATCTCAGGGACTCAAAAGTAATTGGACAAATTAAATAACTGGAAATAAAATGTTCATTTCTAATACTTGGTTGAAAACCCTTTGCTGGCAATGACAGCCTGAAGTCTTGAACTCACGGACATCACCAGATTCTGGGTTTCGTCCTTTTTAATGCTCTGCCAGGCCTTTACTGCAGCGACTTTCAGTTGCTATTTGTTTGTGGGCCTTTCTGTCTGAAGTTTAGTCTTCAACAAGTGAAATACATGCTCAATTAGGTTAAGATCAGGTGACTGACTTGGCCATTCAAGAATGTTCCACTTCTTTGCTTTAATAAACTCCTGGGTTGCCTTGGCTGTATGTTTTGGGTCATTGTCCATCTGTATCATGAAACGCCGGCCAATCAATTTGACTGCATTTAGCTGAATGTTTTTCCAGAACTGTGCTGGCTTTTTTAGATGTTCTTTAGCAAAGTCCAATCTAGCCTTTCTATTCTTGAGGCTTATGAGTGGCTTGCACCTTGCAGTGCACCCCTCTGTATTTACTTTCATGCAGTCTTCTCTTTATGGTAGACTTGGATATCGATACAACTACCCCCTGGAGAGTGTTGTTCACTTGGTTGGCTGTTGTGAAGGGGTTTCTCTTCACCATGGAAATGATTCTGCGATCATCCACCACTGTTGTCTTCTGTGGACGTCCAGGTCTTTTTGCATTGCTCAGTTCACCAGTGCTTGCTTTCTTTCTCAGGATGTACCAAACTATAGATTTTACCACTCGTAATATTGTAGCAATTTCTCGGATGGGTGTTTTCTGTTTTCGCAGCTTAAGGATGGCTTCTTTCACCTGCATGGAGAGCTCCTTTGACTGCATGTTGTCTGTTCACAGCAAAATCTTCCACATGCAAGCACCACACCTCAAATGAACTCCAGGCCTTTTATCTGCTTAATTGATAATGACATAACGACGGACTTGCCCACACCTGCCCATGAAATAGCCTTTGAGTCAATTGTCCAATTACTTTTGAGCCCCTGAAATGAAGGGATGGTGTTAAAAAAATGCTTTAGTTTCCTCACATTTTTATGCAATTGTTTTGTTCACCCCACTGAATTAAAGCTGAAAGTCTGCACTTCAACTGCATCTGAGTTGTTTCATTTAAAATTCATTGTGGTAATATACAGAGCCAAAATTAGAAAAAAGTTGTCTCTTTCCAAATATTTATGTTTTAAACAGATCAGTAAATGTTTTGTTTAATGCTAACAATATTAAAGCTTGTGTATGCATTTTTGTCATTAAAGCACCTACGATTAGAATCACAAAGCCTCTGAAAAAGTAAACTGATTATCCACAATGTGTCCCTTGAGGTACACTATATGGACTAAAGTATTGGCACGCCTGACCATTACACCAATTGGGACTTTAATGACCATTCAAATACATAAACTTTATAATATGAACTTGGCACCCACTTTGCAGCTATAACAGCTTCCACTCTTCATGGAAGGCTTTCCACAAGATTTTGGAGTGTTTCTGTGGGAATTTGTGCCCATTTATTCTATAGAGCATTTATGAGGTGAGGCACTGACATTGGATGGGAAGGCCTGGCTCGCAATCCCTTTTCCAGTTCATCCCAAAGGTGTTTGATGGGGTTGAGGTCAGGGATCTATGGGGGCCAGTCAAGTTCTTCCATACTGAACTCATCCAACCATGTTTATGTGGAACTTGCTTTGTGCACTAAGGCACAGTCGTGCTGGAATAGAAAAGGGCCTTTCTTGAAAAACAGCCCCACACCATTATCCCTCCTCCACCAAATATCACAGCTGGCACAATGCAGTCAGGCAGGTAACATTCTTCCGGCATCTGCTAAACCCAGACTCACCCATCTGACTGCCAAACAAAGAAGCGTGATTTGTCTTTCCATATAACATATATTCCATTGCTCCATAGTCCAGTGGCAGTGTGCTTTACCCCACTCCATCTGACACTTGACATGCAACTGCTTGGCCATGGAAACCCATTCCATGAAGCTCCCATGGCACACTCTTTGTGCTTACATTAATGCCAGTGGAAGTTTTGAAATTCTTCAGCAATGGAAACACCTTAGCAGTCGTCAACCCCATTCTGTGACTTTAGATTGTCTTCTGCTTCATGGCCGAGTTGCTGTTGTTCTTCCACTTTCCAATTATACTACTTACAGTTGACCAATGAAACTTCACAAACTGTCTTATTGCAAAGGTGACATCCTATCACAGTCCCATGCTTTAAGTCAATGAGCTCTTCAGAACAACCCATTTTGTTTCACAAATGTTTGTAAGTGAAGACTGCATGGCTGGGTGCTTGATTTTATAAACCTGTGGCAATGGGTCTGATTGAAACACCTGAATTCAATAATTAAAAGGTGTGTCCCAATACATTTGTTTGACATGGATCATGTCACATCTAATGTGACAAAAAAAAAGTGGGATGTGTGATTATACTACTGAAAATTCAATATTAATTCTAGAAGTTTCCTTAAGAGAGCATGCATATTTTAGACTATGGTCAATGTAAAAAGAGCAAACACAATCAGAGAAGATGATCTCAAGAGATGCACTGCCAATGTTCAAATTCCCCATCTAAAAATTTTAAGTATGCAAACTTGCTGAAGCCCTTCATCATTTATTTGCTTTGATTAGGTAAAAACGAAAGTTATCTAGTCAATAGTGAGCCTGTTGATTGGTTTTAATTTAGGAGGGCCTAGTCTGCATATATTTTCTTGCGGTTCACATAGCCAATTCTAATACAGCCCTGATTTGCATGCCACTTATGACAATTGTAACAAAGTGTCTTTGTAATTCGCTGATTAACAGTGTTCTTACACAGTGTCGTATATGCAGATTGAAGAATGGGTCAAGTACTCTCTTGATGAGCCAGTTCATTGCCTGCTAAAATAGTACAAAAGAAGAAGCTCTTCACGCTCTTCATTTTCTCCTGCCAGAACATTCTGGATGAGGGCAAAATAAGGCAATCTTAAGATACAACTCAGCCCCTCCCCTTTACACTAGTCTTATTATACTTCTTTTAAGTCTTAGGAAAAGCCTTTATTAGAATAAGAAAAAAATATACATATACGTTTTAGGATTATGTTCCCTTTTAGTATAAGAAATGCATTAATTTTGAATTAGGGTGTAACAAGAGTGATAGAGTAGCACAGTGGTTAGCACTGTTGTCTCAGTCCAGGCTCTAAGTCCAGTTCTAAGCATCCTCAAACTCAAAAGACAATAAGTAACTTTAAATTGGTACAGTACTATAATTGGTGCCCCCACAATGGACTGGCTCCCTGAAAGGCCAACTTTTATCTGGGAGCTAATGCTACCAGAATGGGAAAAAGCTTCCCATTAACCAGAACCAGGTAAATTGTTTAGAAAATGGATGGACTGATAAACATATTCTAAATTTCGCACTGATCTGTAGTTTTTCTGTCTATTATGTGCTGTATATTATACTTACATAATTGTCCATCTGGTGATGTCCATGAGTTCAAGACTTCAGGCCGTCATTGCCAGCAAAGGGTTTTCAACCACGTATTAGAAATGAACATTTTATTTCCAGTTATTTAATTTGTCCAATTACTTTTGAGCCCCTGAAATGAAGGGATTGTGTTAAAAAAAATGCTTTAGTTGCCTCACATTTTTATGCAATCGTTTTGTTCACCTCACTGAATTAAAGCTGAAAGTCTGCACTTCAACTGCATCTGAGTTGTTTCATTTAAAATTCATTGTGGTAATGTACAGAACCAAAATTAGAAAAAAGTTGTCTCTGTCCAAATATTTATGGACCTAACTGTATATTAGTTTCAGTTTTAGTTTTAGTAATTATAGTATTGTTAAAAAGCTACTATGGAGTTTAGTTTTTGTGTCACAATGAAACAGAACTATACACTTAACAGGTTTGGATATAATATGAATTTAATGTTAGTGGAAGCTTGCTACACTACACAACACACTTTACTATTTGGTTTTGTTTTTGTCTGATAAAAACAAGCATAATCAAAAACAGGTACCGAATATGAACAATTTTACACAATTTTATAATTTTTTAAATATTTTCTGTTTCATTTGTGCTGAACAAATCTGCGCTGACTGTTTGCACTTTTTTTCTTTTCCTTTTATTACCCAGAATGGGCCAATTTGTAATGAACTTTAGGTGAAATTTAAGGTGTGAGGGTTTTTTGCTCTAAATTTCTACAGCACACAACATATCCTGCTTCAACGACAATATGCTTATAATGAATGCCTTCAATATTTCATTCAGAAATCTCAAACACTGGGCTTTGTAATTTTCTACCAGCCATATTGATCTCTGATTCCATCTGAGGCACAAACAATTTATAGACAGAATTTTGCACCTGCAGGCCTGGAAAGATATAAAACATAAAAAAAGAGATTCTACTGTGTTCTGACAGGTGTGACCATGAAAATCACAGGGGTTAAGGAAGAACAAGGCTCTTAGGCTTGAATCAGAGTGCAGACCCCACTTAGTTGTATTTAAGGAAACAAAGAAAAAAAGCATGTAGTGTGAGGGTTAGGGACAGTGAGACTTGAATAGCCCATGTATAAGAATGGTAAACCCTTAATAAGCAGAGCATGAGCAGTTAATAAGAGTATGGACAGGCACAGAATGACAGAGACAGCATCTGAGATTAAGAACAGGAAACTGGAGCCTACCCAAGAAGGTTTGGATTCAAGGCAGGAAAAATCCCTGGTATGCAATATATATGATATGGCTGATATTGAGAACAAAAAGAATATGATATTTCAACTATCTGATTTGAGAGAAAGAAAAAAACATTGAAAAAATGGGGGCAGATATTTTAAAGCATAATTCTGCTACTGGATCATTTTCACAATATCAGGTATTTTGAGCTGTGAATATAAATAAATATAGAATAAATACAAAAACAAATTAGTATGTTTAGCTTTTCATCACTTGGCAGACTCTCTTCCCCCACCTACCTGTAGCTCAGTAGAGACATTGCCAACTCACGAATTTTACAAGTTTTGTATCGCTTCGTTGTTAAACGACGTTTTAAAGCAAAGTGATTGGTCAGCAACATTATGCTGATCTTGTATGATGACCTTGTCAGTCTCCCAATCAGTACCGTTTTATTTTCAAAAATCGGGAGTAGTCTCCCCTAGACTTTCTCGTGTACTCAGATATGGGGATGGTTATTTGAGGACTAGATAGATAGATAAATAGATAGATACTTTATTAATCCCGATGGGAAATTCACATGACAATGATTATATTATGTACATTAAAGAACCATCAAATCAAATTAATAATATACTGAACAATTATTATAAAAGTAAAGTTGAATAAATCGGACTCTGCAGCTGCATGAATAAAAAAAAAAAATCAAGTATGTGTTCAGGTAAAGTACCACTTCCGGTTAATGGATTTGGCCCAAAAGTTAATACAGTTTTGGTTTAACAACCAGATGCCAAATTTCATCCATCTAGTTGCGTTTTTGAGATATTGTGTTTACACTCACTCACACACACACACACACACACACACACACACACACGCACACACGCACACACACACACACACACACACACACACAGACGTAATTCCAAAAAATGGTACTTTCGGACTCGGGGAGTTCTAAGACGTCAGGATTCATCAAAATGTCGAGGTCGAATTTTTTTAATGATTAGTATACGTTCTCTATATTTTGTATACTTTGAGTGTGAAGTGGCAGGTGAATTACTGTCAACAAAAAGCAGGACCCGAGAAATAAACTGAAATGTTACTCACTCGTGATTCTTCTGTCCATACGGTAAAGTTTTTGTTGAGCAGCACATTCCGATTTCAGGCATTTGAATTACATCTTGATTTACAACAAGTGCAAAGAAAGTGCACGTAAATCGCTTTCTATTCCACATGCTTTACACACGTATTCAGCTTGCTCTGTCACTACAAATGCTGTGTGAAAACCCGCCCTCCGTCACCAGCCGCTGTTCACTGGATGAATACGTGCGGGCGGCTCGAGGTGGATGCCTTTCAGTTTTAGAGTTAAATGTTATAAGGGTTAACAACTAACAGCAAGAAAATTAATTCAAAAACGAAAACTAAAATTATGTTTAGTAAATTAATTTTTTTTTTCAGTTAGTCTTTCCAGCTATTTTAATAGTTTCATTTAGTTTTAGTTTTTCATTTCAGTTTTGTTAATTATTTTATGTCAGTTTACGAAAATGTTTTTAATAGTTTCAGTTTTGATTTTAGTTTTCGTTAACTATAATAACCTTAAGCAGGTCATATATTAGATTTAGTAATTACTAAAGGACTAAAAGTGGATGTGAAGCATATCATTGATATTGGTCTATCAGACCATTTACTCTTACTATTTAATATAGAAATAATGATAGAAAAAATGCACTAGAAGCATATTGTTAAAAAAAAACTCTTCTTTGATTTATCAGCTTCAAAATTTACAAACATTCTAAGCAAGCAGTCCATTTGTATTGCTTACTACAATAGTAAGAATAATGTAAACAGTAAGGTGGAAAATTTTAATACTGAAGTGAGAACTACTGCTGACATAGTCGCACCTGAAAAGACAATTAAAAAATCTTCTAGCACTATTATACCATGGAAGACTCAAAGAGTGTCTGATCTAAAGAGAACATGCCGGAGAGCTGAGCATAAATGGAGAAAAACTAAACTGATTATCCACTATGAGATATTGAAGGTTAAAATAACAGAATACAACAACATAGTACATCTTGAGAGGCGGTGTTCTTTCTCTAGAATTATAAATAACACTGCTACTAATCCAAGAGTCTTATTCTCTACAATTGATCGTCTGCTAAACCCAGGTCACTCAATGGAATGCCTCCAAAAACATCCAGTGAAACTTGTGAGGCTTTTGCTGTATTTTTTAATCAAAATATTTATGATATTAGAAATAATATAGTACATCTCCCCAATACTGATCTTCTTAAACCCTGGTACTCCATTATAAACAAATTAATTTAATTTAATTAAATTTCACCAGGATAGATTTACCTGATTTACATAAAATAATTTCTCAACTGAGACCATCCACCTGCGTCCTTGACCCAATACCAACAAGTTTTTTTGAAGAAGCATCCGGCGTGCTAAATGATAGTATTCTTGAAATAGTAAACTCGTTATTAGATACAGGGGTCTTCCCAGACTGTCTTAAGACTGCTGTAGTTAAACCCCTGCTGAAGAAAAATAATCTTGACTTCTCTGCTTTTGAAAATTTTAGACTTATTTCTAACCTGCCTTTCTTAAGTAATTTCCTAGAGAAGGCAGTCATTATACAGCTAAATGACTACCTCAATAAACATGCTATTCTTGATAAGTTTCAGACGGGTTTCAGAACAAATCACAGTACAGAAACTGCACTTGTTAAAGAAGTAAATGACTAGCAGGTAAATGCACACAGAGGTTGTTTATCTGTTCTCATCCTCTTAGATCTGAGTGCCGCATTTGATACCATTGACCATAATATTCTTAGAAATCGCCTTAGTCAATGGGTGCGCCGCTCTGGCAGTTTTGTTATAATTCTTTGTTAGTTGTGGTGATTATACTTTAAAGACACATGATATTCTGTATGGTGTTCCACAAGGCTCTATCCTGGGTCCGCTGCTCTTTTCGATTTACATGCTTTCGCTAGGTCAGATTATCTTGGGGCATAACATAAGCTACCACAGCTATGCTGATGACACACAGCTGTATTTATCAATAGCACCTGACGACCCCGACTCTCTTGATTCACTGATACAATGTCTTACTTGTGTTTCTGAATGAATGACTAGTAATTTTCTCAAACTAAATAAGGAGAAAACAGAAATTTTAGTGATTTGCAAAAATGGATATAATGAGGTTATTAGAAATAAACTTCATGCATTAGGATTTAAAGTCAAGATGGAGGTAAAGAATTTAGGGGTAATTATTGACTCTGACCTGAATTTTAAATCACATATTAATCAGATTACTAGGAAAGCATTTTTTCACCTAAAAAATATAGCAAAAGTTAGACCTCTTATAACACTGCAAGATGCTGAGAAATTCAATCCATCCATCCATTTTCCAACCCACTGAATGCAAACACAGGGTCACGGGATGCTGAGAAATTAGTTCACGCTTTTGTCTTCAGTCGGCTAGATTACTGTAACACACTCCTCTCAGGACTACCTAATGTGAGACAAGCCCCGGACACCATCAGACAGACACTGCATCTTTATAAAGCACACGTTTATTTTCTTTTCCACCATACACAGTCCCGCACAGCACTCTGTGCTCCCAGCACTAATCACCTCTATCACGGGCCTTTCTCTCACTGTCCGTGGGCCGCCTTTCCTCTCTCCATGGGAGCTTAGTTCTGCTACCACTCCCAACTCCAGCTCACTGTTTGTAGGGAGGCGGCCCCTTTTATTCTCACCTGGATGAGCTCCAGGTGCTCTGCCTGACGACACTTCCTGGTGTGGCGGAAGTGTCAGGAGAGCACCCGGAAGCACTCCGGGTGTCCTTGGAAGGATCGTCATCCATGTTCCCAGGTGTGGCGGAAGTAGACATTTCCCGGGCTGTCAGAGGCTCGGGCGCCCCCTGGCAGTGACCAGAGGCCCCAACGGGCTTGAGCCTCCTTGCTCCTCGCCCGTGGTCCTCTCCAGCTCCAAGGCAGTTGCCTCCGCGTGGCCCGGAGGACGAATGTGCCACCTCCTGGTCCTTCCAGGCGTCCCAGCCGGGTCTGTTCCCCAGCCTCTTGCGACACTAAGAAAGACATCAATCGATTGCAACTAGTGCTGAATGCAGCTGCTAGAATCTTAACTAGGAAAATAAGATCCAAGCACGTCTCTCCAGTTCTGATGTCACTACACTGGTTACTTGTGTCATTTAGAATTGACTTTAAAATACTGCTTATAGTTTACAAAGCCTTAAATAATCTTGCTCCATCCTATATTTCAGAATGTCTTTCACCTTACACTTCAGATTGTAACCTTAGATCTTCAAATCAGTGTCTGCTTATTATACCGAGAGCTAAACTTAAAAGAAGTAGTGAGGTGGCCTTCTGCTGTGATGCACCTAAAATCTGGAATAGCTTGCCAATAGGAATTCACCAGGCTAATAAAGGTGGAGCACTTCAAACAACTGCTAAATAACTCATTTTAACATGGCTTTCTCATAGCTTGATTTTAGTTTAATCCTGATACTCTGTATATGCATTTAATTATCAATATCATTCCTGATGGCTCCGTCATCCGTACTAACCCCTACTTTCTCTTCTGTTCTTTTTCCATTTTTCTGTGGTGGCATTCTGTGCCACCACCACCTGATCAAAGCACCGTGATGTCCCTACATTGATGGATTAAAGGCCAGATGTCCACATGACCGTCATCATCAAGTTCTTCCATGTGAACCCTGAATACAATGAGGACTGATTGTGAGGTCATTTATGTTAGGTAGAAATGCCTAGAGGGGGCTGGGTGGTCTCGTGGCCTAGGAACCCCTGCAGATTTTATTTTTTTCTCCAGCCATCTGGAGTTTTTTTTTGTTTTTTCTGTCCTCCCTGACCATTGGACCTTACTTTTTATTCTATGTTAATTAGTGTTCCCTAATTCTATTTTCTTATTTATTTTGTCTTTTTCTTCATTATGTAAAACACTTTGAGCTACATCATTTGTATGAAAAATGTCCTATATAAATGAATGTTGTTGTTGTTGTTTCAGTGCATACTCTCTCTCTCTCTCTCTCTGTCTCCTTCTAAACACATACTCATCCACTCTCACTTGATTGAATGTCCATACACCATTACTGGACTCAGACTGAAACCAATTCAGCAGTGCTAGCCACTGTACAATTGTAAAAACATAATATTGTTATGCTATAGCATAATGTGCTCTGTGTATGCAATATTTCAGATGTCCTGCATAGGTATATTAGGAGGCATGGTGAGCAGGGCAGACCATGACACTGATTCCTCATTAGCAATCTTCATATTCTCCTATTTGATTACTGGGTGCTCCCAGTGCATTTTGTCTAATGTGTGACTGAGTATACAACTGGGCCAATTTAGAGTCCTTAGTCAACCTGCTTTTAAACTTATGTAACGAGAAAGAAACTAAATAAATTTACTTTCTGACAAAATACTATCAGTTCTCCCAAAGTGCATCTAAAATGAAATGTCAGTTTGGGCACTGGTGACTTTGTAGACTTTTGAAGTACTGGATAAACAATAAAAGTCGACTGCACTGTGATCTTATATTGATCAAGAATAATTACACAGGAATCTCTAAGAAAATAGAGACATGGTCTATAAGAGATAAACAATACAGAATAAAAGAACTAACTCACACTGAGCGAGACAAATGGTCACTGATAAAAAAGACACAAAAGATGTAACGAGAAGAAACAAAAGAAACACAAGAGAACAAGAGATGTGAAGAGATCATAAGAGACAAGCACAAGTGATTCATAACAGTTTGCTTAAAGATCTGCTTAATTAAAACAATTTTAGGTGTGTAATGAGACAACAGGTGAAAGCATGCATAACTTGAAGTGTAGCTAAGTGCCTGAGGACATTGTCTGAGGAATGCAGCTAGCGTACATTGTAGTTCTCAGCTGTGAAGTATTATCATAATATAATTTCTATTTCTATCAGGGATGGAATAAAAGATTAACCGCATTTAATCAAACAGTAAAACAAGTCAATTTCAAGATTTAAATAGCTTTGGATCTCTTACCAGATCATTTCAGTGCTCACTTCCCAGAGAGTACATTATTTAAGGTGCTGGTGTTCTGAAAATGTGAAAAATAAATAAAAGCACACCAGAAAGTCATGCCACTGAGCTACAGGACTGCAAAACTAGAATGATCTGGATCAGGGGTAGGCAACGTCGGTCCTGGAGTGCCACAGTATGTGCAGGTTTTTGTTCCAACCCAGTTCCTTAACGAGAACTCAATTATTGCTGATGAAGCACATATTGCTTAAGTGGACATTTTATGCTTCATTTTAGTGGTCTCGCTTGTTAAGGTTCTCCAACCTTAATTGCTTATTTCAATCTTTAAACTGCTGCATTCAGTGTTTTTAATTGCTCCTTATTAGCAATAAGATGTAAAACAGGGGGTAGGCAATGTCGGTCCTGGTGAGCCGCAGTGGCAACAGGTTTTCATTCCAACCCAATTGCTTAATTAGAAACAAATCATTGCCAATCTCAGACCTTATTTAATTTTATGGCTTGTTAGTCTGTGCAATGTAAGGCTTTTATATCGTAGATTTTTTTCCTTTTCCAAGGATATCATCCAAATGATTTGAAGCCTAAAACAGATCATTTTCAGTCTGTCACATTTTTCTATTAAGTGTTTTATTAAATCAAACCGTGCATGATGAACACACACAGATGTAATTGGAAAAAAGCTAGCTGGAGACTGCTGGCTGCTTTGTCTTTTACATCTTATTGCTAATAAGGAGCACTTAAAACACTGAATGCAGCAGTTTAAGATTGAAATAAGCAATTAAGGTTGGAGAACCTTAACAAGCGAGACCACTAAAATGAAGCATTAAAATGTAACTTAAGCAATATGTGCTTCATCAGCAATAATTGAGTTCTCGTTAAGGAACTGGGTTGGAACAAAAACCTGCACATACTGTGGCACTCCAGGACCGACGTTGCCTACCCCTGATCTGGATGATCTAGTGTTTAAGGGAGCTCCATTAATAATAGCATTTGAATCTAGGCTGAAAGTTCTTTACTTTAGTCCAGCATACTCTTATTGGTGCTGTTGATTGAGCTGCACATATTGCAACTCTGCTTCCTATTTATTTATTATTTTAATATGGTATCAGAAATAAATAATTACAACTGTTACTGACACTTCCAATTCTATTTCTTTTGTTGGTATTGTGTTGTGACACTAGGTACAGCTGCCACTTTGCTAAGCTATTATACCCATTTGTGCGATTTGGATTCAATACTTACTGACAAATCACTTTAATTTACTTCAGTTTACAGTCTATAAAATTGTGGACTTTAGTATGTCTATATAAAATTGTTAAGGGGAAGTGTGGTTGAGTGGCTTAGCTCAACAAATCTTTACATTTGTCTGATATGAAGGATAATTTATCTTACATACATTTGTATTCTATAGGAATGCAGTTAATTTACATTTTTGCTTTATTCACTCATATCTTACAGCATTTTATATTATTGACACTGGAGTTTATGTCATGAAAATCCTGGTGGGGCCATGCCAGAATTTTCCTTTTTTGTGTGCAGACTTCTCCAACGTTAACATTAAATTACCTAGCTAATAATATCAGTCCCTCTTTTGCTAATGACTATGGATGTGAAAGTTCATGCACTGTTCAGTAGAATGCAGGTGTCTGGTCTGTCTTGACTGGCATCAGATTGTTATTATATCCTCTGACATTGTCATCATCTGGCAGAATTCAACATTATAGATTGAAACATTAAGGAAATTAAGAGCCGCATAGCCACCAATAAAACCCTCAAGTTTCAATTCAAGCGGTTTTGAGGAGAAAAAGAATAATCCATAAAACATGAAAATGACACAATGCAGATGCACTACAAGGCTCAAACACAAGGCTGGGGGTGTCCGGTAGCAGTGCTAACCACTGTGTTGTCAGGTATTTATTGGGCAATGCAAGACTGGTAAACAGTTGAAAAATAAAATCTTCTACATACTTGATCTTTCTTCATTAATAGTCTTGGCTTTTTGAAACAAGGGTATGACACCACTGGTTTATTTTCCACAAAGGTGAGAAGCCAAAGTAAGGTTTACTTGGTGGATTTTTCAAATTTAGCATCTTCAGGCTGTCCTCCAAAGCAGTGGATGAAGATTAAGATGCTGCTCAGCCCCATTCTATCAAAATAATGTTTTTTCTCCCTAATTACGCTGGGAGAAAATGGTACTGGTCTTTTTATCCCTTACTACTAGCTTGCACTGCATAGCTGTGACTTGGTAAAGCTCAAACTGGAAGAGCAAACATGTATTGAAAAACATAATAACAGAAAAGCAGTATTTATTTTAATACAGAGAATAAGGGACCCTTGCCTTCATGGCTCATTGCTTAACTGGAAATTCAGGTTGCACATGTTTACACATATTCAAATAATATCATCTGGCTTGGATTAACTAGCATGAAGACAATTTAATTTACTACAAAAAGCAATAATTTCCTAGATAAGAAATTATGTTGAATATATGATAAAAATTTGGAAAAAAATTTGCTAAAACAAAAACAAAGTCAAAGGTTGATATTAAATGTGTTACATATTTTGTGCAACATCTGCTAGGGCTGTGCCCCACTGATGCCATAATACAGAAACAATTTATTGGGCATTATTTTGTTTTTATTAGAACTCTGAGGCAGATGCATGCAAGTATTCTATATATCTGCTCATTATATTGTAACCAGTTTTCTTCTCAACTACAGGGCATGAGCCAGCCCTGCACTAGACACAAGTCCATTACAGGGTATAGTCTAGCACAAAAAACCAACATTTATTCACAAAGGCCAATTAAGAGTTGCCTGTTAAACAAATCTATTTATTCCTTTTGGATGTGGAGAGAAACCAAAGAATCCAGAGAAAAATGTGTAAACATGGGAAGAATATTCTCAAAGAAACTGATATGGTTAGTAATCAAAACACTGGTTCCTGGAGTTCTGTGGTAGCAGCTCTAACCATTGTACCACCGTGGAACTTAGTAAACACCTACTGTCTTAATTTCTGTGGTTTCAGTTATGTTTGAGACACTAGCATTCATAGTCTTGTACAGCCAGATTTATTATGTTTAAAATCCATATATAAATATCAATTCAAACTAAAATATTAAACACTTCCTAACATCAGCGTAAGAGCCATTTGTTATTTAGTAAGGTTTTGTTAAATTGATTGAAGTATTTTCTTAGTTATGTTAAATTGTCAGTCAGTCAGTCATTATCCAACCCACTATATCCTAACACAGGGTCACGGGGATCCGCTGGAGCAAATCCCAGGGCGCAATGAAGAAACAAATCCCCGGGCAGGGCACCATCCCACCGCAGGGCAACACACACACACCAAGCACACACTAGAGACAATTTAGGATTGCCAATGCACCTAACCTGCATGGTCTTTGGACTGTGAGAGAAAACCAGAGCACCCGGAGAACATGCAAACTCCACGCAGGGAGGACCCAGAAAGCGAACTCAGGTCTCCTTACTGCAAGTCAGCAGCATTACCACTGCACCACCGTGCCGCCCTGCTAAAATGATTGCCTACATATTAATGCATATTCTATGGGTGATTCTATCATATTCCCCATAAGCTAAACTGAAATGGAGTGTTCTAATTATTTCTTGTCCCTCTGACTACAGATTAGTCCAAGTTTATGATCTGTCATGCAGTTGGTAAGGCATGGAAGACAAAGAGTTTCAAACTGTATTGAATCATATTGGACTTATTGACCATTGTAAATGCCACACAGCTGGACGGGCATCCTGGCCAGAAGAGGGGATGGTTCCTTACCCGGACGGGAGGCTCCTAGCAAGCAGACAGGCCGGGGAGGAGAAGGGGATCAGACCTGGAAAAGAGAGCCAGAAAGAATGGGCCGACAGCCCATTAGAAAGAGAAGATGTTGCTGGGGGTTTTTTTACTCCCCCAGCATGCTAGATGGCAGCAGCCTTGCATATTGGTGCCCTGTGGGAAGCCAGCAGGAAATGCCGGGAAATGTAGTCCAGCAGAGACTTTGGTGTATTGGAGAGAGAAACCTGTCATTTGGTGCTACTTTGTGGTATTGTGGAAGGAATACAGTTGAATAAACCATCCCTTATTTGCACCCAGGACTCTGTGTGTTCGTGTTGGGGGTTTGGGCTGTTGACGCTCTGGTTTCTGTCACACCATTTTGAATGTGCCATACATATAGAACATACTGAATGTATTAAGTAAAGCCTATGTAAGTTTGCTTTAGAGAAATGACACAACCTTTCAGTATAGAAAGTAAGTGAAGTTTAACAAGAAATTCCTTCAGTGTTCTAATGGAAAACTCCCATAGCTTATCATCGTCATCTGCAAAAACATAGGTTGATGAACAAAACATTTTAATTCTATGTTTGTCCTATTATTTTCTTCTTTTCAATAGAGTGTACTCAAATCAGAAAGGCATATTCAACAAATAAACAATACTATGAATATGAAAAACAGCAGCACTAATTACAAAGGAGCAAGGTATCAACTATTTCAACTTTACTGTCCCTGAAGGCCGCACAAACTTCAGTTTCCACTGCATGGGCAGCACAACTTATTCCATTGCTGCTTCACAAGCATATCTCTTTCTTTGTTTCTGAAAAAATGTTCCAATGTTCTGTCATGGACGTGGACAATACACTTCCAAATTGCTAGTTACTAGGCTCAAGACTTTTGTCCTTATTTTGAGTGAAGAGTAATTCATACTCCATCACTAGACATTTTCTAAAGCTAACTTTGCTAAACAATAGCACTTAAGAGATTGGTTCACTTACATAAATATCAGAATGTCTTGCACACTGGACTTATTCACATGTGTCCTCAACCTGTCAACTTTCTCGTGAAGTCATGGGCTAGCCTCCATTTGTGAAAAGAGTAATGAAAAACAAGACTTCATTAATGATTTCATAGCACTGAAAAATTATTATGGAATATTTCCATGCTGTTTTGGCTATTTTTATTTTTTGACTAAAATAAAATAAAATACATAGATAACAAAATAAATGACTATTTTCTAATATTTTCAGTTGGATCTGTGACTCTGAATGTCTCCCACTGTTTTGAGGTATGCCACTAAGCAAGTCCATGCACCTTTTAGTTTTGCTTTACACTGTCTGTAAGCATACATTTGTGTAAACAGTGATATTGTATCAGAATAAAGTATACATACTGTGCAACGTATGCTACTAGCACTTGAAAAGTGAGGCTAGTGCCTCATACAATAGTTTCTTAAATAATACTTACAAGGAGAATTAAACCTCCCTCATATGATTTCCCCATTTTACTATACAGAAAGTGCTGCTTTTTTCTTCCTCCTGATGTCCATGTCAGTTTTTATTAAATCTGAGGGCCCGGCAGCTTCAGCACAGTAGGGCAAACAGAGTTGTGTATTGGATTAAATCTCCAGCGTGAATAAATTCCTTTCACAGCAAGCGTAAAGAAATGAGCAGGGCTGAAACCCTTTGGAGCAGAAAATGTCACAGTGATTTCAACTACATTACTGCGTGGAGAAAGGTCTAATGAAACCCCTATTTGAATGTCATACCTGCTTACTGCAGAATTCTCCTGAAAGTTTATTTGATATGTCTAAGCCAATTATCAAAGTCTCAGTGATAAGAAACAGCTCAGTGGGGCTGAACAGAGCCTGAATGGAATGACTAAGTTGTTGGGAATTCATGCGTCTCTCCTTTGAATAATTAACTTGGCTCTATGCAGAAACCGTACACTTAAAAAACTAATTTTCTCCCTGCACAAAGGTTTTGCCCTTGCCTTGCCTTTGAAAAGTCAGCTGCTTCACTGAAATCTGTTTAACTAAAAAAGAGTATAAAAGAACATCCAATTCTTTTTTTCAATGACAGTTTGATTTCGCTGCCTGTGTAATAAGTGCTGGATGAATAAAGTAAAAATTCATAAAAAATTACAAATTGGGAAACTGATAACATAATTGGCTAAGCTGGTAAAATGCAACAGTAACATGAGTCAGATTACATACAGTATATTGTAGTTTTCAGTCATTTTAAAATAACCTCTACCTTTATGTTTCCTTAAATTTAAAATTATTTACTAAATATCTACAGAATGGGATGTGCAATAGTTGAAATTTATTTCTTTTTTCTTATATTTGTACTTCACCCAAAACACATATTTTGATCCTATATTTTTCCTCAGGCTCTACTGGTATTTTGTCTTTTGCTTTGTACCTTTTTTTGTTTGTTTATTTTTGTCCCTTAAAAGTAATATAATTTCACTTTCCATTCCAGTGCGGTTTTTATTTTTGCTATTTTTTTGGTCTAGCTATAAGAGCTGCTATTTTTTTAATGCAACATTATTTAATGTTTCCATATAGCATTAGTATGCTCATGTCCTTCATGTCATTATTACAAAAACAAGGCGGAGTACCATAAAAAAAGTTTTAACCTAGAACTTGTCTGTGAATGACACTGTAGAAAATCTGCAGAGTTTTCACCTACCTCATCACTTACCTTTACTCTTCTTCTCCCTCTGTCTCTGTCTCTCTCTCTGTCTTACTCTGATTACCAGCATTCTTTTTCTCATTCTTATCACCTTGACATTTAAGCATTTGATCATTTGCAACTCTTAGGGTGTCTGTATTGAAATATTACACAACAGAGGGTTTCATTTTTTCATTTCTGAAGGTTAATCATACACTTCGCAAATGGATAGCTCCTTCTTCTGTTCTTGTAAACAGCTTTTTAAAGGTTTGTGAAACTTTTCAAATTAATCTATCAAATATGTGTGTTTGTAATAATGTAAATTATTATCCATCATTTTCTGAATGGATACCACAGCCTAGAATATCAGCCCATCATAGGATCACAGGGCACATTAATGCACACAATTTTACAGTCAATATAATTTTTGAAATTAATTGTCTTTGAAATATAGAGTAAAGAATAGTGCCCAGACAGCAACTAACCACAATAAACAATCACATGTATACTGCTTTACATAAATGATAATGTAAGGTGGAAGTGTATGTTCTTAGTTGATACTAGTCTTTTTATTTAGTGTTATGATGTATGTGTGGAAGTAGATTCAAAGAGAAAACACATAGAAATCAAGCCAAAGTTTCTGGAACTGTGATACACCAACTTTAAATATTTTGTAACCATGTTGTCTAAATAAGAAAATATTTTTCTTTATTCTGCTAGTCATCAGGGATCATAAGTACTACTAGGGCAGGGTATCTGAGCATACTCTATCTATAAATTAGGGCTGTGCAACTGTATCCAGAAGACTGTTTATACATGGTATTATTGTCTAGAAACAAAGATCTTCTTAGTTCTCTTTGAAGCTTGGCTATGTTCATGAATTAGCACAATTGTTAGGTAGGTCAATAATGCCATGCCTTAGACAAGGAAATGAAACATAATCAAAAAAGAGAGACCAGTTAATATGTACACTAATAGAAATGCCCTGTGTATGCAATACAATACAATACAGTTTATTTTTGTATAGCCCAAAATCACACAGGAAGTGCCGCAATGGGCTTTAACAGGCCCTGCCTCTTGACAGCCCCCCAGCCTTGACTCTCTAAGAAGACAAGGAAAAACTCCCCAAAAAAAACCTAGTAGGGAAAAAATGGAAGAAACCTTGGGAAAGGCAGTTCAAAAGAGAGACCCCTTTCCAGGTAGGTTGGGCATGCAGTGGGTGTCACAAGAAAGGGGGTCAATACAATACAATACACAGAAAAGAAGAAATCCTCAATAATAAAAAAAAAAAAATTTAGAAGTACGGAGCAGAATTTAACAGTAGAATGATATCACATAATAAGATTTAGATAATTTTAGACTCCTGGAGACCTCATCCATCAAGCTGCCCTCCCCCATTTGGCCATTCCACGGCTGAAACAGTGTTGGGCCAGCCAATCCGATGAAAGGACCCCTCTTTCTCACGATTCCTGCGATCCTCCATCAGAGATGACTTCACCTTAGGCAGGCAAAACAACTTGGCAGGTGGGCCGTGGCACCAAGTGCCACATTTGAGTACCGAGAAGAGAAACAGAATAGGTGATGGTTAGTATCCAGTTCTAACTATCATGTTACTTATGTTTTAGTGCTAATGATTAACAACAGAGATGCAGTATGTACAGTTAATCAGCAGCTCTAGTCAGGATATGCTAAACTGAAGTAGTGAGTCTTCAGCCGGGATTAAAAAGCTGAGACCGAAGTGGCATCTCTTATAGTAACAGGCAGACCATTCCACAGTTTAGGGGCCCTGTAACTAAAACTTGACCTCCCATTGTTATTTTATTAATCCTTGTATCATGATGTTATGTGCTTTTGAATACTGACTGTGCTTTATGCTCCAATCATGTATTCATTTTATAAACCTTCTTAATTCAATTTTTAGATTCATGAGAAGCTGTAGCATACCACAACAGGATTGAGGTAAAACGAGCCAACCCTGGAAGGGCACCAGTCCATGGCAAAGTAATGCGAGTTTAAATGACCTGGACAGGACAAGATCTATGTACATGAAGAGTACTCTCCATTTGTTGGAAGGCAAGTGGAAAAGGGAAAACAAAGGGCACCGCTTCTTACATGTTTTCCTCTTCCATCCTCTTTTCAGGAGACCATGACCACGAAGAAGAACCACCTTGACTGTGCCATGGATTCCCTTTCTAGCCCTGCCTGTTTCAGTAATAAACACTCAAACACTCTATTTATTATTATTATTGCAGCAAAAAGATGGCAACATTTAAAGACTGTTGAAAGAAGAAGGCACATTGGTGTGACCAGACTAAAAACTGAATTGATGATTTCTTTTTTAATCTGTCCATTAAATGGCTATTAAAACAGGAAATAATTTGATACTCCAACTCTTTTTAAAAGTAAGCAGAAAAACAAAAATTAATAATCTTAATGCACAATTGTTGGGGAAATTCTCCTTAAATAATTGTCAAGATCACAATTCTAATGTTTTCAAGATGTTTTCTCTAATACAGTAATCCCACCCTTGTTTTTTCTTTTTAGATTAAAAAGTATAGTTTTTACCATCATCATAAAGAGGCAGCAATGCAAGAAAATTCTGGTCCTTTTTAAGCCTGTCTCCACGTCTGCTAGTTTGTGTAATTGCTGATTCTGAAGAATAGCTATCTTTACAATCTTAACCTCGACCTACAATTGTCTAAGATGCAGCAGCTAACAATGTGTGAAACACAGCAGGATTGCAATACATTTTGAAGAACAACAATTGGATGACTCCATTTCTTAAGCCATTTCACTCCTGTGAATGACTAATTTCCAAAAATGTCCCACCAACTAAATCTTAATCTAATTTCTTCTACAATTTGAATCAGTTTAATTTTGTGGAGCTCTAGTTGTGTAATCCTGTGTGTTATAGCCAGAGGTAGGTAGAGTAGACAAAAATTGTACTCAAGTAAGAGTAGCGTTACTTCAAAATAATATTACTCAAGTAGAAGTAAAAAGTAGTCATCCAAAAAATGACTCAAGTAAGAGTAAAAAAGTACTTGGTGAAAAGACTACTCAAGTACTGAGTAACTGTTTGATCATAATAAATTATTTATTTTTTTAGAAATGTTATAATAAGACAGACAAAATGAGTAAAAATAAATAAGTTTTTACAAAATAAAGATGCACAAATAACACAAAATTCCAAATCTCAGTTTTTCACAACAAAGCTTTTGAAGCCAATACCTACAGTAGGTAACATGTATGTTTGAACAGTGCAAACTACTTACAGTGATAAGATATACTGTACACTGGCAGTATAATACTGCATATTCACTTGCCCTCCAAATAGCACAGCTGATAGAAATAACATGAACAAGGCAGCTTGTGCACATACAAGAAGTCTCACTTTACCTTGACTATCTGTGTATGTTTGGTTAAAACGTATTTGTTCTTCACTCAGTGAAGTGATAGTTAAGCAGGAGTTGGCTCTCATTTTTCATGTACAGTATTCTTTCTTTCCCTGTCCGCTGTCTGTGAGGAATTTGTGCCACTAGGACGCGACAGTTTGTGTGTGGTCATGTGACTGCATGGCTACGTCTGATTTGTGAAACGGAGCCATGTGATTATTGTTGCTACATCTGATTGGTGAAACAGTCATGCAGTAGATCCACTGGTGGATTCTCTCTGGCAAAAATATAGTGTACAGTAATCCCTCGCTATATCGCGCTTCGCCTTTCGCGGTTTCACTCTATCGCGGATTTTATATGTAAGCATGTTTAAATATATATCGCGGATTTTTTGCTGGTTCGCGGATTTCTGCGGACAATGGGTCTTTAATTTCTGGTACACGCTTCCTCAGTTGGTTTGCCCCAGTTGATTTCATACAAGGGACGCTATTGGCAGATGGCTGAGAAGCTACCCAACTTAATTTTCTCTCTCTCTCTCTTGCGCTGACATTCTCTGATCCTGACTAGGGGGATTGAGCAGGGGGGCTGTTCGCACACCTAGACGATACGGACGCTCGTCTAAAAATGCTGAAAGATTATCTTCACATTGCTCCCTTCTGTGCAGCTGCTTCATGAAGCGACATGCTGCAGGGTGCTTTGCATACTTAAAAGCACGCAGGGCACGTATTGATTTTTGCTTGTTTGTTTTTCTCTGTCTCTCTCTCTCTCTCTCTCTCTCCTCTTTGTCTGCTCCTGACGGAGGGGGGTGTGAGCTGTCGCCTTCAACAGCTTTGTGCCGCGGTGCTTCACATACTTAAAAGCCAAACAGCCCTATTGATTTGTTTGCTTTCTTCTCTCTATCTGTCTGACATTATCTGCTCCTGACGCGCACTCCTTTGAACAGGAAGATATGTTTGCATTCTTTTAATTGTGAGACGGAACTGTCATCTTCTGTCTTGTCATGGAGCAGAGTTTAAACTTTTGAAAAAGAGACAAAGTTTGTTTGCAGTGTTTGAATAAAGTTCCTGTCTCTCTACAACTTCCCGTGTTTCTGTGCAAATCTGTGACCCAAGCATGACAATATAAAAATAACCATATAAACATATGGTTTCTACTTCGTGGATTTTCACCTTTCGCGGGCGGTTCTGGAATGCAACCCCCGCGATGGAGGAGGGATTACTGTACTGTATCTAATGGAAAGAAAGTAACGATTCGAGTGTTGCCCAATGTGGCAGAGTAAGAGTAGTGTTTCTTCTTCACAAATATACTCAAGTAAAAGTAAAAAGTATGGTGCAGTAAAACTACTCTTAGAAGTACAATTTTTTTTAAAAGTTACTCAAGTAAATGTAACAGAGTAAATGTAACTCATTACTACCCACCTCTGGTTATAGCAACATTAGCTGTTTTTTCCCTTTTATAAATCCCAGAAATGTACTTTTGCGAACTTTTCTATCATTTAGTAGGTTCTAAATGTGTCAGTTAAGCATTGTAAACAAATGATAACCAATATCATATCATTTTTCTGGGTTAAGATAACAGTTTGATTCCCCTATATCCAACAGACGCTAGTTTGATTGGTTTTACAAAATGTGCTTGGGTCCTTCATTTTGTCTCGAATCAGGTAATTTAATAGTACCATTGGTAGTGACACAGGCAGCTGTAACATTCACTTCAAAAGCTTCAAAAGTCACCAATTTATGTTACCAAAGACATCCCCCCTCCCCCCCCAGGCAATTTTTGTACAAGAATGACCAGACATAGGAGTCCTTATACTGTACAAACAAAACCCATCCATCCATTTTCCAACCCGCTGAATCCGAACACAGGGTCACGGGGGTCTGCTGGAGCCAATCCCAGCCAACACAGGGCACAAGGCAGGAACCAATCCTGGGCAGGGTGCCAACCCACCTCAGGACACACACAAACACACCCACACACCAAGCACATACTACGGCCAATTTAGAATCACCAATCCACCTAACCTGCATGTCTTTGGACTGTGGGAGGAAACCGGAGTGCCCGGAGGGAAACCCACGCAGACACGGGGTGAACATGCAAAACTCCACGCAGGGAGGCCCCGGGAAGCGAACCCAGGTCCTCAGGTCTCCCAACTGCGAGGCAGCAGTGCTACCCGCTGCGCCACCGTGCCACCCACAAACAAAACCATTCTTCCATTTATCAAACAAGCTCAGATCCACAAAGAAGCCTTGTTAATGCCATCAAATACATTTTGCTAATTCCTTGTTAACATATTTTCTGGTATTGGCCATAGAGCCATTGATCCCTCACACTTAGTCCCATTGACATTATGCCTGCACTATTAACCTTAATTATCAATAGTGATAGGACTAACTGTGGCTGGCAAACACATCTATTAGCATCTTGCATTTAATGATGGAGCCTCCATCACCAATTTTGTGGCTCATAATGTGGTCATGGTCGTTAATGTAGTGGTTCTTATGTGTTTTGAATTCTGATTAATCATAGTAGGTGGTGTAGTGAACACAGTCCAGATTGTATACAGTACAACTAACTTTCCCATAAGAAGCATTGTGTTTCTTGTTTACCTGCATTGCCACAGATACGGCTGCAAAGACCCAGAAGTTAATGTCCGTTCAAAGTAATAGTGTCAGTGGGCATATAGCATGTACAGTAGTAACTCTAGAAACATTTACACTACACACTGTTTTTGCACTATGTGCCGGATATGTCGCTGTATATCACCTAATTTTTTTTTTGACACCAGTGCAATTGTAGACCAGCTTGAATCTGATATGGTAACTGATTCAATCCTAAATCGAAATCCCACTCTGGTCACAACACCATTCCTCCACTGGATGAAGGAACAACCTATGGCTGTCAGAGGTCTACTGCATTTAACAATCATGTTGTCCGGCATATTAGCAATCACATTTTCTGAACGCTTTGGTATTCTGTTACAAACAAATAATAGGTACATATTGTCTGTGTAAGTACTTCAGTTGTTTCACTGTACTTGACATCTATTTCCCCTTTTGCAGTGCCCATTTTTTTAATGGTTCTTTGCTGCAGAAAAACAGATATCATCCATCCATCCTCTTCTGCTTATCCGAGATCAGGACGCGGGGGGCAGCAGCTTGAGCAGAGATGCCCAGACTTCCCTCTCCCCGGCCATTTCTTCTAGCTCTTCTGGGGGAATCCTGAGGCGTAGACATAGTCCCTCCAGCATGTCCTGGGTCTTCCCCGGGGCCTCCTCCCGGTTGGACGTGCCCAGAACACCTCACCAGGGAGGCGTCCAGGAGGCATCCTGATCAGATGCCTGAGCCACCTCATCTGACTCCTCTCGATGCAGAGGAGCAGCAGCTCTACTCTGATTTCAAGTTGCGGCAAATCCTTTTCTGTTGAAAGATATTTCAAATAATGTAACAATGATGCCTTGGGTTCCAATACACTAAAGCAAATGATAATAATGTCGGGAGCACTTGATTCAACGTGGGCATATGCCTTTCTGTGATTTATAACCCATGAAGACTGTTTTAGGATAGTTTTACATCTACTTCTTTTAGTTTCTTGTTCTGGTGTCAGAGGTTACTAGCATGTGGCATACCATTGCAGGGCAGCTTTTACCACTTCTTTATTTAGTTACAGCGAATCGAGGTTCCGTTTTTTAGCTGTTTTACTGCTCTCTCATCGTTAAGAGGTGGATCTTTTTGGCATAGGAAAGCATGAACCCAAATTGGTCTCCTTTCTAGTTTTAGCGCCTTAGTAGAGATTAGGAGTACCTGGTGTAGCCTGTTAAGTTATGGGGCCAGTTCTCTTACTTGAAGACATTTACTATGGGCCTGTATCCAGGTTCAGACTCATGTGTTGTCATCTTCAGTGGGCTAGCAAGAGCAGCCTTTACCTGCAAGTATAAAGACTTGATAGTTTTGCTCACTATTAGAGAGTATTACAACATTTCATCTGTGACTGTTTAAAGTCATTGTGGAAGTTGCCGGCCATTGCATTAGTCTTCCCATTAATACCTCATGAGGTGTTAGGCCATGGGTTTGTTTAGGGTACCCCTTTACTGACATTAATGCTAGTGGAAGTGGCCATTTTATTCCAGTCTCTACTTAAAGAGTCTTAGGTAATATGTCTTTAATGGTCCTTTCTGCCTGTACTGAACTCTGCAGGTGGTAAAAACATTATATAAGTGCCCTTTAATTGTGTCTTCTATTTACAATCTTCAGCATAGACACTTCAACAACAACTTATTCACTGTAGTACCTCCACCCACTTGAAAAACACATCAACCACAACAAGTAAATATTAAAAAGTCTGACATTTTGGTGGCTTAGCATAGTCAATTGAAATTTGTACAAAAGGAACATTTAGCTAGTTTTACAGAATTCAAACAATTGGCATACACACTGTACCTTTGTTGCTATAGAAGTAAACCCTGAAGCAAAATAGTCTCCATTTAATCTTTTGTTTACAATGTCAATCATTCCTTCATTTTTGGTACTTGTGAGAATGAAAACTATATTTAAAAAAGCCTGGTGTATACTGGGTTGGCTAACCAAAGGAGATGGGAACAAGGAGTCTCAGGATATGGGTCATGGAAAAACCAGAGATCGACCAACGACAAACTAATCAGAATCAGAATCAGAATCAGCTTTATTGGCCAAGTATATGTACACATACAAGGAATTGGACTCCGGTTTTACCTAGTATTGTCCCTGATGCTGTGAGATTGACTTAAGTGTTCATGAGAGTGATGGCCTGAGGAAAGAAACTGTTCACATGTCTGGTAGTTTTGGCGTACAGTGCTCTGTAGCGCCTACCAGAGGGAAGAAGTTGAAAAAGGTTGTAACCAGGGTGTGATGGGTCTGCAATGATGTTTTCTGCCCGTTTCCTGACTCGAGATCTGTATAAGTCTTGAATGGAGGGCAGATTAACACCAATGATTTTTTCTGCAATCCTGACTGTCCGTTGAAGTCTGTTCCTGTCCTGTTTTGTGGCTGAGCCAAACCAGACTGTGATAGATGAACAGAGAACAGACTGGATTACTGCAGAGTAAAATTGGATGAGCAGCTCCTGAGGCA
The DNA here is from genome assembly GCF_900747795.2 of Erpetoichthys calabaricus. Taxonomy (NCBI): domain Eukaryota; kingdom Metazoa; phylum Chordata; class Cladistia; order Polypteriformes; family Polypteridae; genus Erpetoichthys; species Erpetoichthys calabaricus. Next base: position 90,001,985 of record NC_041400.2, on the reverse strand, counting down.
GGTTGAACTTCCTGAGCTGGCGCAGGAAGTACAACCTCTGCTGGGCCTTTTTAACAATTGTGTTTATGTTTAGTTCCCACTTTAGGTCGTGGGAAATTGTGGATCCCAGAAACCTAAAGTTTTCCAGAGCAGACACAATGCTGTTGAGTAGTGTGAGAGGGGGCAGCACTGGGGGGCTTCCTCCTGAAGTCCACTGTCATCTCCACAGTTTTAAGCTTGTTCAGCTCCAGGTTGTTTTGACCGCACCAGAGGGCCAGCTGTTCGACCTCTCGTCTGTATACAGACTCGTCACTGTCCTTGATGAGACCAATTACTGTCATATCATCTGCGAACTTCAGGATTTTAACAGACGGGTCTCTTGAGGTGCAGTCATTTGTGTAGAGGGAGAAGAGCAGAGGAGAGAGGACACATCCCTGGGGGGCACCAGTGCTGACTGTTCGTGTGCTGGATGTGATTTTCCCAGTCTCACTTGCTGCTTCCTATCTGTCAGGAAGTTTTTGATCCACTGGGAGATGGGAGCTGGTACAGTGAGCCAAGTGAGTTTGGTGTGGAGGACTTCTGGAATGATAGTGTTGAACGCCGAGCTGAAGTCCACAAACAGGATCCTAGCATATGTCCCTGGAGAGTCGAGATGTTGCAGGATGTAGTGCAGCCCCATGTTGATTGCATCATCCACTGACCTGTTTGCTCGGTAAGCAAACTGTAGGGGGTCAAGCAGGGCGTCTGTAATGTCCTTCAGGTAGGTCAACACCAGTCTTTCAAAGGATTTCATGACCACAGACGTCAGGGCGACTGGCCTGTAGTCATTTAACCCTGCAATGGAGGTTTTCTTTGGAACCGGGATAATTGTGGAACGCTTAAGGCAGGAGGGAACTTCACATAGCTCCAGGGATCTGTTGAAGATCTGTGTAAATATGGGGGCCAGCTGATCAGCACAGACTTTAAGACAGGAGGGTGACACACCATCTGGACCTGGTGCCTTCCTGATCTTCTGTCTCCTGAAGAGCTGACTCACGTCCCCTTCACAGATCCTGAGTGTAGGTTTGGTGTCATTGGGGAGGGGCAGGGGCTTGGTAGTGAGTGCTGGGACTGTATTTAGATTGGCGTGGGTGAGAGGTGTGAAAGAGGGATTATCAAACCTGCAGTAGAACAAATTCAGCTCGTTGGCCAGTTGATGGTTCTCTTCAGTATGGGGGGATGGTTTCCTGTAGTTGGTGATGTCTTTCAAACCTCTCCACACTGATGCAGGGTCGTTGGCTGTAAACCTATTTTCCAGCTTTTCAGTGTAGCACTTCTTTGCTACTCTGATCTCCTTTGTCAATGTGTTTCTGGCCTGATTATACAGGATTCTGTCCCCACTTCTGTAGGCCTTCTCCTTACCCTTGCGAAGCTGCCTGAGTTTTGTAGTAAACCAGGGTTTGTTGTTGTTGTATGTGCGAAAAGATTTCATGGGCACACACATATCCTTACAAAAACTGACGTAGGATGTCACAGTGTCAGTAAGCTCATCCAGGTCTGTCGCTGCAGACTCAAAAACACTCCAATCAGTACAGTCAAAGCAGGCTTGTAGTTCCAGCTTTGCCTCGTTGGTCCATCTCTTCACCGTTTTCACCACAGGCTTTGCAGATCTTAAGTTCTGCCTGTAAGTTGAGAGAAGATGAACCAAACAGTGGTCTGAGAGTCCCAGGGCAGCACGAGGGACAGAGCGATAAGCATCCTTTAATGTAGTGTAGCAGTGGTCCAGTGTGTTTTTGTCCCTGGTAGGACAACTTAATATGCTGACTGAATTTTGGCAGTTCTTGCCTGAGGTTTTCTCTGTTAAAATCACCAAGAACAATGAGCAGGGAGTCCGGGTGTTTGTGCTCCATGTTAGTTATCTGGTCAGCCAGGTGTTGTAATGCTTCACTAACACAGGCCTGAGGTGGGATGTAAACACCAACCAGAATAAACGAGGAAAACTCCCGCGGTGAATAGAACGGTTTACAGTCAATGAAAAAAGACTCTAAGTGAGGGCTGCATGTTTTGATTAGTACTGTGACATCTGTACACCAACCTTCGTTTATGTAGAAACAGATTCCACCTCCTTTCGTTTTCCCCGAGAGCTCCATGACGCGGTCCGCACGGAGAAGTTGGAAGCTCGGCAGGTATAATGCGCTACCGGGGATGTGCTCACCAAGCCAGGTTTCAGTGAAGCACAGGAAGGCAGATCTGGAAAAGTCCGTGTTTGTTCTGTTTAACAGTAGCAGTTCGTCCATCTTGTTGGCCAAAGAGCAGACGTTCGCCAGGTGTATTGAAGGGAGCGCAGTTCGAAATCCCTGGTGGCGCAGTTTAATCTGATGAGAGCCAGATATTGTCACTCTCCTACAGATAACAGAAAAGGGTCTAATGTCTGAGGAGGCAGAATGAAAAAGACAGAGACAATTGAATGACCAAGGAAGAAGGATATTAGTCAGAGAGCCATGTTCTGTGGGGGTCCATAGAGAACTTAAAAACCTGCTTGGAAGAGGAGAAATCCAGGAGGAAGCTTGAGGAGAAGCCAGTTTATGCAGGCAACCTGGCAGCACAGATGCTAGGAGTTACTTCTCAGTAAGCAGAGTAAACTATCACCAGTGTCCTCCAGAAAACAACTCTCAGTCAGGAACAGTAAGCAGAGGTCAAGGAAGAAATCATAGCTACTGGACCAGAGAATTCCCAATCAGTTTTAAGGAAGAGACCAAATGAGCAAAAATAGTTGGGTTCCACATTCCCAATTTCACTTTTCTAATACAAAATATTGTTCAGTTTTGTACACAATTTTTCTCCCCTTTATATTTAATCTGAGGTCTTAAACAATTTAGAAGAATGACAGAAATTTTACAATGAGGCTAACAGGATTCTAATCATTCAATAGGTGATTTCATTCATTCAAATCCCTTAAATAATTTTATTTAAATGTTGAAGCGACAATTTGCTTCAGAATTAAATTGGATTATAAAAACTTATAAAAATGTAAATGCTTATATATTTTAATAAAAACATTCGTTTAACGTTTTAGCTTATGAAACCTTCTATTGTCTATGTAGTAACATTCTATCTGTATATGAATTTAATATTAAATTACTAAGGTTGGCTCTTGTACATAAAGCACTGATGTATTTGATGTAGCCCATTAGTCTTAAAAATATACATATTTTTTATGACATTAAAGACGAGAAAAGAAACCAATATAACATATATATCTTATAACATAGAGTTTGTCTCCATTTAAGAACTTTCTACGCAGTCTGTACTACTGTGTAGGCTATTAGCACATTGAGAACAGAGGTTCCACTGCTTTTACTAGTGAAACATTACTTGCATTCCAATTCCAAGATAAATGGTTTTGTAAATAAATGTCAATTTATGCACACAAAAAAGAAATGATTTTTTGTACCCATAACTTCCTGATAAAGCTAACTCATGCATGCTATATTGCTGTTGTCTGGTGTCATCCATGCATATACTACAGAGTGCTGATTCTGTAGAAACGCCAGAGTTTATAGTTCTGTTGTTAACCATATTCTATTGCACTGTTTATGATATACACTTTATGTTTGCAACTGGAACAACAACCAGGCAGGATGCCAGTCTACTGCAGAGTGAACACACCCACTCACAAACACCAGACCCAGTTTGGCAAAGCCATTTTGCCTAACATGCATGTCTTTGAACTGTGGGAGGACTCTCGAGCATCTGGAGGAAACCCAAATAGACACAGGGAGAATATGTAAACTCCACTCAGGCAGCACCTGGGATGCGTACCCTGGTTTCCTTATTGTGAGGCAGCAGTGCTACCACTGCTCAATTTATTTTTACTACTTATCAATTTTAATATCATATCTAAAATATATTACCTAAAACACTGACACATAATTAATAATTGTAACTCTCTTTAGACATATCATACACACAATGTACACAAATATATCAGCTCAAGAATAAATACACTTTCCAAAGCATCACAGTATGTACCAAATATTATACTGTATATTCAAAACCAACTGCAATATCCATCCATCCATTATCCAACCCGCTATATCCTAACTACAGGGTCACAGGAGTCTGCTGGAGCAAATCCCAGGCAACACAGGGCACAAGGCAGGAAACAAACCCCAGGCAGGGCGCCAGCCCACCTCAGCAACTGCAATATTTGTGTCCTAAATTAACTCAATGCTCTGTTAATGTAAACTAAAAGTATGCCTAATTTTCTACATCATTTCTTTCACATAAAGCAACATCTTTCAACTCACTCAGCTTTCTTTCAACCTATTTAATCACTTGCAACATTTCTCCTCAAACAATCCATCTTATAAAACAAACAAAGCAATTTATTCATCTCTTTCATTCCATTAAGCATTTCCTCATTCTCTCTCACAGTGCATAAGAATTCTGTTTGCTTATTTTAACACAGAATATTCTCACTCCAAAGAAAGACCAGTTAGTTGTTATTGCATTGGATTCTGAACATTGAGAAGATTCAGTGCAGTAAAAAGCATGTCTGTTCTAATGAACCTGCCTATAAGGGCAATGTCTTTTAAAGTGTCCTGTCTTCACACATGTCTAACAAAGGTAGTGTAGAAGGTCCATGTCTGCATATGTTACTTCATACAAGGTATATACTCCACTCTCACAAAGAATATATACCAGTCATTACAAAGCAATATATTTAAGTATCCATGGATTAAAATTGGCATATGTGTAGAATAACCAGGTCTAAGTAGGTCAGCTTGTTATCATGCCTGTATTAAAACTTAGTCATCATAACCACCTCATATGCACACTATTATACTACTTATTTTCCATCTTTGTGGAGGATTCCCTGCATTTCCTCTTTAACCAACAGTCAACTTCAGACCTTGCACTGAACACTTACTATTAACTTAAAAAGAATCAGCCAAAGATAGATACATGCCCTCTTTCTGTGCATCCATTGACGTTGCCAACAGACCACATGGTAGGCGCTGCTGTACATCCATGTTCAAATCATTAAGAATTTGCTGTAGGTTTCTGTCAAGAAAATCAACTGTCATCTTCAACTGCTCTTTTTGCTTATCTCTTTAGTGTCTCATTTTCCCTTCCTTTATACAGTATTAAAACCTCTATCTTTAGACTAAACATTCCATTTCCTACTACATGCAAATGTATTTAGTAGAAATTTTCAAACATCCTAAACAAAAGCTGCATTTAGTGGCCACTGCAAATTCATAGGTTGCCTTTTTCCCTCTTCAGTTAATTCATGCACCTTCTTATAAAATGTATTACATTTATTCTTCACCCCAAATTTTTGGAGCATTGCAGCAGCCAGTGAGTCTGACATATTGTCTGGTAGATGAGTTAAATTAGAGCCCATTGTAATGATGACTTAGGCAAACATAAGCCTAACTCAGAAAACACAGCTATAGCCTCTAGAAGTCCAACTCTCCTATCTGAACCTATTTTCTGGGGAAGGTCCTTTCTTTTATTTTTTTTCTTTAGATAGTCCAGCTCTCTTTATCATTAGCCAGACTTAATGCACTAAAATATAGAGTCCAGCTATCAATCTTTTAATATTTTTATTTTTCTTAGTAGAGAGTCCGGCCCACTTTTTTAGATTTTAAATCTTCTTGTTGATTCTATCCTTTTTATATTTTTTATTCATTGGTAGAAAGTCCAACTTTCTTTTTTTATGTTGTTTTCTTTTTTGAAGCCTTGTTTAGTTCATTTGTTCCTTTAGTAGACCCAAAGTGCCTTTCAAATACTCTTGACTACAGAGGCATGTCATCTAGCCAAAAGTAGAATCTAAGGTGCCTGTTAATGAATAAACCAACTGTACGAGAAACTAGGTTATCTTTTTAATTTGGCCTGACTGGCTTTGGCTAATCACATAGACAACTGTGCTTGCTCACTAGCAAATCCCTGACTATTCTACAAATCTCCAAAAACAGTCCCCTACACAGTGCAGGCATACAGGCACCTTGTTGAATTCAATATAATGGTATTGGTACTGGGGCCAAGGAGACCTGTGGTCTGGAGTTAGAGAAAACAGCTGTAGACATGGATGATCAAACCTCCAGGCAACACCCAGATCTGGTCACACTCAAGGAGAGTCCAACGGTCCAGACGTCACACAGGTGAAAAGTTGCCTTGCACAATTCTTACTCCTCAGTGAATCCTGGGCTGTTTTAGTGAACCCCTGAAAAAGCAAAAGCCCCCTTTTAAGGTGAAAAGAGGTCTCATGTAGGAGTCTATATTTTCCTTAACCCTAGTGGTTCTAAGCACTAAATTACTAAATTTATCTATCTCCAATTAAGCCCTTTATTCTAAATCCTACTGTATACAGTGTTATGAAACCTTATTTGCCAATTTTTAAATTTTAAACAGTTTTAAACAAGGAACCAGGGCAATGGAATCCTCACAAACACAAATATTTATTTTTAAATAAAACTCAAAAAACTGTTCCAGTCACCAAAAGCTTCCCAAAATATGCAATTTTCCAACCTGGAGATTCTACAGCATTAAAGTCATGAGAAAGCATGAATATCTTTTGTCACCAGATTGTTGGGGAAATTATCTTTTACGTGATACTCAAGATTACGATGTTAATGCTTCTAAGTTGGACATTCTTTATCACAACAAAACTGTGGAGGCCCTAAAAATGAACAGCTTCATTATAAAAGACTGAGTAAATATGAGAGAGCATTACTTTTTACAGCTAGGATAATTTGCATAACATCCATTTGAAACACATCAGTTTACACGAGACTACTGGCTTACACTAACCAATATACAGATAAATAATATAATCTATAACTCACCATCAATCTTATTCACAATTAAAAATGTTATGCTTTCAAAAGTCCAAATTTCTGAAGCTATGCTAAAATTTTACATTTCCCCAAAAAATTTCTTTCCGACGAGTGAGCCATGTTTGTGTGCAGTGTGTACCTGGCTTGAATGAACTGGCTAGTCCAACAATACCTTAGTTACCCCACAGAAAACAGACTGTGGAAATGTAAGAGGGATACGACTGCTCTGCTTTATAAACACCAAAAAGGCAACATAATGGAAATTAACATTTGAAAATATTCTATTATATTATTAGACAACAACAGTAGACATTACTGTACAATGGCCAGGAGGAAATGAGCAGCTAGTTGAGTTGGAATCCAGCTCTGTGTCTGATTTTGCCTTTTGACGTTGTCTGTTATACTGACCTACCTATCTAATGGTGCTGAAGAATCATGTTTGTTTTTCTTTCTTCTGTCATTAACTGGTCATAATTTAGCAATAATATTAATATTTTATTATAATCTTCCATTTATCTTAATCAGTTTGAAACTTTCTATGCTGCCTGTGTGTTTAAACAAATCTGTGTCGTTAAATGTATTTTAAAAACTGTGGAATTGCATTTACCTGTGAACTTCTTAAAGTGTTCTTAGTTGCACTATGTGAAGAACACTATATAAAAATAAACTGTTTTGAATTGTAAAAGCATTTTTGATATTGTGTATAGTAGATGGGTATTTAATTTGCAAAAATGTACAGAAAACAGTGACTGCCAAAGGTTCAAACATGCTTTGGCACCAGTGTGATCAGTATTCATCCCTCACTCTATACACAAATCAAGGTAATAAGAATAAAAAAAAACAATGGCTAACCTTACATTAGTTATCTAAAATTACTGTTTTACAAGCCTTCAGATGTTCATATTGGAACATTCCTTTTAGAGTTTGAGTAGATTTTGTAGCTGTTCTTGTCTCAGCCTTAAAACAGTGCTCACACTAACCCATTGGCTCAGTGGAAGGTACACATGTAAGAAATGCCATGTCTTCAAAGCGGAGATTTTTTTTTTTTTTTTATTTATTTCTATATATTTTAAACATTTTATTTAATGTATTAGTATACAGTATATTCAAAATGTAGGCTATTGTATATGTTGTTTCTAAGAGAGTTAGAGAATATAAAATAGAATTATATAAAGTAACCTTGCATGTTTTATTGTTTCTGCTTTAAAACAATGTTTTTTACCCCTTCTTAGTGTATCATATTAAATTATTTGAAAATAAAATTGTAAAATTGTGTCCTGAAACCTTACTCATAATATCAGATTATTACAATGTGTCATCCCTAGATATTGTAACTGCAGTGACAAGTTGCTTCATCCAGGGATGAGTCACCTCCACTTTGAATTATCATTCCATCCTTCAAAATAGCAGCTTCAGAGCTAGTTGCAGGGGAGCCTATAATAATATAAATAACTATTTATAAGACACCTTATCATACTTTGACATGCTGCTTTCCACAGATTAATCAACAAAACAATAATGATGTGCCATTTTAAAATTGATTCTAAAGGATACTTGTAGCCAATGAAAGATATTAATATTAGGGATATATGCTCAATTCTTTTTTCTTTTGGTTAAAATTCTTGCTGCTGCATTCTGGACAAGCTGAGGCCAATTTACATCCTTCGTGGATAGTCCTGAGAGGAGAGTATTGTAGTAATCTAGTCAACTTAACACAAACACATGTATTAATTTTTCAGCATCTTTAAATCTTATAAGAGATCGCACCCTTACAGTGTTCTTTAGATGGAAGAAAGCAGTTTTAATAATATTATTAATAAGTGATCTGAAATTAAGGTCAGTCAATAATAATACCTAAATTCTTGAACTCTGTTTTGATTCGCAGGGCTAGATGGTTAATTTTGTTTCAAAGAATCTCACTTTCTTTATGCTGCTAATAATTAACAATTCTGTTTTTCCTTGTTTAGTCTGAGGAGATTCATGCCCATCCGTTCTTTTATACTAGTAAGGCACTAGATCAAATGGTTAAGATCCTCTGAATCATCAGGTGTAATAGATAATTTGAGCTGTGTGTCATAAGCACAGCTACAGTATGGTAACTTACATTGTACTGTATTTTGAAATAATCTCGCCCAACGGAAGCATGTAATGTGAAAATAATGGTCCCAAAATTGATCCTTGCAGTACACCATATATAATACCAGTTTAAAGCATTACCCTAAATCCTTACTTACTGGCTAAGCTGGTTTATAAGAATATCATGATCTATGGTATTGAATGCTGTGCTCAAGTCTAGCAAAACAAGTACAGATATTTTATTTGCATCCACATTCATTTGCAGGTCATAATTTAGGTCATAGGTCATAATTTAACTAGACCTATTTCTGTATTAGGATTTGATCTAAAACCTGACTGATACCTATCAAGAATAAAACTTTTATCCAAATAATACTTAACTGCCAAAAACTACTTCTAGAATTTTACTGAGAATAGGAAAATTGGAGATTGGCCAATAATTGTCTAAGATAAAACAAGCAAGTTATTTTTCTTGAGCATAAGCTTAATTAGAGCAGTTTTAAAAGAATATGGGAGAATGCCAGAATCTAAAGAACAATTTACTATGTCAAGAACATTGTTGATTAGTACATCAGAAACATTGTTAAAGAAGCTTTTAGGAACGGAGTCTAATACACAAGTAGACTGTTTAAGATGAGTAATTATTGTATGAAGTTCAGATAAACTAATTTTAGTGAAGCAGCTTAGTTCACAAAGCTGAGCTCATTGATGCTCATAAAATTTTTCTTTGAAGTTAGTTTTATAGTAAGTCTAATGTTGTTTATCTTATCTGTAAAAAATACTGCTCAATCCTCACTTTTAGCCTCTGATGCTTTTAGTGCTAATGTTGCTGTGTGTAAACGTGATTAATGGTTAAAAATAAGACTCTTGGATTTCCTGTGCTGTTATTAATAATTTTAGAAAAGTAACATGTTCTTTCTAGACAAACTGCTGAGTTATATTTAGTTATAGCCTTTAGGATTTCACAATGAACTGTTAGTTTAGTCTTCCTCTATTGATGTTCTGCTCTACAGCACTGCCTTTTAAGACTGCAGGCTGTCTCACTTTTCCATGGTACTAAGAACATAAATAACTTCTTAAAATGTTTTTTAATGTGATATCAGATATGTCATGATCCGTATCTTCACATTAAAATGCTCTACCAATTTATTTACATCACTGCCTGCACTGGAAAAATCCAGTGATCAGGCTGACTATTAATTATGTTAGAAAATCTGGCAGCAACTATGGTGTCAAAATAACATTGCTTAACAAACCTCTTTGGTTCTAGTCACAGACAATGCTACTGTAAAAAAATACAGTAATGATATACCAATGTCCGGGATCTGTGTTACGGTAAAACGAAGTCCCTTTGATATGACTAAATCCAGCGTGTGGCCCCCTTTATGTGTTGGCTGGGTGATATGCTGACTGAGATCAAACGAGATAAGAGGATTCATAAATTCTCTTGCCTTGGCTTCACCCAGATAATCTATATGAAAATGAAAATGAAAATTAAATTAAAATCACAAGCTGTTATTATTATAGCTAATAAGTTTGAGCAGTCATCAAAAAATGTTGCATTATATTATTTCGCTGGATGGTAAATGGTAAGTAGTAGAATGTGAAACACCTTGAATAACTTAAGCAAGATACTCAAAAGATGTGAAATTACCAAGACTGATAGCATTAAAATTTGACTGGCTAGAAAAAATATTTGCTAGGCTACCCCTTTAATTATAACCCAGAGGTGTATCTTCTAAAAGGACACTAGCACCATTTACATTTAACCATGTTTCACATGGAATTAAACCACCTATTTTCCTATCTGTGATAAAGTAATTTATGTAAAATGTTTTACTAGTGAAAGCCCTAATATTAAATAAGGTCGTATTAAGGGTTGTGGTAGCACACAGCTTTACAGAATTCTTGGGGTGACTAGAGATACATACTAAATTGCTTGAATTTATACCAGGCTGCCTGTACTTTCTAGCAGATACATATTTCATTATAATAGGTTTAATGCAATGTATTTCTTTGGATAAAGCCCAAATGCATTCATTATAATTTAATACATATTTATGTCTATAATTAAACATATAATTTGATATTCAAGGGTGCTGTATTACCTTAGCAATTTTTTCAGAGAGAACTCGAGTGCCATGTCTACTTGGGTATACATTATGCCATCCCACCTGAAGAACCACAGTCTCTCCCAGACGAGCAGTGGCGTAGGAAAGCAGGTGCGGCCCGCATCGGGTACTAGCTCTGAGGGGGTGACAAAAAATTGCCAGTTTTGTATTAATGCACCTTTTTGTTGCATAAAATAACATGTCAAATAATTTACATGGGCTTTAACAATCCCTAATTGCAGCAAATTGCGGGTGAACGATGTGATGATGTAATGATTTAGTATTATTGTGTGGTGCGTGGGGGAAGGGGGTGTTCTGTCTCATTTCTTTTGAACTGTGCTGGTGCTCAAGTAAACAAACAACCGGTCCTGTGACACATTGTCTCATCCCTGCCACAAATATATCATAGCCCCAAATTGTTCTGTGCAACAAGATGATATTTTTAACCTGAACATAATAATATAGTCGGCGCGAAACGTTTTAGACAGTGGGGTGGTAGGTATTGTCCGCTCTAGAACCGACCATGTTTACTTTAGGATCGTTCTACGAGCGAACGGACAATATCTCCCTTCCCATCCCACTATCTTAAGGCCCCTATATATATATACGAAATCATGTGTCACAATTCTGGTTAATTGGCGATTTGGTGTAATTTTAGGCGACAAATCAGAGGCCAAGAAGGGGCAGTATTGGAAAATTATCATTGGCATTCTCTTGATTTGGCTTGTTTTTGCCTTTAGATTCTAAGTATCATGTTAAAGTACAGTTTGTTGAATTAGAGCCTAGAGAACGAAACTTGTAAACAATTGAGTTTTCATTAAATTATATTACAACTAGCAAAATACCTGCGCTTCGCAGTGGAGAAGTAGTGTACACATATCTACATATACATACTGTATATATACATATATACATATATATATATTTATACATATACACATCCACATATATATACATATACATATTTACATATCTACATATATATATACATATCTACATATATATATATACACATATATATACATATCTACATATATATATATATATATATATAGACATACATATATACATACATACATTCACATATATATATATATATATATATATATATATATATATATATATATATACATATCTACATATATATATATATATATATATATATATATATATACAGTATATATATATATATATATATATATATATATATATATATATATATATATATATATGTATATATATATATAGCCAAATCCCCGCGCTTCACAGCGGCGAAGTACTGCTTTTAAATTTTTATTAAGAAGAAAAGAAAACCTTTTTAAATTGAAGGAAAATATACCAATAACAATTTGTTAAGGATCTGTTTTTTTGTGAAGCTGCCTTTACACAGCCTCTCCGCTGTTTTATAAACGAACGCCATATAAGGCCGTCCTTTCTCCTTGCTTAGCGGTTCTGTATTGTTTTATTGTTCGTTTATTACGATTGTTATAGTTATTGTGTAGCTATTTGAGACTCACTTTTCTGTTCAGGTACCCATTTCCTTTATGTAATCCGCGGATTCTCCGCTATTTTTTGTTCGTTTATTACGATTATAGTTATTTATTGATTCCCTTCTTTAGCTGACTGCCTGCTCATATAAGGTGCTCTGCTGTTTTTTTGTGAAGCAGCCTTTACACAGCTTCTCCGCTGTATTATAAACAAACGCCATATAAGACCATCCTTTTTCCTTGCTTCGCCAAGGAAGCAGCCTTTTTATTTAATCCACAGGTTCTCCGCTGTTTTATTGTTCGTTTATTACGATTATTATAGTTCTCTTTGAATACCACGTTGTCAGTTCAGCACTCCGGTTGTAATATGACCAAGTCGTGCAAGCTTACTGTTGAGAATGCAACGTATAGTTGTACAGGAGAAAAGCAATCTTGCCTCAAATCAATGGCAACCTTTTGTAGGTCTATGAACTTAATTTAAACTTTAGGTTTACACAGTGCTTTGTTTCCGGAGCACCTACACTCATGAATATGTCTGTATGCGTCAGTCGCTTCATATTGTATTCCTACATTATCAATTGTGTAATGTGTTTTTTGAGCAGGTTTGATTCATTGAAGTGATCACTCGTGCTGCGTTCAGTCAGTTCACGTGAGCCGCTCTCTTGTGTGATGTTGCAATGTCCACTGCTTTATTTAATGTTAGCTAAGACCCGGCACTTAACCCCTTCACCGCCCTCTGCCGGATATATCCGGCACCGCTGTTTTAATGCTAACGCCATACTGCCGGAATTATCCGGCACATTTGCCTGTGGTTATATGAATGCCTGGCAAGTAGTATAACTGACGGTTTGGCGTGGGTATTATTACTACGTTGTATTTCGACAAGTCTGTGGTTGTTTTGGCCGGTCATGTGACGTGATTCGCATGTAACAGCTGTGAATATGGCGAAACGTAAACTGACTTCAAGTGAGGCTTTGCAGGCGATTTTGGACAGTTCTGATCATGATTGTAGCAGTTCTGAAGAAGATTTTAGTGACAGTGATGAGCAGCAACGTGCGCTGCATGATATTGTGAATGAAGACGCATCGGATGACGGCTCTGAGTGGGTGTATCCCCAGCATCTCAGCTGGGCTGCTGCCCGAGGTGAACTACCTTTTCTGCATTCGTTTGAGGGAACGTGTGGCTTTATTGTTGATGTAAACAATTACACTGCTGAGCAGTTTTATGAGCTGTTTGTGTCACCTGATTTGATTAGACATTTTGTTCATCAGACAAATCTGTATGCAGCACAGTTTATTGAGAAAAATCCCAATTTACCTCCACATTCCCGTGTTCGTGCTTGGTTTGACACTGATGAAAACGAAATGAAAAAATTCATTGGGATTTTGATGTTGATGGGAATAATCAGAAAACCAGATATTGAGATGTACTGGTCTACAGATCCTATGTATGCAACACATATTTTTGCAGCTGTCATGACACGTAACTGATTCTCTTTGCTGCTGAAATTCTTTCATTTGAATGACAACAGAAACGAGCCAGATAAGAAAGATCCAAACCGCGACCGCTTGATCAAGCTACGTCCTTTGATTGATCATTTATTTGAAGCATTTCAGTTGCCCTACATGCCAGGACCGTCAGTTGCAGTTGATGAAAGTTTATTGTCGTGGAAGGGCCGCTTACAGTTTCGACAGTATCTACCATTGAAAAGGGCACGGTTTGGTATCAAGATGTTTTGCTTAGCTGAGAATTCAGGTTACATTTATAGATTTCGTGTATACACTGGCAACTTGCACAACATTTAGTGGTCAATACTGCTTGAATAAATGTAAAAAATGTAAAAAAAATGTAAAAAAGTAAAAAAACAAAAATTGTTCAGATTTCGCCTGGCTTGGGGAATATTTAGGGAGTTGGCGGTTAAAGGGTTAAAAGTTTCTCGCTACAGCAATTTTAACTCTGTTACAAAGTGATCCAAAGTCTCGTTTATACCTTGTGTCTTCTCATTAAACTTGTATGTCGCGAATATGGTATTGCAAACGGCAGCGGGAGCGTTTCTATAAACTTAATTTAAACCTACGGTTTACACCATGCTTTGTTTCCGCAGTAGCTGCACTTATTAATGTGCTTGTATGCGTAACTCGCTCGCTTCTTTTGTTTCGCTGCCTTCTCAATTGTGTAATGAGTGATCACTTGTGCTGCGTTCAGTCAGTTCACGTGAGCCGCTCTCTTGTGTGATGTTGCGATGTCCACGGCTTTATTTAATGTTAGCTAAGACCCGGTACTTAAAAGTTTCTCGCTACAGGAATTTTAACTGCGTTACAAAGTGATCCAAAGTCTTGTTTATACCTCGTGTCTTCTCATTAAACTTGTATGTCACGAATATGGTATTGCAAACGGCAGCGGGAGCGTTTCTATAAACTTAATTTAAACTTACGGTTTACACCGTGCTTTGTTTCCGCAGTATCTGCACTTATGAATATGCTTGTATGCGTCACTCGCTCGCTTCTTATTGTTTCGCTGCCTTCTCAATTGTGTAATTAATGTTTTCTTCAGCGCTCTTTGGGGCTCTTCCTTGTTTTCTACGTACTGCGTTCACAGTCAGTTCACGTGATTACGTGGGAGGCGTGATGACGCGATACGCAACTCCGCCTCCCACGGCCATCGAGCTGCAGTCTATTACAGTATAGGGACAAAAAAGAGGTTCCAGTTATGACCATTACGCGTAGAATTTCGAAATGAAACCTGCCTAACTTTTGTAAGTAAGCTGTAAGGAATGAGCCTGCCAAATTTCAGCCTTCCACCTACACGGGAAGTTGGAGAATTAGTGATGAGTGAGTCAGTGAGTGAGTGAGTGAGTGAGTCAGTGAGGGCTTTGCCTTTTATTAGTATAGATAATAATAAAGTTATGCACTAGGTACTATCACTATGAAAAAAGATTTCTTACATTGTACATTAAACTGGCTTAATAATAAAAAGGCATTTTACTTTTTTTTTTATTCATAAAAAATTTTTTACAAAATAATTAACATTATGCCCTCTTTACTTAACCAATTGAATAAAAAAATTGCTTTCTCAATAAATTTCATTTTATATTTTGGTGGACATGGGGGTGACAAGTTTAAACTCCGCACCGGGTGCCACCAGACCTTGCTACGCCACTGCAGAAGAGATCCCAGTTTTCTATGAAGCCAAAGCAGATCTCTTTACAGAACATTGTTCAGGAAGTGAAGTCTACTAAACACTTCATCTGATCAATATTGGAAGTGGTCCCGAGATGATGACCCTCGCAGCTGGGATCTTCTCCTTGATTGCATGAACAAGTGAGGAGAAGTCCTTCTTTAGTATCTCCAACTTACGATGACAAAAATCATTTACTCCCGCATGGAGAACAACACTTCCAAATTGTCTGTTCTTGTGCTTTGCTAAGATCAGTGGTGCTTTCCTTTAGATATCTGAGACATGGGCTCCAGGGCAACAGGATATAAAAGACTTGTGGTCAGATGATGGAAAGTTTAAATTGTGAACTATCGAATCTCCATTAATTAAAACGTCCTTACTAGGTGCAGGCAAGTCGGGGGAGCAAAGAATTCCAAAGCAGTTGATAGTCTTCAGTGGAGCAGTGGTGGGTAAAGCTGATTCAGCTCGGTGTCCAGGTGGAGTGTAATGGAGGGGATGATGCCGAGATTTCCGGAGTTTTTTCAAAGGAGTCATCTTGTAGTCAGGCTTTCTGTTTCTGCAGTGCGGATTGGCATATGAAGAGCTGCTGAATCTCCTTATCCATGATCCTGAGTTCTTCGTTGACATGCTGAAGTTTGCAACCCACCATCTTGGTTGTGGAATTAAAACCTGAAAGACAGAGAAAAGACAGAGAAAGACAGTTATCAAATAAAACAATTTATAATACAGAAAATACAGATAGACCGAAAATATAATCTATAACACAATGTGCTAAATGAAAAGAAATGCTAAGGCAAAATTCAGGAGGGTACCAAGACAGACTGACACCGGGCCAGCCCCCTATAAAAAGAGCAAGCCTCAAAAGATGCAAACAAAATTCCAAATAGTGCAGCAAAGGTGAGCAATACTATTAAGTATAGAGATCCACCTAAAAGAGCCATGTAAAGAGCAGAAAATCCATTGTGGCACTTGGCACCGGCGCTTCAACTATATAGTTTCATCAACGTTATATATGGATGGAGGATTAGAAAGACAAATCATGACAGTTTTAACAAGGTTTCTAGCTTGAATATAACAGAAGTAATATTGTAAGCTGGGGGGCTGATCACACCCCTACAGGTTAAAAAAAAGACGCTGAAAGACTACCTTCACATTGTTCCATTGTTTGCTGGGCTTACTTGCAGCTGATCTATCGCAAGATCCACACAGTACTTAGCAGACTTAAAAGTCCGAACAGCACCTGTCAGTTTCTGATTGATTGTTTGCCTTTCTCTCTCTCTGTCCTTCTCTGCTACTGACATGCACTCCTTTGAAGAGGAAGATATGTTTGCATTCTTGTAATTGTGAGATGGAACTGTCATCTCCGTCTTGTCAAGGAGCACGTTTAAACTTTTGAAAAAGAGACAAGTTTGTTTGCAGTGTTTGAATAAAGTTCCTGTCTCTACAACCTCCTGTGTTTCTGTGCAAATCTGTGACCCAAGCGTGACAATATGCTAATAAAAGATTGTGCTTGAGACATACAGGAACTGTTCCCAGAATTAACATATTGTCAATATATATTGTCAATACAGAGGTTTCTAAATGTTTGGATTCCAAATGACTCCCATAAGTTAAACACTTTATAAGTTAAGGTTGTCTGGAATCAATGATTATTGTGCACAAGAGCAATTAATAAAAGCATATTGGCCTTAAAATAGCACCTCCTATGTTGGTACCATGTTTTCAGTGATGGATGAATCACTGGCTTACTGGTAAAAGGATCACAGAGCAGGGCAAATAACATAATCAGGATTTCCTTTTCATGGCTAAAATGGCATATACTGTAGAGTCACTTTTTTGTTAAAACCTTTTCATTTTTCAATACAGAGAAAATGTTTTTCATGACTTATCTGTACATAGTTTAAGTTTGGGAAAGACCAAATGGTAATTAATATTTTTAATTTTACTAATTGGTTGCACACATATTAATTATTAATTAGCAAATTCATTTCATTTTGCTTACTTTCAGCACCACCATAATATTGTGGCCTTTAGAGTTATAGTAGGTATTGTCTGTAACTTTGCAGAAGATAGCTTTATAAATAAAATATTCTACACCTTTGATCTTCCCGGTATTGAGAGTGAAAATCCTGGCAAACCCAGTTCCTAGAAGTTAAAAACCACTGTGTCCAATTTCAGAAAGCTAACAAGTGATAGCACTTGTTTGGTCTTGGGTTCAAATATGAGACATTTAGCATACCAAGTTACAAGATTTAAAGACTGATCAGTATTATATGAATTTTGTATTTTAGAAATAATTTATCATATACTGGAAAAGAAAAATAATATACTTTGACATCTTTTAACTTGTGGAGACTGCATGACCTGGTGGTCTCTTTGTACAAAACTGGCCATGCCCCTGAATACTCTTTTGGATCTGATATGAACAGTAGCATGAAGCAGCTTGTAGTCAACCAGCTCATCGTTATGTGACGTTATATAACGTTATATACAACAACATTTTCAGGTCAAGCTGGCCACTCTTCAAAACGATATACAAGAGGTTAAAGCCAAGTAGGAGAAGAAGTGTTTGGTGTATCTTGCACAGGGCTCGCAAAATTTCAAAATCCCTGGTAGCCCTTCGGGCAGGCACTCTTCAGTTTTTGGTAGCCCAAAATAAATTTAAGTAGCCAGAATGAAAAAGCGATTATTTTTAATGTATAATATTGTAAAGGAAACAAAACATCAATCAAAAAATTGTTAAAACACAAATTACAACAACTGTATAAAAATTACAATCATCAACTCAAATATTTGGTTCTAATTGAACAGAAATTTCTATGAACTTGTAAAAACTGTGTAGAACATGAATCAGTCTGTGTCAGATTCTGAATCTGAAATTTCCACTGAACTCACGGATGAGAAAATGCCACTCGACGTTGAGGGCATAGCATCTCCTTCTTCAGCTTTTTCTTCCTGTGCATCGGCCTCCATTTCACTGCTCTTTGTTCTTGTCGGGGTTTTATGATCCAGGTGTCTTGAACCTTTTCCAGAAAACATCCAGAAACGAACTGACTTGTCAGGGCAAAAAGATTCAACTGTTTCCCCATTAATGGAGAGTTGCATGCAGTCATTCAGTGTTTCAGGGTGTAGAGAGGTACAATGTGTTGTCTTCACTCAGTTCATGCAAGAAAATCCTCTCTCACAGATGGCTGTTGATGGACTAAGTGTCAGCATTAATTTCACCAGCAACAAGATATGAGAGAAGTGTTCTGGATTCCCAGAGAGGAGATCTCTGTACAAGCAATCATCTACCTTGCTACCCCGGTGTTCTGCAAGCCACATTTTTAGATCCATCCATTCTTGTGGAATTTTCTGTTTCTCTTCCTCATCTAGCAAACTGACAAAATGTGTGACATGATAATCTACCTCTTCATCCCCATAATTTGCCAGCTGTTCTCTGGGGTAGGGAAGAGTGGAAGGGTCAAAAACCTTGAAACAAGAGAGAGGCTTTTCATGCAGATTTTTAAATCTGTTGTCCATGTACTTGACTGTGTTCTCAATAATCTTCTGAATCTCTGCACCAAAGGTGTCTTTGTCTGTGCTCTCACCTCTTCTAGCAGGTCGCTGACTTTTTGTGAGCTGAGTTCCACAGTAGCAAATGCTACCATCCTCATTCGCTGTGAACTTTGTGTCCAAGGTTTTCTGGTATTCTCCTGGTTTTGTTTTTAGGCTGAGTAAGCGTGATGTTGTGCTCTCAACTAACTGATTTGTTCGTGTGATGTTTAGGTTATCATGCTGAAAATCAGTACAGCACTTGGATAAGATGGTACTGTAGTCCAACACGAAATGCAGGAAGCGAATAAATTTCTCAGTCTTCATCTCCTGCACCACCCCCTTAGCCTTGGCTGCATCCTCGGACTTGACATCACTTCCTCCTGCCATGTTCTCCATATGAACAACAGTGGGAGTGTAATTTTTTTCCACAGCCTTCTTTGGGGAATAGTAGTACATCTTAAAGATGGTTTTCAGTGTATCTTCAAATTTCACCAGGTACTCACAGCCTTTCACGCTATCCAGCACGGCTAGCTCTAATTTGTGTGCCACACAGTGGATTGTTATGATGTGGGGTATCCTCTGTTTCAGACTCCCAGCTACTCCTGTTTTCTCACCCATCATCACTGCAGCACCATCATAATTTGCACACACTACTTTCTTTTTCCATGTGTCTTCTCTGATACCCATGGTGTTCACTGCTTCATCAATAGCCTCTAAAATACCTGCAGCATTTGCACTCTTAACTGGCTGACATTTGATCATGTATGTGGATATGTCACCATTATCTCTCACATACCTGACATGAACCAACTCCTGTTCTATCATACCAGGTACATTATACCAGTACATTATGTCTGTACTGCCATCTGCAAGAATGGATAAGAACCTGCTTCCTTGAATTTCCTTTTCGATCTGGTCTGTTGAAGTTTGTGCTATTGCTCCAATAAACTCTCTGCAAGCATGGTCATTGAGGTAAGTGGAACCAAGACCTAGGCCATTTGTTTTTTGAAGTTTGCAAAGACTGCTAAATTTTGCCAATGGTAGTTCACTCTTTGCAACATAGTATGCTGTTCTAAACAGCTTTTTCAGGACTTCTTGTTGTGCTTGGTTTATTTTTAGTATGTTTTTTGCAATTGGTGTTTGTTCTGGGAAAGATACTGCAGACTGAGCACCAATGCATATCTTGTGATGCAGAGATTTCTCATGGGTTCTGATGGGGTCTTTCCTAAAATTACTGGTCCCAGTAACAAAGGCGCTTGTCGAGTCAGAAATCAAGGGAAACTCACGACACACCCGGCAGAACATTATGTTATTTAGCTTGTCATATTCCAGCCACAGAAATTCTTTTGTCCATGAAACCAAAAAGCTGCGCTTTCTTTTTGCCTCATAGTCTGATTTGTCATAACTTTTCCGCTTTGTGGTAGGCTTTTCTTTGGCTGTCCCTTTTTTACCCTGACCTGTCTTATTTGGCCCAGCAGAACTAAAATACCTGTGTAAATCCATCTATTTTTACACACGCACACACATAACGGTCAGCGATTTTTTAAATTCTCTGCGCAATCAACCTCTGTCACATGTTTAAGCTTGCTGCGGGAGATTTCACTTGTCACGTTTGAATAGTAAGCTAATGAGTGATAAGACGATGTCAGAGGAATTGGTGCGCAATTAATCCGTCACTGACCAATCAGTACTGCCGCTCTCTATACACAGTTCGCGCGATCGCAACGTGAAAGTGACAGTAAAAAACAAGCGCGAATTCAAACGCGATTTCAATATTTCACATATTGACAGTGGCTCATCGATGCCCGAAAATGACATAATTACCCAGCTACATTTGCGAAAGAATGCAAAAGCATTGACATACAGTAATCCCTCGCTATATCGCGCTTCGCCTTTCGCGGCTTCACTCCATCACGGATTTTATATGTAAGCATATTTAAATATATATCGCGGATTTTTCGCTGCTTCGCGGGTTTCTGCGGACAATGGGTCTTTTAATTTCTGGTACATGCTTCCTCAGTTGGTTTGCCCAGTTGATTTCATACAAGGGACGCTATTGGCAGATGGCTGAGAAGCTACCCAGCTTACATTTCTCTTTCTCTTGCGCTGACTTTCTCTGATCCTGACGTAGGGGGATTGAGCAGGGGGGCTGTTCGCACACCTAGACGATACGGACGCTAGTCTAAAAATGCTGAAAGATTATCTTCACGTTGCTATCTTTTGTGCAGCTGCTTCCTGAAACGACATGCTGCACCGTGCTTTGTATACTTAAAAGCTCGAAGGGCACGTATTGATTTTTGCTTCCTTGTTTTTCTCTGTCTCTCTCTCTCTTTCTGTGCTCTTGACGGAGGGGGTGTGAGCTGCCGCCTTCAACAGCTTTGTGCCGCGGTGCTTCGCATACTTAAAAGCCAAACAGCCCTATTGATTTTCCTCTGCCTTTATGACAGTCTCTGCTCCTGACTCCTTTGAAGAGGAAGATATGTTTGCATTCTTTTAATTGTGAGACGGAACTGTCATCTCTGTCTTGTCATGGAGCACAGTTTAAACTTTTGAAAAAGAGACAAATGTTTGTTTGCAGTGTTTGTATAACGTTCCTGTCTCTCTACAACCTCCTGTGTTTCTGCGCAAATCTGTGACCCAAACATGACAATATAAAAATAACCATATAAACATATGGTTTCTACTTCGCGGATTTTCTTATTTCGCGGGTGGCTCTGGAACGCAACCCCCGCGATGGAGTAGGGATTACTGTATATTTTTCCTTCCTATGATAGCCCGACGGGCAGGGCTGAGATAGATTTTGGTAGCTCGACTGGAAGACACAATAGCCCCGGGACGTCGGTCTAGCGATTTTGTGAGCTCTGTTGCAGCTTCAGTTAGGAACCGAAGTGTGATTTTTGACAGCTCATTCAAACTGAACAATATTTGGTGATTAAATGCAGTTTTTTCCAGCTTGGTCTTTTAGCTAAGATTAAGGCTTTTCCTTCTTTTAGTGAACTTTAAAAAGCCATCCATACTTGTATAACTTCTCATTTGGATTACTGAAACTCCTTTCATGAAGCCAGAGTCGAGAGAAGGTGGACAAAGCTTCCCTAGAGAATTGGAGGGAAGAAAAGAGAGAGAAAAAAATACAGAGAAGAAGAGAGTATTGTGTTGTGCTGTGCTTGTGAGAAATGGGGGGGAAAAGAAGAAAAAAATAAAAGTATGTGTTTATACTTGTGGTTCTGCATGTGTCTGTGTCGGGTTTGGGCATCAGTGTGCCTGCCTGGTGGTCCACAATATATACATTGTGTATATATAGACAGTTAAAAAATGTCTTTTGTGAAAAAGTGTTTTGTGATGGTGAAAGTTGTTTTCATTTTTGAATTCAATACCCAAAAATATCAAAATCGCATGAAATAATAAAAAAAAAAAAATTCAACTTATATCTATGATGTAATTGAAGTCTGTGACAGAAAATCACTGGAAAAAGCTGTATGATGTGATATTGCCTTTAAGGTGTATGTATGCACATATATATAAGTAAGCAAATATGTACACATATACATTCTAAAACCCACTAAGTCCAATTCAGATTATAGGGTGCTACAGTTATACTGCTATATGCGAAATATAAACTAGAAGTATTTCACAAACACATGTCTCTTGACATTGAAAATAATAATGTTCATGACTTGTATATTCAGATTGGCTGAAATAAAATGTTTTAAACAATCTAGTGTTAGACAAGACAATATGAGGTACAAAATAACTGCTGTTTCCATCATTTAAAAACAGAAAATATTGAATATTTCACAAACAAACAATAGTTGTGCAAAATCAGTAAGTGTACCTGAAAACCATACATAAATAATTAAAAGCAAATCTTAGAATACTAAATATATTTATTTGATCATCATTATAATCATTCAATATACAAATTTACATTTATTTATTTTTAGTTTATTTTTGACATTTAAGCATAGAATTACATTGAATTTATTACTGGAATTCTTTGAATAATTAAAATTTGAGTTTTTATTGTGACATTTAAAAACAATTTAGTTTATCGTGCTATATTGACATTTGTACAGAAATAAACTGTGTTGTGCTATTTACAGTGTAAAAACCTGCCTACCACCTAAGGCTACAATTCTGCCAGAATTACACTTAAAATGATTTGTTTCTTTTGTAAGGCTAAGTGCAGTCCAAACAGAAATGTCAGCTATTGCTTTTCGTAAACGCAAGTTAGAATTTTTAAACCATGGATATTTTTAGTTTTCCTTAAGGGAGCCCGCTGGTTCTCATTGTGGTCATATCTTATTTTTCTTTTTCTTGCAAGAACACATTACCAGTTTAATACTTTCTGTCCTTTGATAAATTTGGCAGGAAAAAGCCTACAGGCCTGGCAATAAGGACTTTAAAAATGAAGTGAAATCTGACTTACTTTAAAGTAAGAAGCAGTTTGAGAATGTTATGTTACACGGACTTGCATAAGTTTTCATCTCTGCCATTGATGGCATTTTAGACTTCTGTGCTAAACTGAATTATGCTAATACAGCTGGTCAGAACTGGCCTTTTTAAATATTTTTAAAAATGTGTGGATAAATAGATGGAAGACACAAGAAATTTATGAGAATAAAGCAGTACATTTTGTCGAATTGAATCGAAGAAATTTGAATTTGTGTGCCCAGAAGCTGAAATTCTCATTTAAATTTACAAGTCAAATGAACTATTACATGTACTTTTCTCAAGCAGGTATAAAGCTAATTCAATAAATACACTTAAGTGGAATGAATTATTTCCAATATTAATTTATATTTATTTTATTTTCAATCATTTTACATAAGTTCTAGCCCACCAGTATCAGGTGCACTGCTGCAGTAAACTCTGGACAGAATGCTAGTCCATTGTAATGTACAGTCCTGCACCTGCCCACACTGTGATATTGGGGCAAAGTACTTTAACCATTTTCTTTACATGGATGTCTTGAATTAGGAGAATATCCAGCGTACTTTAAGAAATCCATGTCAGCATAGGACAAATTTGCAAAACCCAAAACAGGCAGTAGCCTTTCTTTTATTAGTTTATTGAAAATGAGTTACTGACACGAAATAGAGATAAAGATAAAAATAATCTTTTTGCTATGAGTCAAATCAATTACAAATGAAGTATGGAGAAATCCTGGTGTAACAAATGTTGATATCAAATTTAAAAACCTATTTATTAAAAGAAACTTTGCAATACCATAATGTATTCCATTGTGCTGGCAAATGGAACATCTCTTGTACTTACCCTCACTTACAACAAGTAAATATAGAGTTGCAAATTAACCTAACGTGCATTGTGTGTACCATGGTGGAGGGAATCCAGAGTACCCAAAGAAACCCCAGGCAGATGCAGGTACCTCTCCAAAAGGGTCATAGGTTGGTATTTAAGAAAATCTCCTAGTTTCTGCTTGGCATATGTCGCTGCTAGGAGAGGCTCAGATCTATCATAAACCTAAATAACAATTAAGAAGGTTAAGAATGTGGAAAGCACATGTTATCAAAAAGTTAAAATGATAATCAGAATTTTTTATTGGTGATTTATTTGTATTGAAAATGCTAATTATTTCATCACTAGGTGGTACTAATTATTTTTGCATATTGATACAAGAAATTTTCATAATACTGTAAAAGCATTTGTGCAGTTTGTAGTGAATGAAAACTGATAGAGTGCATGCTCTCATTTTCTTCCGGAAATGGGGACTTAGCAACGGGAATGATTCATTCTGCTGCCAAAACATTAATGATGTCTCATTATAACCCTGCAGTTATAATATGTGGTGACTTAAACCATGTGACTTTGGAAGGAGATATGACACATTTCTGTCAGTTTGTGACATTTACCACATGAGGAAATATCAAGCTGAACCTACTGTATTTAAATGTTAAAGATGCTTTTAAATGTAAACTACTTGTACTATTAGGCAAATCTGACCACAACCCGATTCGTCTTATTCCCCAGCTACAAGCCTGTTATGAGACAGCAATTTGTTACCACCAGAATAGTGAGGAAGTGGAGCCTGGAGGCTGAAATGGCTCTGAATGTCTGCTTCCAAATGACAGACTGGGAAATGATATGCGAGTCACAAGGGGACAATATTGAGGCACTTAGTCACTGCATCACAGATATTAATTTATATGTTGAGATTGTAGCACACATAGTGTTGCTTTCCAAATAACAAACCCTAGATTACTAATGAGCTAAAAGGTCTCCTGAATGAGAAAAAAAGAGAACATTCAGATCTGGTGACTAAGAGGCATTTTGCTAAAGAAAAGACTGAGTGAAGGAAAGAATGCTTACAAAGCTAAAATATAAAACAAACTCACTCGGAATAACAATGACCAGTCTCCCCACATCATCCTTACAACATCAACAATGCCAATCATGTAAACTGGAAATGCCAGTAACAAGTCCATCTCTGACCATTAGTGTGGGCTATCCATAACTAAAGACCAAGTAAACAGAAAACTGAAGAAGCTACACACAGGAAAAACCGCAGTACCAGATGGAATCAGTCCTCAAGTTCTTAATATTAGAATGCCTAAAGCCCACAAAAACACTTGTAATCCCGGGCTACCTTAAATTCCTTTGCACCTCTCTATTAGTGTCTTTTGTTTTGTAAATATGTCGATCAGCACAAGCAGCAAGCAGCCTGTTATCCCGTTCCCTCAACCGCCACAGAAATGGAAAAAAGTTCTCCCAGCTCTTGGTTATCTCGGTGTGAGATGCCTGGAGCTGTATAGGGTAAATAATGTATTGCTATTTGGTGTTCCGTGTCAACAACAATCTATGCAAATGTAGGATGACAGAAAATGTGAGAAATGCAAGAAGTGTTGAACACATAGCTAAAACAAAAAGTATTTGCATGTTATAGTAGTAACAACAACATTTTGACATGAAGTGTATAATGTGTGAAGACTGAAGTCCAAATATCAAATAAAACCTTTCACAAAAGGTACACGTATAACAAAAGAAGTGAGCTTTTATTCAAGAATATAACCGAAGAAAAAGAAATCGGGTTAGGATAGGATGTTGACATGAGCGCTTGGGTGGTACAGTGGTAAGAACTGCTGACTCATAATCAAGAGGATCCGGGTTTGATCCTGGCCTTTTCCGAGAATTACTGTTTTGAGCAGTGAGCTGCTCTTATTGTTACTATTGTACAATAAAAACATACATTTGATTTGAGTCTGTAATTTATGGTACTTGTAATGGGTAGCGTTTTTTTTTTTTTTTTTATCAGTTTTATTCTCTCTGTCACGTTCACACT
The DNA here is from genome assembly GCF_900747795.2 of Erpetoichthys calabaricus. Classification (NCBI taxonomy): domain Eukaryota; kingdom Metazoa; phylum Chordata; class Cladistia; order Polypteriformes; family Polypteridae; genus Erpetoichthys; species Erpetoichthys calabaricus. Next base: position 89,975,497 of record NC_041400.2, on the reverse strand, counting down.
TCCCCCAATCTGACACAGCTGTTTTCAAATAAAGATGTGCTATATCAGAGGTGAACTCAGATGAGGATGAGCAGGGCATGCTGAGCTCGCCAAGATATTGTGCAAAGTTCTGTTTGTGATTATGTTTTGTGATGGTCTTTACATAAAAAAACATTTATATGTTACTTACTGTATATAAAAGCCACATCAAATGTAATTTACCCATTTACCTTGATTTGTTTACTTATCTTCCTATAGAGTAAAGTCACAAGTAGACTGCAGAGCTTCCTGTGTTTGCATGCTGACAAAGTACATGTGTAATGCCACGAAAAGTGTGATGGCATCTTCCACCTGCAGCTATAGACTCTTCAGTACGTGAGCGACTCTCCACGCTAGTGTTTAGATCTTGCAGTGCCATGCTGACACTTCAGTACGCGAGCAATGGTGCGAGAATGCAGTCAGACTTCTTTTTTTGGGCACATACACCATCAGACCTAAACACTAGCATTGCTTGTGTACTAAAGTGACTATAGCTGCAGGTGGAAGTCCCATTTTACTTTATAGTGCCAAGCAGAGTTGTGTTGTGGTGCAGCAGTCTATTAGCCAGCGAAAGCACTGTGAAGAAGCTGTGTGTTGTTATGGTCCTGCCATTGTCCAGTCTGATAGAGGTCACTTGACATTTTATTTTTTGATTCCCAGATGATTCTGCAATTATGGAGTGTAATAATAAAGGGGATCAGACAGAGTATAGGAATCAGGTGGAGAACTTTCTTTCTTGGTGCCAACAGAATTGACTGGCTCTTATCATTAGCTAAACCAAGGAACTGGTTATTGACTTTCACCACACCACATGTAGAGGTGGTACTACAAGAAGTTGGGGGTCAACATTCATGACAGGTTGGACTGGTCTCGGAACACAGATGAGCCATATAAGAAAGGGCAGAGTAGGCTCTTTTTCCTTACGAGACTGTGTTTGTGACTAGTGGGTAGTGACATCCTTCACATTTTCTATACTTCTGTGGTGGCCAGTGTGATTTTCTATGCTGTGGTGTGCTGGGCTGGTAACATCACTTCAAGAGAAGCCCACTGAATCAATTAGCTAAGTAAAAGGGCATGCTCAGTTATACGGATGCAATATGGGCTGCCACGATGTAATAGCAAAGGGGAGAGTTAAAACAATGCTGCACATCCTCTCTCTGACACACTGAGTACCTTCAGCCAATGAATTATTCAGCACAAGTGTGTAAGGAAATGCTACTGGGGCTCCTTTATACCAACAGCAATATATTTGCATAATGCCCCAGTATGACTGTGACAGCCAAGTAAGATTTTTTCTTTCTTTTTAATTTCTTGCTTTATAGTCATTCTTGTGTGTGTTTAGACCAACATGTATGTGGATATTTATGTATTTATTTACTTATTTTTATACCTATTTATGTATTTATTTACAGTGCATCCAGAAAGTATTCACAGCGCATCACTTTTTCCACATTTTGTTATGTTACAGCCTTATTCCAAAATGGATTAAATTCATTTTTTTCCTCAGAATTCTGCACACAACACCCCATAATGACAACGTGAAAAAAGTTTACTTGAGATTTTTGCTAATTTATTAAAAATAAATTTTAGGCTTTTCCTACAATGAAGAAAACTGTTGATAAATCTATAACTGTACTGCCTCAATCTGTGAGATACTGTATGTAAAAGATTACTTCAGATTCTGTTCCCAATGGTTGAGGATCAATTGCTATCAGACCTATTTCATTGCACAGTGACATAACCATCATTTAAGAGTAAAAATTAAATAAGAGAAATATATTGTTTTTATAGCATAGGTTTTCAAAAAACATTTTTGTTTGGATTCCAATCAAAGCATATAAACAATGTTTTGTATTCTGAACAGAGAAAGATAAAATGAACTGAGCACATGGTTAAATTGTTTTTCACTGCATTTTATTAATGGTTAAGAAATAAATTACTGAATGAGACAGAAATCTGGAATGATCTACCTGCCAAAATGAGGAGTCAACTTTCAAATCAAAGCTTATTATTTTTCATAGTTGGCACCCACTGGGGCTCATGCCAAGGCTGTTGATGTTGTATTATTGTCCATTTTTTAAAATTAAAATAGTCATAATCAGCTACAATCACAATTTCCATCTTATTGAGTGTGAAGCTACACTTCACTACCTCACAACGAAGTGGTATTGATCAAGAACTATATAAACACTCTGCCTCTTTTTCCGGCAATATTAAATAGCCCTAAAGCTTATCAGACACGCTTAAAAATAAGTAACATTTGAATCAAAGGTTACTTACAAAAATTAACACAGAAGTGTATTTCTTTACCCATTACACACATCATTAACAAATTCTTTATTCACTGTATACAGCCATAAACAATCAGAATGTAATGATTAAACAAATAAGCTGTGTAATAAACTGTTTAATAATGAATGGAGGGAAAATAGCTCTATCAAGAATAAGGAAAAACAGTTCACTCTTAGAACTTTCTTCTTAGTGTCAGGATTATAAAAATAATATTCCTTTTTTGTTTTACAATATATATATAATTTACCATTAACATTTTGTAATTTTTTTTGGATGCAATGTTTCAATTTTTTGTATCTGTTTATATTATCACTTACTTTTTTTGTTTCTAGCTTTCATGGGTACTACCATTCTGTGTCTGGTTGCTATGATGTCACATTGTTGCTAGATATGCAACACATATGCCAGGTTTATGGAAGATGGCCTTGTGGAATAGATAGTACCCAATCTTTGTTTAAAATCAATTGACAAAGATTCCAAAAAAAGTATGGGAAAAGGCCATTTGTCCAGTCAGCGAGGGCACAGAGAAGGAAAGTGACTGGGAATAATGCATAGTCATAAACAGACAGAGGTCAAAACCAGTAGATTGAGCCAACTGAATCATTAAAGAGCACACGATGATAATCAGAAACCTAGTAACAAAAGCACAAAGTTAGTTTACCAGAGATGAAAAATAACAAATCACAAGGACAAAGGTAAAGAAAGTGCTTTGATATCCTAGTCAGATGTCAAAGCATAGTTTTTGACAACCTTTAGACCTGTTGCCAATTCAGATGTCATTATCATAGCATCTTTTGCTGATTGCTGTGATGTTCCCATTGATGCATCAGATGTGAATAACACAAAATACTGGTGCAGCTCAGGGACCAAGACAGCGTTGCGGTAAACAAAAATAACTGTCATAACACAGTTAATCTCAATTCAACCTCTGCCTCAGTTTATTTTGAGAAAGGAAAAACTGAATATACATATCTGTCACTCACCTTTACAATTGCTTTAGAGGAATTTTCTAAAAGTTTTGGCTTGATGATCCCTGGATTTCATGGCTTCCTGTTCCAGAGGATTATGATCCACTAAACATGTAGCTAGAAGATGGTGAGTCAGAAAGTTGCAAATTTCTCTCATTGTCTTTTCAATCTACTTTGGCTAACATGACAACTACCCAGGAAAGGCTGCAATTGTAACCATCCTTTCCACTATTTGACTCACATGTCAAATGATTTTCTTTTTTCCTTATACAGCTAATACCATCCCTTTAGATTCAGACAGGAATATAATACACTGCTTTCCATGTAAGAGTAGTTGAATCAAAAATCCCAACTTAAAAGGAAATGCAGACACTCTCCTCACAAATGGTTAGTGGCTCCCTTGAAAAAGCCATAGAGGAAGTACCCAAACAACATGTTAATCAAAATTAGGTTGTGATGCTACAGATCATCATTAATAACTCTTTTCTTCATCTTTGTCTTTCTTTTCTTGATGAACTTAAATGCCACCTAATACCATTGTTGCTTTGAAGTTACCTCTAATAACCTTGCAATGAGATTTTAGAGTAGATGGGAGACAATTAAATGATTGGTCACAAAACCAGAATCTGATCATCATTTGATTCCACTAAAATCAATAACATTTTCCTACACCACATTATATTATATAATGTGTTGGTGGGCTAGTTTTACTACCTCAGATAGATTATGAACTTATTTTTTAGTAATAACTTTTGGTTCCAGAAGTGTACATTTGGAAACCTTTGCACAAATTTCGATCCATGCAGTGTTTGTATAATGGTATATTTAAATTATGTCTTCTCATTTTTACATATATTAAGTAATTTGTTACAAATAACTTTAACAATGTACATGAAATACAACAAAGATTCTAAATTTAAGAACTGTAACAAATTATTTTTGTTACTTTGTGACCAGCTCCTCTGGATGGTATATATAGTGGGCTGCCACATCAAGTTACCATTAGAAGAAAGACTGAAGGTTTTGAAATAACACATATCAATTTTGCATATAAATATGCACATCTCCTTTCAAGTGTCTGTGTGTGTGTGTGTGCGCGCAATATGAGACTTTGCATTACAGAGTCAAGATGAATAGGAGCGACAGCAGAGAAAGACGTAAAATGGGAAATGTAAACAATCGCAAAACCAATTAAAAACAGGAGACAGTGCTGGGACAAATAAATGACAAACAATTAAAAATCTAAATGTAGCCTTTGATCAAAACGTAGTACAAAAATTGAATTTGGTTAGCAAATAAACAATAGACATGAATAGCTTATTTATATATTTAACATTGTTGTTAACAATAACTGGGAAATGGACCATTCCAGCAGGTTTCATAGTGTGAAGACTAGTAAGATGGCACCATCAGATTATAAACTTGCAATGGACATATGAGACGGTCATTAATGTTACAGAACACATCATTATATTCAGTGGATAGAAAAGCCTTTGTTGTCCAACCAATGTTTATTGATTCATGATGACACGGTAAATCCATGTAAAAATGGTTCTTTTTTTGCTACTTCTGTTTCATATATCATTTACAAAAATAGAACTATGGCAAATTCTTTTTTAACTGCTATCATCATAACTGTAAAACAGTGTACTTGGGAGTCAGCTTCAGGTCTCATTTAATGGTTATTCCACCACAACTTCAAGGTTGGCTCTATTGTATAATGCCTCTCCTCTCCTTTCTCCTGCAGACAACCTCCAATGGAAGATAAATTACATCATTTCCAGTCCCCTGAGTCCACCTCTTCCACCTTGCATGCCTCTTAACTGGCTCCACTGCGATTTTGCCTGCAGTTTAGTTGTAGGCTTGCTTTGGTGAAAATGTTTCTCAAAATCACGTTAACATTGTGCTTGTTATTTCATTTCACCTTGTATAATTCAACCTTGAACCTAGTGTGTCTATGTAGATAGATAGATAGATAGATAGATAGATAGATAGATAGATAGATAGATAGATAGATAGATAGATAGATAGATAGATAGATAGATAGATAGATAGATAGATAGATAGAAAACACATCAGTGCACCAGTACAAAAGTTAAGGAATGGAGACCTGCATAGTTTTATTTCTCCCAGAATGGTATTGGGAAGGAAACATCTCAGGAATTCCTGCTGCTCTGACAGAAGAGAAATGAAAGCACTGGTTTCAATTTCACAAGTGCAACACTTCCTGGCCAACACACTTTGCATAGCCCTAGTAAAGAACATATGGAACTGTACTGTATCTCTAAGAGAAGACTTTCCAGGCCTGGCTAAACGTTACCAAGGGATTCAGGTTAAGGGCAGTTTCCTAGTCTTAATGAGTGTGGTGCTGAGATTTACAGGATGAATGCCCAAATGGTGGGAGGAAAATATGCTGGATTTTGAGAAAAAGATATGGAATGTGAAAGCAGTGTTTTGGTGAGATATTGGATTGGGCAAATAAGCAAGTCCCCCAATCTGGTCTTGGTATTGTCTGTTTATTCGATACTTTGGTTATCTGTTTGAGCTTTACTTTGGCTAAATAAAAGGCCTTTTTTTGTAATTAACGCTCTTCATTATACATAGAAGCAAGTTTATGAGAGGAAAAATGTTAAAAATTAGTCTGATTCAAGTCTATGAAAAATCCTTCTAGTTTAAAATACCAGCTGAACAATTAAGATTCATGAGGCTGGTGGATATTATTATAAATGGATATTAAACATAGCAGTCGGCACATTTTGCAGTGTTCGGAGTTCAAGGCAGACACCCTGGAGATTTGTATCCATTAAAAAGATTCACTTAAGTTATAACAGCTAACTAAAAGCTATTTGAAAATCTGGCAGGTTCACAGATTTCCCACTTCACAGGCTCTCCATGGCAGGAAAGTAGTGGAGGTCCCACGAATCCACTATAATACCTAGAAAAGTATAACTGGCATAATTAAAAAAAATGTACTGTAACTTTATGTAAATTTCCCCTTGGCAGATCCAAAGAAGTTTTTTTCTGCGTCGCCATTCAGTTTTGTAAGTCCGTTATTGTATATTCTGCTAAAGAAGTGTGTCTGGCTGTCATGACAAAAATTAGACCATAGTCACAAACAAGATGATTAATTGACTGTTAATGACAGGCTTGCTACCAGTTACCAGGCACCATCAAAAGAAGTGTTGTTCTGTGCTTCATTTTACAGACAAATAGCAGAACTGAATTAAAATGGGCAATGGAAAATGCTATTTTTGCTTGAAATGAGGTGTAATTTAATGCAAATGTTCTTTGGCAGCTGAGCTGCAATATTCATCTCCTTAAATGTCCAGCACTGCAAGTCCACAATTATTCAGTTGTATCTGTTCAATTTATCTTGCAATAGTGAAAAGATAACCAAGCAACTGAACAGAACATCATTTTCATAGATTTAGTTTTATTCAAAAATACTCTAGCCGCAATTTGAAGGGGCCTAATAAGCAGAAACAATTTATTCCCAACACTAGTTCACCAAACTAAGGTACCGGTGTCATTGAGGAACATGATTGTGTTGCAGGTAAAGGATTAAATGACAAAACTTTTAAAACAAAAATACTCTTGAAACTAAAGGTGTAATAGACACAACATCTGTAATGGTGTGACACACTGGGCTGGTTCTTACCTTGCACCTGATGCTACTGGGATAGTCTTCAACATCCAGCAACTTTGTACTAAATTAAGCGTTCTTTTAATTTGTTTACCATGCAAAACCTCTTCCTCACACATAACATAAAGTGGAATAAGCAAGTCTGCAAAACATTTCACTTTCTGCACATTTTATTATATTGCAGATTTAATTTTAATTGAATAAATTAGCAATTTTTGCCACTCAATCTACCCTTAATAGCTCACAATGACAATGTGAAAACATGTTTTCAGAAAGGTTTGCAAAGGTATTAAAAAGCAAAAAACTGAAATTTCCCAGTCATATAAGTATTTCGACCCTTAGTTCAGTAGTTTGGATGAAGTCCCTTTGGGAGCAGTTATAGCTTTGAGTCTTCTTGAATAATTCTTCCTGGCAGATCCTCTCAAGCTCCCTATGAGTGCATGGGGCGTTTCTGTAAACTGCCATCATCTGGTCTCCCTATAGATGTTCTATGGGGTTTTAAGTCTTGGATTTGGCTGGGCCACTCAAGGACAGTTAGAGACTTGTCATGACGCCACTCCAGTGTTGTCTTTGCTGTATGTTTTGGGACATTAGTGTACTGAAAGGTGAACTGTCACCTCAATCTGAGGTCATGAGCAGTCTACAGCAGGTTTTCTTTAGTTCTAGGCACATCACAGAGATAATTAAAGTAAACAGGATGCACCTGACCACAATTTGAAATGCTAAGGGTCTGAAAACTTACAGTATATAAATAAAAAGATTTCAATTTTTAAAAATTTAAATAATTTGCAGACCTTTCTGCAATATGTTTTCCCTTTGTCATTATGAATTATTGAGTGTAGGATGATGGTCAGATGTATCCATTTAAAATTTAATCTACAAGACAGTAAAGTGGGTAGGAAGTAAAAGGAGTCTGAATACTTTCTGAATCTACTGTATACAGTAATCCCTCGCTATATCGCGCTTCGACTTTCGCGGCTTCACTCTATTGCGGATTTTATATGTAAGCATATTTAAATATATATCGCGGATTTTTTGCTGGCTCGCGGATTTCTGCGGACAATGGGTCTTTTAATTTCTGGTACATGCTTCCTCAGTTGGTTTGCCCAGTTGATTTCATACAAGGGACGCTATTGGCAGATGGCTGAGAAGCTACCCAACCAGAGCGCGTATTACATATTAAATAAAACTCCTCAAATATATTGTGAGCACAGGGGCTGTTCGCACCCCTAGAGGATACGGCCGCTCCTCAAAAAACACTGTAAGATTACCTTCACATTGCTCTCTTTCTTGCTGGGCTTACATATGGCTGCTTTGTCAAGCGATATGCTTCCTGCACTGTGCTTCACATACTTAAAAGATCAAACAGCACGTATTGATTTTTGATTGTTTGCTTTTTTCTCTCTCTCTCTTGCTCTGACATTCTCTGCTCCTGACAGAGGGGGTGTGAGCAGGGGGGCTGTTCGCACCCCTAGACGATACGGACGCTCGTCTAAAAATACTTAAAGATTACCTTCACGTTGCTCCATTCTGTGCAGCTGCTTTGTCAAGCGACATGCTTCCCACATGGTGCTTCGCATACTTAAAAGCTCGAAGGGCACGTATTGATTTTTGATTGTTTATTTTTCTCTGTCTCTCTCTCTCTCTTTCTGACATTCTCTGCTCCTGACGGAGGGGGTGTGAGCAGAGGGGCTGTTCGCACACTGGCCTAGAGGATACGGACGCTCCTCTAAAAAATGCTGAAAGACTACCTTTACATTGTACATCCTTGCAGCTGCTTTGTCCGGCGGTGCTTCGCATACTTAAAAGCTAAACAGCCCTATTGATTTTTGTGTGCTTTTTTCTCTCTCTCTCTCTGATATGTTTGCATTCTTTTAATTGTGAGATGGAAATGTCATCTCTGTCTTGTCATGGAGCACAGTTTAAACTTTTGAAAAAGAGACGAATGTTTGTTTGCATAAAGTTCCTGTCTCTCTACAACCTCCTGTGTTTCTGTGCAAATCTGTGACCCAAGCATGACAATATAAATATAACCATATAAACATATGGTTTCTACTTCGTGGATTTTCACCTTTCGCGGGGGTTCTGGAACGCAACCCCCGCGATCGAGGAGGAATTACTGTATATAGTGCCCGATGCTGCGGGGGGGATTCAGTCACTCTTCAGAAACTCCCTCTTAAACAGTTATTCAATGGGAAACAAACACACTCTTAACACCTCCTCTTTGAGGGATTAGCTAAAGGCTTGCTGTGCAATGTGCTCCTCATGTGGGGCTTTGAACATTTAAAAGACCGAGCCATGGCCATCCTGAGGTCTCACTCTCCTGTTTCTCTTCCCCCAGACTCCCTCTGCTCCAGTCGCTGCTTCTGAGCCACTGTACCCCCTTGAAGAGGAAAACTTTGTGTTCTTTTGACCAGGAGTTGGGGCTGAGGTGTCAGGTTTGTCAGCTTGTGTGGCCGGACCTCTTCTGAATGAGACTTGTGTTTGTATCTGCCTGGACAGCAATAAAGTTTCTACTTCTTGGAAATACTTCTGTACTTTCCTGGGCAACTTTTGTGACCCAACACTGCTGTAGTTGCTTATGACGTGTTGCAACACAGAGTGTCATGGGTTCTGTCTTAGAGAGATCCGCTCTAGAACGCGTTCTGGTCAAGACTGTTGTTGTCTTTCTGGTGTAATAGACCTTTGTAGCAGAGGAAGGTGGAAGAGGAGGGGTTTACTACAATATACAGTAAATTACATCAGTTGTCCTATGGCGAGAATTGTGCTATTCTGTGTGTCACATTAGTTGTCTTCCCAGTAAACATTTACGTAGATGGACTCAAAACTGTTTAACACACTCAAACCTCATGTGTCTGACACGGTACTCAGTTAACATACTAAGGAACAGACCTAACTAGGAGGTTGTGGATATAGGACAGAGTATTGTCTTTGGCATGCAGACGGCACTTGTGATGAACAACCTTAAAGCAATAAGTAAAGGAACTCTCTGAGCAGCCATCCACTGCAAATGCTTATAATTTGAGTATAAGTATACTCTTGAGTATAAGAGTAAACTCTTTCACCAATAGATTAAACTTTAGCTTTGTAACAGTCTTTTAATAGCAAGGGCTTCCTTCTTCACCACCACATGCCTTTTCTCCTGGTCAAACAGTTTCTAACTAAGGTACAGTATCAGGTGTTCAGCACAATCAACATTCTGGCTCAACATGGTACCTAGGCTGGATTCAGAAGTGTCCATCAGGAGAAGTGAGGGAAGGGAGCAGTTAGGTGCCCTATACATAGGTACTTGCATCAGGGTCTGCTTTAGGTCACTGAATGCATTTTCATGACGAGACATTCCAGACCAAATGTGCAGGGGCAGCCTTTCATATTAAGCCCATCAAAGGAGCAGCTATTTCAGAAAAGTTGGGCATGAACCTGAAATAATACCTAACAATACCTAAAAAAGCCTGCACCTGCCTTTTTTTTTTGTTTGAGGTCAGTCCTGTATGTCAGCAATTTTGGTCCATTGTTGTTTTACTTGGCTGTGCTGGACTACATAGATACTTGGCCTCATCTAGGCCAAAGTAACATGTTTTGGGGTTAATTTTTAATCCTGTCTCTAAGAAATTATGAAGCTCAACCAAGACATGCTGAAGGTGAGCATCCCATGTACTGGAAAAGATGATTATATTATCTAGGTAGGCATCACTGAAGGCAGAGTGGGGCAGTAGTAGTCTGTCCACTAGACGTTGGAATGATCTTGGGGTCCCATGTAACCCAAATGGAGGGACACAGTATTCCAATGGCCACTAAGGTGTTTATGTTTTTGGCTTCTGAGTCTAGAGTTATATTCCAATACCTTTTCATATCTGATATTGTGAGGTAGTGAGAATTCCTAAGCTTTTCGATCAGCTCATCACCTGTGGCATTAGGAAGGTGTCAAAACACCTGGTTAAGTTGGGTGAAGTTGTTGTAGAAATACCAAGATTCATCTGGCTTTGACAGAAGCACTATGGGACTTGACCAACAGCTGTTACTCTTTTCTATAACACCCAATTCTAACATTCCTTGGACTTCCAGCTCAACCACTTTGCACTTTGCTTTGGGAATTCATTATGGGCACTTTCTTACAATAACACCGGGTTACTGTAAGTAATAATGTGCATAATCAGGTTAGTTCTTCCTGGTTTGATATAGGTATATCTTGTAATTGGGCTCTTTGATCAGGAGTATTCAGGTATTCTCCTTGGCAGGACTGGCCTCCACTCTCTCCTTCCAGAGTTTAAGCAGATTAATGTGATACAACCACTCGGGAGGATGCCGATTGGGCTGTTTGACTATGTAATCTATAAGACTCTTGCATTCTTTAACCTCAAAGGAACCCTGCCAGTCTGTAAAAAATCAGAACCAGCACCAGTACATGTACCATTACAGGCTGGAATTTGCAGAATGTTTCCCAATGATCATATAGTTATGCTTGCATCCATTGGGCCTCTTCTAATCTGGTCTGGACTCTTAAAACCGTCTTGCTTGCTTGGTATAGTCCAAGATTTTAACTGATTGATAATTTTGTTCCTCCCAAGCCTTATTTACCAGATCTAAAATGCCCCTTGGCTGTCTCCTGTACAGCAGCTTGAATGGGGAAAACCCAGTGGAGACCAGTGGTGCTTCTCTAAAGGCAAAAACCACATCCTCTCTAACTTGTTTTCTTAACATCTGTTTAAGGGTTTGATTAAAATGCTAAACCAAACTATCTATTTGTGGATGATAAGCAGACGTTTTAATGTATTTGATACATAAAAGGGTCACAGGTTCTTTAAATAAATTTATACATGAATGGGTTCTCTGATCCATAGGAATCTTTTTCTGGAGGCCTACTCTCAAAACTAACCCTAGTAATCCTTGACCAATCATGCATTTTTTTGCCAGATGTAAAAGAATGGCTTCTCGGTATCAAGCATAGTCCACAATGAAAAAAATACAGTATATTTATGTCCCTGGGTAGAAGGCTTGTGGGGTCTGAAGATTTCCATAACTATTTGCTTAAAAGTAATATCAATTATGGGCAGTAGCACCAAAGGTACTGAACTTTCGATCACCTGCTTCAAATGACAATAGGGGCATGATACACAGAACCAGCAGACTTCCTTTTTAATTTCTGGCCAAAAGAATCAGAGTTCACCAAACTCCAGAGCTTTATCTGGAATACATTTCCACCCATCAAGTTGGAGTACTCCAGATGGCAAACCTCTCTTCAGTATGGACGTGGAACTAAGAGAAGCTGATGCACTTCCCCTTGATGGTGGATGGCGGTAAGTTATCCACACCATCTGCCTCAGGAGAGGTGACAGTAAGCAATGAGGCCCCGTCCACTGTACACCTACCCACTTAGAGTTCCTTTTGGCTGCACAGCACGCCATACATAGGGTGACCCTAATGCCGGATGCAGGGGGAACCAGTTTTGTAATTACCATATTTCTGCTGGGAGACACAGTTCGCTCAACATTATTGTCAGACTCGTCCTGCCCTATAATTACAGCATATGAGTGAGCCAGATGCACAGCCACCAGAAGATGTTTAGTATCCCTTTGAAAGGAGTAGACACAGTCTGTCAAATGATATTCCATCTAGAATGAATGCCTGATAGACAATGACCTGCTTTAAATTCTTTGTTAAGTTCTCCATAGACTTGAAAGTTGAATCATGAGAAACTTCAGGTACTCTCAGGTAAGCAACTTTTTCTTATCTCAAAGTAGAATAAAAACTGTTAAGGGCAATAGTGTTTGGTTAGCCTAAGCCTATTGTTTCCATGAACTTACCCAGACCTCATTGCTGGTTGCAAAGGGCCATCTATAACATTTCAAGCTTCTTGGCCCAAAAAATGTATGTCCCCCACTGACAGTGAGCCATCAATTCAGAAGCTCTAAATTATCTTTTGATCATGTTCCATGTTTTTCACATTATGTTTTGCAGATAGCTACCTCAATTAGTTAAACCACAGCTTTACGGTAATAGTAAAGTTGAGTTTGGAAAAGATAGAACATCCTGCATTATTAACAAAACAATATATTGAAGACAATTTTAACATTTACCTCTTTGATTCTTTATAGAACCACCTAAGAGATACAGTATCAGTCAGTCTGTTCAGGGTTAAGGATGTCAAGGAAATCTTAATTGGTGAGGAGAGAATTATATTCGAGGTTGACAGCTACAGTCCTTTGGAAGGATTATAAACAAACCCGGAGGACCACGTGGCCATTGCTTATTATGATAGTGTTCTGTTGAGAAACTGTATCAGAAACAGTCAAATGAGCATCACACTTTTAAATAGTCAAAAAGAGTGCAAAAATATGCCATTAAACAGTGTTTCAAAGAGTTAATAATGTCAAATAGGAGTACCAAGGAAGGTAAGAAAATGCAAGAGTTGAAAATAACACAAACAATTATGTGCAAGACAAAACATAAGTCAATCTGCACATTTGTAGCGTAGTATAGTAATAAATGGTATTTATTCACAGGTCTGAAAGCAGGCACATGTCAATACAAACAGCAGGGGAATGAGCAGTTTCCAGACAGCAGAGAAACCAACATGCAAATAAAAGCAGCTTTTAATAAAGTTCTTATGTTGTAAAAAAGGGAGTAGCCCATAGCTGTGAAGTGAGGCTAAAAGAGACATACAAACACAGCATTGGGTTATGCCCTGCGTCCTAACATACCAAGCAGCAATGCCAAGAACTACATTGAAGGCCTATGAAAAATCCTTGGAGCAAACTTTACATGTGCAATGTGAATGAAACAGAAAAAGACTTTTAAGAATGACCTATTAATGCAGTTGAGAAAATGTCATACATATGTCTTTCAGTTAAGAGCACACCTTCCAATCAGGTAAGAGATGGTTTTACCAGCAAAACTTTTAAGAAATATTAGCAGAGAAAGAAAGAGAAGCATAATATTGCATGATTTAAATAACCTCTGATACCATCTGACAGGATTTCTTTGGGGGTTACATACATGATTTGCATTTCCTTGCATTTTTAGTGTTTGTGTTCTTATCTTATGTTAATTTATTTTGTCTGGATTTTTAATTTAATAACTTTTGGAAGCAGAATCATTTATTTGCAATTATTCTCTCATTTGTTATTTGACTTGTAACATGCTTTTCTTATATTGATTTATTATTGTTTAATTGCTTTCTCTTTTGCTCTTAAGGGATATTCCCAATTCTTTTTTGGTGCTGCCAAGGATATCAGAATGTCACTTACAACATAAGTTAGTGCTGTTTCTGTACTATGACCAGTGCAGAAGCCACACTGGAATTTCTCAAATAAATAATGAGACTGAAGCTGCATGGTGAGAGAAAGAGTACATTTGAAAGGGATCTATAAATATTAAGTGTATGTTAGTCTAGGTGTGACTTTTTAAGTAATGATTTGATAACTTGACACTTTTAACTCTTTAGGAGCTGCACCATTCAGTAGTGAAATATTGATAATGCTAAGAATTGGTGTGGCCAGAACATCTATTGAACTGGGACTAAGTGACAGTAGGTTTCATTATAGAAATTAAAGTTATGATTTCCTGTTTATTCATTTATTCATTCATAAAGCACTTTGGTCAGTCTTGATGTTGTTTTTAAAGTGCTGTACAATAAAGCCCAACATATAATATACACAATAACCTAAGGGTAAAAGAAATAAACACATAAGAGCTGAAGAAATTCATAATAACAAAAACACAGATAGTCAACATATCATACTGGGTTAAAGGCCAGGGAGTAATAGTGTGTTTTTAAATAGGATTTAAAGACAGTAAGTGAAGTAGCCTGCGTAATGTGCAAAGGCAAATCGCTGCAACTGAAAAAGCACAATCACCTCTGAGTTTACATCATGTCTTAGGAACAAGTAAAAGCATCTGGAGAAAGCGAGACGTACACGAGGGTGCAGCAGTTCTGACAGATAAAATGGGGCAGAACCATTAAAGGATTTAAAAACAAATACAAGGATCTTAAAATGGATTCGAAAACAAACTAGAAGCCAGTGAAGGGAAGCCAAAATCAGGGTAACGTGCTCATGCTTGCTTGTACCAGTTAAAAATCAAGCAGCTGCATTTTGCACCAGCTGTAGGCGAGCAATGGGGGCCTGGCTAATTCCAAAAAGAAGTGCATTGCAGTAATCTAGATGAGAGATTATAAAAGCATATATCATTGTTTCAAGGTTGCGTTTAGACAAAACAGGCTTGATTTTTGACAGCCACCTCAAATGGAAAAAGCAAGATTTTACCACTGCGTTCACATGGCTATCAAGTTTTAAAGTAGAATCCATTTTTACACCTAAATTTGTGATCATGGATTTCTTATATTGAGGAACAGTGGAAAAGTCGATGCAGGGGATCCCGCTGGTGCCATTTGGTCTAAATAGCAGGACATCTGCCTTGTTCTCATTAAAATTTAGAAAATTTAATGCCATCCAACTCCTGATGTCAATAAGGCAATCAAGCAGGGGCTGGAAAGAGCATGGACCAGGGTACATCAGAGGGAAATAAACCTGACATTCGTCAGCATAAAGATGAAAGGAAATACTGTATTTCCATAAAATAGTGGAGCCGCAACAGGTACAAGGAGAACAAGAACAGGTCCCAGGATGGAGCCCTGTGGTACCCACCATTGGAGGGCAACAGAGGTGGAGGTAAAATTATCAATGCTGGCACAAAAACATCCATCTGAGAGATAGGACATAAACCATTGGAGAGCTGAACCTATGATGCCCACCCACTGCTCCAGCCTGGAGATGAGGATCTTATGGTCTAGCGTCAAAGGCAGCTGTTAAATCCAGAAGCATAAGTAGTAAACAGTTACCAGAGTCCACTGTTAAAAGAATATCATTAAAAACCTTTAACAGAGTGGACTCAATGCTGTGGTGAGTTTTAAAACCAGACTGGAACACTTCCACAACTGCATGTTCATCCAGGAAGGACTTCAGTTTGGTGTACATGACTTTTTCCCCCAAGAGTTTGGACAAAAAAGGTAGTTTGGAAATAGGCCTAAAGTTTGACATAACAGAGTGGTCTAGACACGTTTTTTTCAGCAGAGGTTGCACAACATCATGTTTAATTGTGTAATTTTCAGGCACCACACTAGAGGTTAAACTACTATTACAGTAAGAATAGAAGGACCCAAGGTGGAAAAGTACTCCTTAAGAAGTCGAGGAGGGACAACATCAAGGAGGGAGCCAGATGCCCGCATACTGGAAACTAGCTGCTTTAAAAAGGGGAGAGTGACAGACTCAAACACAGCCAAACAGGGTATCAAAATGGATGGATCATGAGAAGGTGGTGAAATGAGGGCCCTAGTGCTTACAACCTCCTTCTTCAAAAAAAGTGAACAAATGTATTGCAAGTTTCCCTAGAAGCTTCCAGATAGACAGGTTCATGAACATTAAGAACAGAACTCAGTGTGTTAAAAAGTACACAGGGTTGTGAGAGTTAGAGCCAATAACTTCAGAAAAAAATTTTGATCTAGCAGCTTTCAAAACTTTCTGATAACACCACTAACTTTCTCTCAAAATTTCAATAGAAACCTGCAACCTGTCCTTTTTCTACCTCCGTACAGCTCTCCTGCACTCCCGTCTAAAGGAACAGGTATTAGCATTTAAACATGGCTCTGAGCAGGGCTTTTGTTGCCTGCTTTTTAATGGTGCCACAGAGTCCAGAGCAGTTTGGCAAGCAGAATTAAATTGAAGTGTTAGCTCCTCAGTATTGGAAGACACAGAGGGTTGTGAGGTCACTTCATAATTAAAAACAGCAGAAAACTCAACAGCAATGGAAGATTTAAGAGCACAGCAGCACCAAACAGGAGCGCACGATTTATCAGATTGATCAATCTGCAATACAATCAAATAAGATGAGCATATGGTCTGAAAACACTGCATCACCAATTTCCAGATTCAGAACAGATACACAGTGAGATAAGACAATGTATACCCCCATTCCTGAGTGGGACCATTTACAGACTAAATTACAGTAGATTAAGAGTCCATTAAATCTAAAAAGTCCTTCACCAAAGGCTTCTCAGTACAATAAACATGAATATTAAAATCTCCAGCAATTAAAACTTGGTCATGTTTTGGCAAAAATTCAGCCAAGAAATCAGAAAAGTCACTCATAAAAGCCTTATTATACTTTGCTGGATGATAAACCACCACGCAGAGCAGCACAGGAGAATGACCCAACTCAAAAAGACTCAGTTCAAAGCTGGAGAAAGAAACAGCTGGAGACCACTGTTTACAATCGAAGTTGGATTTGAAGACAGTCGCTAAACCTCCACCACAAACCGAGAACCACAGGGAATTAAAATATGAGCAGCCACAAGGCATCAATTCAAAGAAGGTGCTGGACTCACCAGGAAACAACCAGGTTTCAGTTATACAAAGGAAATCCAATCCATGAGAGATGAAGAAATCCTTTAAGATAAAAGTTTTGTTCATTACAGATCTAGCGTTCACTAGACCCGTCCTGATGGGAGCCGGGTTCGAAGCCACAATAGCGAGGGGAGCGTGCGCCAGAGGCCGCAAATTCTAGAGATTTGCTTCTCTCTAGCGCAGGTGAAGTGGGCAGGGGCGCGGGGGTGGAATCGCCTGATCCGAGCCAAAAACAGGTACCAGCCAGAAGTCCACAGGGTCCCGGGAGCACCATGACACAAAAAGGTGAGGAGCCGATCTGTTTTGAGCCAGAAAAACTTTGGGAGATTGAGAAAATCAGGCCTTTAAATTCAACAACCGCCCACTGCGTTTACCTTGGTGTCTGTGATGATTCCTCCAGCGATGTGGACTTGGAGCATGGTAGAGAAAAGCTTGTATTCCAGATAAGAGCAGGGGAGGAGGAAAATCTGTACAAGTTTTATAGCAGACAAACGAAGCTCCAGAAGTGTTTGGTGATCATACACCAGTAGTAAGTTGACATTTTGCAGGACAGATACAAAAATAAAAACAAAAATATAAACAAAAACAAAAAAGAGAGCGGTAGACGATATGCCACGCACACTGGTACCATCAGTTCTTCCTGTTCTGTTACCAAATTAAAATTGTTTAATTGGTGCATTCAAGACTAGACAGGGTTTGCTAATTTAGCATTAACTTTGCAAGGTGGTGCAGAAAAATACATTTTTTTTTGATTTTCTCATTAAACAACCTCATAAAAGTCTCCACTGCTAATATCTGTTGGTATTTACCATTTGTTAGATGAGCCACTGTCTGAAACAGTTCATGTGCATTATTATTGCTATTTATTAATATACAATAGTCTGAGATAGCTATAAAGAGAGCTTTTTTATACCTTTTAACACACTCTGTTCATGCAGTTTGGAAGACCTGCAGCTTTGTTGCTCTCCATCTGTGTTCATTAAACAGGGTGTGTTTCTATGTGCATTAATCAATTCTGTTTTGATGGAAGCTATTGCATCCAAAGCCTCTATCAAAGTCATACTATAATTTGCTGTTAGCAGATTCAGATTTTTTTCAACAATTATGCTCAAGTTTTTCAAAATTCTATAAATTTTGTTGCAGAGTTATAATCTAGATGTCACACAGTCCGTGTTTTAATCTGTGAGAGTACCTGTAAGTGCAGAAACAAATCAAACATAATTAAGTAGTGATCAGAAACAACTTCATTTAAAAGGTGTAATAGTTACATTTTGAGTCTCAACTCCATAAGTAATCATTACATCTAATGTGTGGTTAGGACAATTAGTCAGGATATTGACAATCTGGCAAAACCCTATTGAATTTAACAAATAAGTAAAACATTTGCAAAAGTGTCAGTTTATACATCAATGTGTATATTAAAATCCCCCATCAACACCATATGGTCATAATTTATGGATAACTCAGATGCAATGGCTGCCAATTTCAGTCATGAACTTTGAATATAGCCCTGTTGGTATGTAGACTAGTACTAACATTGTGATGGAATCTGTGTTAATATCTAATACAAGTGCCACAAAGGATGTAAACTCACCTAAATTTTTAGAGTCGGTTTGCAGTTCATCACAAAGAATTATCCTAAGGTCATCTTCTCAACCAGCATCTCTTGATATACGAAGGACTGTATAACCATTTGGTGATGACTTAAGTAAGTGAACAGTGTCAGATTTACGAAGCCAAGTTCTAGTGAGATAATATAAGTCACATTTTGAACATAATATATAATTTACCAAAACAGATGTATTCCCAATAGAGGGAATATTTAGTAAGCCGCTTTTAAAATTGAAACAATGATTCTGTACTAGTGTTACATGTTTTGTTTTAATTTGAATTAAATTTACTAATACAGGTATCCCAGGTGGAGGATTTGATTTTAAATTTTGATCTAATTATAATCTTTATCCTTTGGTTATCAAGTGATTTAGATTTTGCTTCAATATTAAATGTATAAGATGCCCCACAATAAGGATTCTGGGTAACAGCTACAAGCTAGTAACAAGTAGAATTAAACAACAGCCTGTGATTTAAGATCACAAAGCTGCAGTCCAGATAGTGCTCTAATCAGTCAGCCAGGCAGTATTACTGCCATATTTTGGATAAAACATAAGATCCCATCCAGTTAGCATGACGACCATTTCCCTTAAAAAAAATCAAGGCCTTTCCCAAAAATCATCCCAATAGTTTACAAAGGTTAAAGCTTTTATTTGTACAACTGGTTTCTAACCTTAAGTGAAGGAAATGCAATCTGCTCTAAATCACATCCCCTCTATATAATCTTAGTAATGGTCCAGACATAATTAAGTTCGGACATTTTGTTTTAGCTTTGGTGCAAAAAGAAACAAAGTTTACACACAATGCACACAGCAGTAATCACCACTATATGGACTTCTCTCTCTCAGTCCTTGGCCACCTATCTTCTCCTCCCGGGAGCTTTGTCCTACTCCCGCTCCCGACTCAAGCTCCCCGATTGTAGGAAGGTGGCCCCTTTTGTTCCCACCCGGATGTGCTCCAGGTGGCTGATGACGTCCTTCCGGCAGCACTTCCTGGTGTGGCGGAAGTGCTGCCCTTTGCACCGGTAGCACTCCAGGCATCCCTGGCGGGTTCCTCCGCCATCTTGCCGAGTGTGGCGGAAGTAACTATTTCCAGGTTCCAGGAGGCTTAAGGCACCCCCTGGAGGTGGCCACGGGTCCCAACGAGTTAAAACCTTTTTATTCTTCTCCCGTGATCTTTTCCTAGTCCAGGGCGGTTGCCCCCTCATGACCCGGAAGACATAAAGGTCACTGACAGATTGAGGAGATTGTTCATCCCCCAAACTATGCGACTCTTTAATTCCACCCTGGGGGGTAAACGTTAACATTTAACATTATACATAGTTATTGTCTGTTTTTCACCTGCATTATTATCATTCTTTAATTTAATATTATTTATTGTATCAGTATGCTGCTGCTGAAGAATGTGAATTTCCCATTGGGATTAATAAAGTATCTATCTATCTATCTATCTATCTATCTATCTATCTATCTATCTATCTATCTATCTATCTATCTATCTATCTATCTATCTATCTATCTATCTATCTATCTATCTATCTATCTATCTATCTATCTATCTATCTACCTACCTTCCGGTCCTTCTAGGCGTCCCGGCCGGGTCAGAATCGCAGCCATCTGTGACACAGGAAATTAAAATATCTACTGTATAACAAAAATCTTCAAGTGTGACGGAATGGTGGCCTGTGGTTTGGTGCCTAACAAATAAAAATGAATTGAATATATTTAATTCAACGATCCTGGAGTGCAGTGACAAAAGTATGTGTCCACCAAATGAGATGACATTACAAGACTGTGATTTAACTTTATAAAGTGGACAGAATATTTTGAAAGGAATCTTCACCCACAAATCACTTCTGGCAAATAAATAATGCAGTAGAAATTTTTACTGTTTGTCAGCTATAAGCAACCAATGGCCAATGTGTCAGAAACAAATGCAGAAACAAAAGCTGCATAAAAACAATAGATAAGTAAATTGAATAGACTTCCATTCATCACTGCTGACGTTTTATCACTAAATGGTCCCCCACTAAATGAACTGTTTCAAATGTTACATGTATCACTAAGTGCATGCTATTAGGATAATGGGTTACTATTTCGAATCTTGTTGTGATTTTTAAATCTAGAAAACTGACATTAGTTTAGTTTAAGTTTAAGTTAGACAATAAGACAATAACTGATTTTCAGCTTGAAAGTTCTAAGGTGTAATGATTTTCAGTGACTGAACACAAACTTTTACACTGGGGTACTGAAATTCACAAGTACAGCTTGAGATCAGTCTGCTCCAGTGAAATGGCACCTGAGAATTGTTTCTCACAGATATGGGGAGTCTTTTCATGGCACCTTGCTGTTGGATCAAAGGGCAGACAGAGCTGTACTCTCTCTGAGGATGATCCTGTATCATTTATTAACATGCTGTTTATCTGCTCTCTATGCATTTCCATCTCTTTTAAACATGTACACATAGTTCTGTTACTTAACAGCACTGTCCATATGTTTCCTGTACAGGGTAGTTACATATAAAACATCTACTTGGAATCTGGAGAAACAATGAGACTAGCCTAATCATAAGTAGAAATAAATGATAGATCCTGGTAACCCTAAACAATCTACTAAGTGTTGCAGAGACTTTGCTGATGGTAGGGCTCAACTAATCTTCCTGGATCAGACAGCAACACTCATAAAAGGATGTATTTGTTCTGTTTGCCATTGTATCACTTGTAAAGGTGGCTGGCACAGCTGGGACTAGTTGTTAGATGCAAAAACCAAACAAAAGAAATGTCACTGCATTTTTAAAATGTAATATAACAATACATTAAATATCATTCACATATGAAAATATTCTTCCACTTATTCTGTTTATGTTTCTGCTTAACTGAAAGAAACATTGCACAAGCCAGCCTGAGGCATGGAAAAGAGAAAGAAATACAAAGAATGATGTAGGAAGATGAAGATACTAATATTCTTGCTTTGCATCACTAATTGTTCATTTGGGCTGAGCTAGATATCATATTATCTTTGGCTACATTTAAGTGACTGTCAAACTACTTGACTTTTCCAGGGATTTTCACTCATGGCATTAATTTTAATAGTTCTGGACAGCTGTGGTGTGTGCCCATTACTTCCTATCTTGTAGTGTGACATCACCAGCAGCTCAGTCATTACGCTCTGTGATAGGCACAACAAAAGCAAAAGGGTTTGATTTGCTACAAGCTGTAAAAGTTGGACTGCTGAGTGTTTGAGAGTTGAAAATCAATGATTCTTCAGTTGGAAGTTCAAAGCCTACAATGTCACAAAAAGAAAAGAACCCAATCAAATCTACAAGAAAAAAGAATACTGTATGTGCCTCCAGAAACGAAGAAAAACAGGTATTCTGGACAATGCAAACATTGACCATGGAACATTGTAGCCAGTGCAGATGTCTATTTAACATCTCAGTCTTGTCTTATCACGAGAGAGTGCAGATAAAGTAGAGATGTTTCATGATAATTGGTTGTCAAAATTGCTGGGTACTTGTAGAACTCAAAATACATTTGTGGGGCAACAGAAAATCTGAGACTGTGCTGAGAAGTCATTAGGTATAATCCATCATGCCCTGCAATCTAAATTCTAACTTGTGTACTGTGATGCTCACTTCCAGCCTAGTTCTGGATGATACTGCAAGTTGAAAGAAGCAAATTCCAAGAAATAGCAAATGCACATGTATTTCCTATGCTTTATGGTATAAGTAGGAATGAGTGGGAAAGTAAGTCAATCCCCAGTCACAAGAAGAATTACTTGATGTCTACAACTGCAATTTTTACTGCTCTTAAAAGCTGAACATATCAAATTTCCATGGAATATTACATTTCATTCAAACGCTCTTTACTTGAGTGCCCAGTGAAATCTTGGGGCTATGCATCGGAATGTATTCGGAATGTATTCAAATGATGCTGTTTGATTCCTTTTAAATCACCTAAAACATTTTTCTTTTAAATATTAAATTAGCTGGTGCTCCTTAAAAGGGTAAAAAAGTAAAAATACATTCCCTATTGCAACAGAGTACTAGGTTAAATATTATACACACCTGGAGGAAGCTAGACTGCCTTTACATTCACAGTATCTAAATTTTAATTTGACATAATTGTACTCAAAAGTACACATTATGGAACAGTGGTTAGTGCTACTGCATGGATCAGACCATCTAGGTTTGAATCATGCACTTAGTCATTGTCCATGTGGAATTTGCATGTCTACATGGGTATTCCACTTTTCTTTCCACATTCCAAAGATGAACGGGTTAAATTAATTGGTTGCTTCAAATTGATCCTTTGTGTGTAAGCAGGGAACTGTTATAGAGTGGAATCCAGGGCTGGGGTCTAACTTACACCCAACGCTTCTGGGCTGTGGGCCCTGCCACGTAGACCAGGGTTAAACAGGTTTGAGAATGTTATTTAATTTTACTTAATGGTGTGTAGTGTTTATCAAGTGCAAGTAAAACAACTGCAGAATATCCAGGTAGATTGTAACAAATGTTATATAGAAAGTAGTTACAGAGATACTGAGGTACTGTTAGTGTTCAATAAATCTTCTGATAGGCATAGTTTTCCCATGGCCCTATAATAAACAAGTGTGCTAGAAATTGGATGGCTGGATTGGTGACATATTCAAATTATTGCAGTGATACTGTATATGGTTCTCAATGTTAATCAAACACCATTGTATTATTCTAAGGTTAAAAAAAAAGCAAATTTTAAATGTCCATCTCAATTGTCTATATATTCCAGTCATATATCTGTGTCAGCAAATGCAGGCTTATGGGCCTGTCTTCAGCAGTACTCAAAAACTGTTCTTTTATCTCCGACATAATAATCTGTTTGGTACTTCCAAACTACAAATTGACTTTCAACTGTTAGACCTTTTCTGAAACACAGTTTACTCCCCTCAATTTCAGAGAGACGGCAAACCTCATGCCCTTAATGTAAACAGGGTCAAGGATCACTAAGGAATGGTTATAGCTGCCAACTGAACAAAAACTTGGCAAAAGCCTATGAGTTAAGACAGAGGATTGGATAGTAATACATCAAACACTGAAATAAGACAAATCTCATTTAACTCAGAGAGAGGTATTGTATCTGAAGGGAAGTACAGTCTTTCTTTAAATTAAGTATTGTTCTCTGAATACAATGCTGATCTTCAATTTCTCCTGCTGGTGTCTCTCTTGGGTATTTTATTAGTTCTGTTCATTGAAAGGTGAAAGTGAACCCTGTATAGTTCTAAAAGCATACACTTACAGCATTACAGCAAGAACTGACATCATACACTTGGCGTCTGCCTGCTCTTTCTTTCTTCCGACTCATAAATCATTACTCCAAGAGAAAGATCTTTTTTCAGAGAGCAGTTAGTTGCTTTACATCAGTGCATAAATGCTGTTTACTTACAACTGTTCCCATAAGTGTAAGGCTTTTTTTTCTCAAATTTTAATTTGAAAAAAAAAATTTTAGTGGCTCAAAGTTATTTATATTGTATTCCCATTCATATTTGTGAGTCCACAAGAACACTTTTCTAGATGTTCATTTATTTTGCTAACTGAAAAATGTGATGCTCAGATTGCTCGCAGCTGGCATAATCCTTCCTGAACCTGGGATATCAATAGTCATAGACCGAGATGGACTAGGACGAACGAAGACATAGAACAAAACAGATTAGAGAAAAATGTGCTTAGCGCTTTTATTTCACAATTCAAAGCACAAACACTGTAGTGCAGTCTTTAATTACTAAATAGAAAATAATTCATGATAAAATCAGTGCATTTGTTGAAATAAAACCACCAATAAAGTCCTTCATTTCAGTAAAATCCAAGGATAAAACTATGAATACGTTGGGTTTATTTTCATTGATAGCTTGCCAGCCCTGCGCATCCTTCTCCCTCTGTCTCCCCAGCTAACCATTTGGGTCTTGCAGCCAGGCTGAGACACTGCAGTCCCTCTCACAGGCTGTCAATCCCAACCACTGTCTTTCAGTGTCCGTCAGGATGCTGGGCCTGCATCAACCAGCAACATATCTGTGGTCCAGAAGAACCCCTGAGTACTCAATCACTCTCTGTTCTTCACCTGCTCCTCTGTGGTGCTCAGCAGGTGTGATCCACCCTGGGAACCCCATTTCTTTTACTCCCTCAAGGGACCACCAGCTGTTTTAGCTCCTTCCTTTCGTACCGGCTCATACTCCCGATTCTCTGTATTTTTTCAAACCTTGTTTTCTCATACTTTCCCTCTAACCTTCTTAATTACGCCCCCCTGAGTGTTAATGAGGAAACTGCCTCAACTGATCGCACCTCACAAACACGATTTACCCAACTTACCCATCAACCACTCCAGGGGCACACAGCTTTATCACTGAATGCACCTACACCCCGGAGCCTGAGTGCGCTGGTTTTATTAAAACTTATGCACTGCCACAAACTACTATTGCACTGCACCACCGAAAACAAATGTATCTGGTATTAATTTTATTTCCCAGTGCCAATCTATAATTAGACAAATATACACTATGGTACACAGCAAAAACTTCTCTACAGATTATTTTACATTCTTATTCCAAAGTTTTGCTACTAAAAATCCATGAATGAAAAAACAACTTATCATACTAAAAGTATGATACAGAGATCTGGAAGAACTTTAAGAGACATATTTCTTAACATGCTTTACCACAGTCACATTGGAAAGCCTTCTGTTTGGGTAGTTCATCACATTTTTAAAAATTCCTGTAACCTTTTTTTTCTCTACATGCTCACATTCAGTCACAAGTGCCAAGGGCATTATTCATTGTTAGTATGTCACTCTTTGGCTTTAAATGCAAGGATTATGTTTGCAAATCAGGTACACAACCCATTGAGTGCAGCACATTTGATTTATATTTGACTTTGCATGTATGGCCAGAAAAGCATATTAACAATGTTTTGAGATGTTGGCTGTACAGGTGTCACAATGCAATAAAAATGGTGTTGAAACCTGCATGAAGGATTTCACACACAATGGATAGAATCTTCAGGGCTACAAAGAACAATAATTTCTTACACAATTTATATCAAAAATGTTACATTATTAGTAGAAAAAAAATCCATTATTGTCTATGCATGGCTGGGCAATACCTTAGAAAATGTCACAACATCCTCATCATCACCAGATTTGTCTGGTCTGATGTCAAGCTTATGTAACCTGGACTGCCATAGGTTATGCCTGTTATGAGATCACCCTGCAGCTGATGGCTACCAAATTCACAAATGCAAATGGCAGATATTATCCAGAACAATGGACTTTCATGGTGTGGGACAACATCATTTGCGATAGCTGGCCACCTCTGCTGCTTATTAGTTGCATTTTTACCATACAATGATAGCCTGATAACCTATTGTCACTTTTCAAGGCATGCCTGCTTGGCACCATTTTCAAGCAGAACAATTTCCTGAGAGTACCCTGTCTTGTAACTTCCCCCCGGGGTGGACTGTGATATCCATCCATCCATTTTCCAACCCGCTGAATCCGAACACAGGGTCACGGGGGTCTGCTGGAGCCAATCCCAGCCAACACAGGGCACAAGGCAGGAACCAATCCCGGGCAGGGTGCCAACCCACTGCAGGGCACACACAAACACACCCACACACCAAGCACACTCTAGGGCCAATTTCGAATTGCCAATCCACCTAACCTGCATGTCTTTGGACTGTGGGAGGAAACCGGAGCACCCAGAGGAAACCCACGCAGACACGGGGAGAACATGCAAACTCCACGCAAGGAGGACCCGGGAAGCAAACCCAGGTCCCCAGGTCTCCCAACTCCGAAGCAGCAGCGCTACCCACTGCAACACTGTGCCGCCCCCCAATCTGTGATATGCATTTGTGAAATATTTTGATATAATAATTACAGTTTAATCTCATAGTATTACACAAGCACACCCTCTTTCAACTTTCATTTTCCTCTATTTCACACTGTATTGTAAGATTTATATTTACTGTATGTCTGGCTAATCTTTTTCCCAACCCTTCTTATTCAACAGCACTGAGTCAGGTAACCATCTTTAACACACAGATGGGATGTTCTACAGGGGGTTAGAAAGTCACAGGAACCATTAGGTCATTGTACCTTCTGCTGGCCTTTGAGACCATTTCATGCATGAGGCCTTACAGACTGCATATTATTGTATCTGTTCCAATTGTTGTCCCAAATATCCCAGGTGAGGTATAACTAGCAGTGTATAAGAAATTTGTGCCAGCTCAATGCCAAACTTACTCTTAGCAACAATTGGAAGCCAGGCATGTAATCACGGAATCTTCCCAAAGCACCAATTAACGATGATTTCAAAGTACATGGTCTAGGGTGAAATTAAAGGTTTATAAAATCTTTGCATTGAATTGCGTCAAGTTTCCACGAATGACAGATATGAACTTAATTATTGTATGTGTATTATGTATTATTGTACTGTACTGTAAAATTGTATTACATTACTGTATACAACACGCATTTTGTTTTACTGCTCATAGTGTTGTCATGGGGTATTTTATTGAATTTTGGTTTTATTCTTTCAATCTTTTTTTAATTAAAGACAATGCTTCTTTATTTCATGACCTTGCTCTGGACTTTGAATGACCTCCCTGCAGTTCCCAGTTTTCAGCCCAGCTCCTTAGATCACATGACCTAATGTCTTTAGATCCTCCTAGCTGACAGTGTTAAGCTATCATTTTTACAGAACACAAAAAACACACATAAAACACAAAAAAAACTTTATACAATACATGGAAAAAGTCTATTCACTTATTTTTTGATTACCTGGGTTTATCATGTCAATGAGAATATTGACAGATCTAACAATAGACTTGAGTACCTGTATGCATTTGGATGAAGACTTCTTGTTTTTTTGACTTAGGCAACCCAATTTTCAGAGGCTAATTTAGCAGTAATTAAACTCTGTCTTGTGTATTAGTGTTCCTTTTGTTCAACTGTCCTTTCTATTTGCTATCAAGGGATGCAGCATTACCACAATTCTGCCTTATGTCACAGTTTGATGTTTCCCTGTCAAATATTGAATTGAAATGTGTGGGACTCTGGATGTTTAAACTCCTGGGTAAATCTAATCAGGCAGGTTTGTGTGCAGAAGAAATTACAAATATGAAAGAAATAGTACAGATTTGTTGGGGTCACCTAATACATGTGCACAGGAACAAAGCACATCTGGAAAGGAGCTGTCTGGTACTGCGGTATTACAGGTGATCAAAAAATTAAGCAAGCGTACTTTAAACATATGATCATGTAGGAATTACAAAAGGTGTCTGAGTCTACAAAGCTCTCACAAATGAATCCAGACTGCCAGTCAAATTCATTTTAAAAGCAGGTGGCATTGCATACATTTCCATATGAACACACTGTTTTTCTTTATATAGGTCGGCCCTACTGGGAATAAGCCTCGACTCACAAAGGCTGTGCTGCAATTTACTGATAGTATTGAATAGGAAAAAAGAAACAAAATCCAACAGAAGGCTAAATAATGGGTGACATTTAAAAACTAAGCTGAGATAAAGCTAAGAGCCATAATTTAAAGAAGTATATTAAAATAACTCAGATAATACTTCTTTAAATATTTATCTTTAATAGAATTTTAAAATACTACTGGCACTCAAAAAACATCTAAATTTGTTTAAAACACATTTTTAAATGAACAATACTTTTGTGTGAAGCATGTATAAGAACTTCAACCCAAAATCATTTAATTCTTGCAATTGTACATTCATCCATCCATCAAATTTTTAGACACATTTTTTCTGTCAAAGCATTATAGAGAGCTGAAGCATATCCCAGTAGCACTGGGCCTTAGACTGGAACAAACACTGTGTGTGTCACTCTGGTGCAGGGTGTTATCACACACACTCATTCACTGGCACTGGGCCAGATTTAATATAACAAATGATATAACACACATATCTTTGGGATGCTGAAGAGAACTAAAAAGAAATGATTTGGATTTCCTAGATATTTCATTGATGCATCCTATATTCAGACAGTGACCAGACAGGAAAGTGAACTCTTGCCCCTGCATTAACCACTGTACTACACATTGAAATTCACAACAGTTCAGTTAACTCAGTTACATATTTTTGCAGTAAATCTGTCATTCAGCATGACAAGATTGTGAGCGAGATAAAAGCCAATCAAAAAATCCAATCATTTGACCATTTTTGTATTTGAAAGTCTAAAAACACAGCAAGATGCAGAGATAAATCAACAATAAGAATGTAACAAATTGCTTAGCTCTGTGACTCCAGTTACCTTATATCATGGAAATGATGAAAATATCATAGAAATATAATGCATTTATAACCCGTGAAAAGGCCAGCAATAAAGAAAACACATGCTGGCATGCCCTAGTGCTTGGAAAAATACCTCACATATAAGAAAACTAGTAAAATTCAGAACAGCTGTAAAAACCAGGGGCTCTCTCATTATTAAAAATAATTCCATACTAAAATAAATAGGTTTATTAGAGAAAATAATACAATATAAGGATGGATACATGCAGTAACCACAATAAAAAGTGAAACAATGGGAATTTAATACATTTCTGATGCTTTTTTATGTCGAGCTAACAGGTAAGACCCATTTAAGCCTCTGGTGTGGCAGCCCTCTTTTATCCAACTTAGTATCACACCAATTACATTGCCAACACCTCTGACCTTTTCTCCAAAACCTGGCCTTTTTTCCTTTCACCTCTTAAACCCTTGCCCTGACTCATCTCCAAGCTTGCGGGAGGTTTGGGTGGAAGGGGTTTTAAGTCTCATCACCTCTGGGGCAAATTTCACCTCAGAGGTTATGTTCTGGAAGTCCAGTTGCTATCTTCCTGTACCTCTCTAGTGATCCCTGGTAAACCTGCAAACCTGAGTACTGGTCTTCCCCAAAATATAGCATGGTTTTAGACATAATGTAGAGGACTCTTCTGTACTTACCCTTTAGCAATATGAGGAACTTCAATAAAATTATAGTAAATGAATGCTCTGAGGCAACTAATATATTATAAGGATTGCCATTTCCTGGAAGAACCCAACACACTGTTTTGGCATGTTTCGTTTTTTTCATCATTAACACCTCATAAGGTTCTGCTTCTGATTTGTGGCAGTTCCTTTATAGTGTTCCAAGTGAGCAAACCTCCACAATAAATGTGATCTAACCATTTCTAAATCAGCTCATTCCAGTTAAGGAGCTGCTGGGAGTCAGAGCTTATTCTAGCAGTAATGAGATCAAAGCAGATACCAGCTCTAGATCTGTTCAAAAATGCAATGTAATTACTAATTGCTGTTGGTAGTAAAATGTTAAAAATTGTTTATAGGTTTTACTGTAAACACCAAATTCTGTTCAAAATTATTACAGTTACTAAGACAAAGACATCAATTATCAAGTCAAGGATAACAAAAGACATCTCTGAAAAATGACTATAGGTGTTCTAAATAAAATGGAACAAAAGACAGACAAACTAGAAAGTAAGCACATAAAGAAATAAATAAAATGAAAACAATGGTAAACCAAAACAGTTCATTCATTATAAATTATGTTCTAAAATGAATCATTAGAAAAATCTGGATATGGGGAAAAAGCAAGAATATATGAAGAACATGAGTAAATATTAAAAAGATATATAAAGATGCTGTCCTAGGTCCTCTAACTACCTCACCGCCTTAATGGTACCTATGCAAATACAGCAAAGCACAGGCTCAAATATACCACGAAAAAAAAAACACAAAATCTGGCACTCTACCCTTCAGTGGGAACAATTAAACCACTACAAAATTCTATAAGAATATTTTAATCAAAAAAGACCCAATTCCAAGTGCTACCGTAGAAGAAAATAACTTAAACTGTGATTCGGTTGAAAATATTGTGACCATAATTAACAAGCAATCTGAACAACCTCAGCAGTTTTATCAAGAATACAGTTTATGAAAATGATAAGGTTATAGGTAAAGGCTTTGCCTAATACAGTTTTATTTATCCTTAGAATATAAAGTAGGCCAGCAGCTTCTAATAGCAATACAATCTGGGGTATAAAAGTACAGGCATTGGTAATATATACATAATTACTTTATTAAAAAAGTTCCTGCATAAGATAAACATACCACATGTTATTGGGGTGTATTAGACATCTAAAAACAAAGAAAGTAGTCATTCTTTTACCAAGGATCATGTTTCAGTTAGGATATGGAGGAGAATTTAAAGACAAACTGAAAAAGAGATAAATTACAATTGCTGAGTATGTAGATCACGTAGGAATGGGGACGTGGATTGGTAAGAAACGGTAAAGACAAATGCATCCCAAACATCAATAAGAATACAATATTCTTTTTCTGAAAAAAAGTAAAAGCAGGGTGGTTCATGAAAAAGTAGCCCGCCAATAATTGCATACATGTTGTCATCACCTTCATGATGTTCCCATCTGTTGTGATAATTGATTCTTTCTATATGATCCACAATGCTGGCAATAACATCTGGGGTATGGGATGTATTATGGTTTTGATGCAATGTTCATAGAACCAGCAGTACTCTACTTTTTCACCAATTGTCCCTCACTAAAATTCAAAGATCAAGGATACTGTATACTTCACAATCAAAGTGCTCCAGTGAACACAGCATGTCTTCCCTCTAGCACACACCCAGATGACAGAAATACCAAAACTAAACATGCCTGGGGAGTTGCTGCTAACTTCACCTGACCACATTTGCTGCGGCTAAGAACCTACAAAGGGCTCCTTACCATGTGAGGGGCTACTTGTCATGAATCATCCTATATGTGACTGAATTAAAAAAAAAAAATCTAATTTTCCTTTGCAAAATGAGTCCAGTATGCCTTAGTGAAAAAGTGGCAGTTGGCCATTCAAGCACCACCTAGATATAATTTAAAGTGCTTAAAGCATTACATACAATGAATTTGATTTCAACAATGACAAACCTTCTCTGGATTTTATCTAAATCATCTATGCTAGCATAATACCTTGTAGAATGTCCAGGGAAAAGCTTGGTGGGTGGCAGACCTAGATTAGAACGGTTTCGATCTGCATCTCCTTAGTACCTTTGGGTTCCATTGAGTGTATATATTGTCAAGTTTGGGTCACAAATTTGCACAGGAGAGTTCAACAGTTTTTCCAAGAAGCAGAAACTATATTGCTGTTCTGGCAGTTACAAACTCAAGTCTCTTACAGAGGCGATTCTGGCCCCAGAAGGAACAGCTGTCAAACTTGACGCATCAGCCCCGACTCCTGCTGAAAAGAACATAAATTTTTCCTCATCAAGGGGATCCAGTCGGCCAGTAGCAGAGGCCGGAGCGGAGGGATTCTGGCGGAAAAGAGACAGGAGAGTGAGAGACCTTAGGATGGCCGCAGCTCAATCTTTGAAATGTTCATAGCCCTGCAGAGCACATCACACTGCAAACCAGCAAGCCAGCAGCTGCTCCCGCAAGGAGGTACTGAAAGAGTGTGTTTCATTTCCATTGAAAAGCTATTTAAGAGGGGGTTTCTGAAGGGTCACTACGTCCCCCTGAGGCAGCAGTCACAATATGTTTATGTTTACATATTAAATTAATTTTTTGTGGTTTATGGTACAATGTTTTGTGGTTTATTTTTATATTTTGGCTGACATTTTTAATTATGATAGTTAAGATGAAAATTGATATGAGATAAAAGTCTAAGAAATAACAGTAATATGACAGTTTAAAACTCATAAACTAGCAATATTTATACAAGCGAGAGACAACAAAATTCTACCCCAGACTTTTCACCAAAGCATTAATTATTCTTTCCAAAGAAAAATAAGGACTTATTACAATGTGCATCACGCAGACCAGTTTCACTTCTGAATAATAATGTTAAGATACTCTGCAAAGTTCTAGCTAGAAGGATTGAGAAAGTGCTTTTCTCTGTAATATCAATGACCAAACTGGATTTATTAAAGGCAGACACTTGGGTTCTAATCCTCAACGTTTCTTTAATGTAATATACTCATCCATAAAATCTTTGGACGCTGAAAAAGCATTTAACATGGTTGAATGGGACTACCTGTTCACCACACTGCACAAATTTGGGTTAGGCCCAAATATACAGTATGTGCATGGATAAACTGTTCTATACCAGTCCAGAAGCCTTCGTCTGTATTGACAACATCATTTCAAAACTATTTCAAACTAAAATGTGGTACTCAACAAGGATGCCTGCTATCACCATTGCTTTTTGGAATCACCATTGAGCCACTGGCCAGTCACTTTCAATATGCAACAGAGATAAAGGGGAATATCAAACAAGGACTTAAACAGAAAATATCACTATATGCAGATGATACATATATATAGTTAGGTCCATAAATATTTGGATAGAGACAACTTTTTTCTAATTTTCGTTCTGTACATTACCACAATGAATTTTAAATGAAACAACTCAGATGCAGTTGAAGTGCAGACTTTCAGCTTTAATTCAGTGGGGTGAACAAAACGATTGCATAAAAATGTGAGGCAACTAAAGCATTTTTTAACACAATCCCTTCATTTCAGGGGCTCAAAAGTAATTGGACAAATTAAATAACTGGAAATAAAATGTTCATTTCTAATACTTGGTTGAAAACCCTTTTCTGGCAATGACAGCCTGAAGTCTTGAACTCATGGACATCACCAGATGCTGGGTTTCCTCCTTTTTAATGCTCTGCCAGGCCTTTACTGCAGCGCCATTCAGTTGCTGTTTGTTTGTGGGCCTTTCTGTCTGAAGTTTAGTCATCAACAAGTGAAATTCATGCTCAATTGGGTTAAGATCAGGTGACTGACTTGGCCATTCAAGAATTTTCCACTTCTTTGCTTTAATAAACTTCTGGTTTGCTTTGGCTGTATGCTTTGGGTCATTGTCCATCTGTATCATGAAACGCCGCCCAATCAATTTGACTGCATTTAGCTGGATTTGAGCAGACACTATGTCTCTGAACACCTCAGAATTCATTCGGCTGCTTCTGTCCTGTGTCATATCATCAATAAACACTAGTGTCCCCGTGCCACTTGCAGCCATGCACACCCAAGCCATCACACTGCCTCCACCATGTTTTACAGATGATGTGGTATGCTTTGGATAATGAGCTGTTCCACGCCTTCTCCAACTTTTTTCTTGCCATCATTCTGGTAGAGGTTGATCTTGGTTTCATCTGTCCAAAGAATGTTTTTCCAGAACTGTGCTGGCTTTTTTAGATGTTCTTTAGCCAAGTCCAATCTAGCCTTTCTATTCTTGATGCGTATGAGTGGCTTGTACCTTGCAGTGCACCCTATGTATTTACTTTCATGCAGTCTTCTCTTTATGGCAGACTTGGATATCAATATGCCTACCCCCTGGAGAGTGTTGTTCACTTGGTTGGCTGTTGTGAAGGGGTCTCTCTTCACCATGGAAATGATTCTGCGATCATCCACCACTGTTGTCTTCCGTGGACGTTCAGGTCTTTTGCGTTGCTGAGTTCACCAGTGCTTGCTTTCTTTCTCAGGATGTACCAAACTTTAGATTTTGCCACTCGTAATATTGTAGCAATTTCTCGGATGGGTTTTTTCTGTTTTCGCAGCTTAAGGATGGCTTCTTTCACCTGCATGGAGAGATCCTTTGACCGCATGTTGTCTGTTCACAGCAATATCTTCCACATGCAAGCACCACACCTCAAATCAACTCCAGGCCTTTTATCTGCTTAATTGATAATGACATAACGATGGACTTGCCCACACCTGCCCATGAAATAGCCTTTGAGTCAATTGTCCAATTACTTTTGAGCCCCTGAAATGAAGGGATTGTGTTAAAAAATGCTTTAGTTGCCTCACATTTTTATGCAATCGTTTTGTTCACCCCACTGAATTAAAGCTGAAAGTCTACACTTCAACTGCATCTGAGTTGTTTCATTTAAAATTCATTGTGGTAATGTACAGAACCAAAATTAGAAAAAAGTTGTCTCTGTCCAAATATTTATGGACCTAACTGTATATATATTGTGGGATATGGCCGGCCATTCATCCCGGCCAATACCCCCAGGCCGCTAGGTGGAGCCCTCCCTGTAGCGTGGAAGTGCCCGAATGCCAGCAGGGAATTATGGACAGTGGACTTTTAATTCACAGCCCTGCTGGATACCATGGAGGCCGCCAGAGGATGCTGCAGAGAGGATTAAGGACTATTTTCCCTACACCCTGGAAGTACGTCCCAGTCACATGGGCAGAAGAAATGACGTGCTTCCAGGATGGAAAAGAAGAGTTTTGATCTGACCCGGAAGTGCTAAGAAGTCACATGGACTGAGGGTTCAGAAGCACTTCCGGGTCACAGACTATAAAAGGACTTTGGGAGATTCCAGACGTTGAGCTGAGTTGGGAGGCAGGGTGGCTAAGGGTCTGGGAGTGGAGGATTATTGATTGTGTATTGTTTATTGGAGATTTGTGGAGTGGTGGTGCTTTGTGCACATTAATTAATATAATAAATAACATTTTGGACTTTTATCTGGTGTCTGACGTATTGTCTGAGGGTTCAAGGGAGCGAGAGCGACCTTATCTGTCACAATATACATATATATATATATATATATATATATATACACACATATACAGTATATATATACAGTATATATATATATATATATATATATATATATATAAATATATATATATACTCTATGCATATCCGCAAACTTCCGTACCAGTAGTCCTTAATTCATTAGCAGAATTTCAAAAGATATCTGGACTCAAAATTAATTTGAATAAAAGTATGTTTTTTCCGGTGAACTCTCTAGCACACAATATTAGACTGGACACATACCCACTTATTTTAGCAGACTAGTTTAAAAATCTGGGTGTAAGTATCACAAGTAAATATAAAAATCTTTTGCCCATGGCAATTTGCTATTAGCTGGGGAAAAATTAAACAAGATGTGAACAGATGGTCTACCCTTCTTCATCTCACATCTCACATTACCAAGGAGAATCAATACTGTCAAGATGACCATCCTTCATAAGCTTCTTTTTCTACTTCAGAGCATCCTCAGATACATTAACAAATTGTTCTTTAAGAAATTAGACTCAATTATAACCTCATTTATTTGGAAATAAAAACATCCAGGGTGACTCTACAACAACCTAAAGCAGCAAAGGGCATGGCACAACCTAACTTTCAATTTTATATGCAAGCTATAAAAACTGGGAAATTGACACAAATTGATTAATATACACAAGCCTTGTCTGCAATAGAAATAAAATCCTGCTGTAATTTCTTGCCGGTTGAGGAAATTAACCTGTTGTTGGCTGCACGGGAGCTGCAGGTTGTTCTTTAGACTATGCAGTCTTTGTTGCAGGTTCGGCGTCTGGAGAAGAAGGTCGATGTTTCCCTGTGGGCAGTGCAACAGTGGCTGAAGCGGCGCGGTGCTGGATTCTCCAGCCAGAATGATGCAGCAGCACAGGTAGGGAATACCTGTACCTTATATAGAAAAGGGGCTCAGTGTGAAATGGTGCCGGTAATGGTTGGTTCCGGTCGTCAAGTAGCCACTACCCCAACAATGGACGCAGCTGTGATGACCGATCACATGTTGGGAGTTGAACCGGCAGAGGTGTGTGTGAGGAGCCGGCTGGTAATTGTTGGATTAAAAGCCAGAAGTCCACATGACCATCATCATCAAATTCTTCCATGAGAACCCTGAATACAATGAGGACTGATTGAGGTTGTTTATATTAGGTAGAATGCCTAGAGGGGGCTGGGCAGTCTCGTGGCCTGGAACCCCTGCAGATTTTATTTTTTTCTCAAGCCGTCTGGAGTTTTTTTTTCGTTTTTCTGTCCTCCCTGGCCATCGGACCAAAATGAGTGTTCCTTAATTTTAATTATTTATTTTGTCTTTTTTCTCTTTCTTCATCATGTAAAGCACTTTGAGCTACATTGTTTTTTATGAAAATGTGCTATATAAATAAATGTTGTTGTTGTTGGCTGCCAGAGCGCACCGCCCCAAGTGCTGACGCCCATCTCGCTGAAGTCCACAGGGATGCAGACAGTGTGGGGTCTCTTTTTATCCTATAGGGAGACCCAGACTGTCATTTTGCCCCAGAATAACAGAAAGACTCAACGAAGGAAGACTGGGTCTTCCAACAAGGTGCAGCATGAGCCTATGTGCTCTCCTGCATTTAAGAGTTGCTCTTCACAGGGCTGGAGAGAAAATCCGAACCTGGCTGTAGATGAGGCGGAGCTACCCATCCTGTTTCCATGTCCAGAGGGAACAGGGACATGGAGGGAAGCGCCGGTGCTTTAACTGCCAAATTAGTGGTCGTGGGTGGAGATGATGTCCATATGGAGCTACAAGAGGAGCATTGGAATGGCGTTGGGGCAGCGTCTCCCCACCCTTCTCTGGGTTTTCTTTTTCAGGGCAGACCCATGAACGAAGTCATGTCGGCGTCCCATTCTGTCAGTAGACAGCCCTCGCGGGACAGACCGCTTCGCCCTACGAGCTTCAGCTGGGGGAGGGGCAGTGTGGCAGATGCCTGGAGGAAGGAAGGACCGGGAGAGGAGTAGTACCTCCCCTGAAACACGAGAAGGCAGCTGCCCTGGTGGGTGTTGGTGCCACGGGAACAGAGCTTGGAAGCTCAACCGTGTGGGGGCCCATGGCCCCCGCCCGGGGGTGTATGGACATTTGCTAAGCCCTGGACTGCAGCACTTCCACCACACCAGGAATTGTTGCCAGAACAGGGACCAGGTACACTCGGAGTGTTTCCGAGAGCCCATGCAGCACTTCCGCCACACCAGGAGGTGCTGCAGGAAGGTCATCAGAGAACACCTGGAGCACATCCGGGTGTATTATAAAATGGGCCACCTCACTCCATTCAGGTAGCTGGAATTGGGAGACAGAGGACGGAGCTTACGAGTTGAGGAGTGAGGGCGGCAGAGAAGAAGGAAAGAAAAGGAGAACACTGTGAGCAATAGTGCTGGTGGGTTGTGCACTGTGTGTGCTGTGCAAAGGACTGTGTGTCTGTAATCGGGCTGATCTTCCACAACATATACATATATATGTTCACATATACACACACATACAACTAAAGTCTCCTTCATGATCTTATCCATCCATCCATCCATTTTCCAACCCGCTGAATCCGAACACAGGGTCACGGGGGTCTGCTGGAGCCAATCCCAGCCAACACAGGGCACAAGGCAGGGAACCAATCCTGGGCAGGGTGCCAACCCACCGCAGGACACACACAAACACACCCACACACCAAGCACACACTAGGGCCAATTTAGAAACGCCAATCCACCTAACCTGCATGTCTTTGGACTGTGGGAGGAAACCGGAGCGCCCGGAGAAAACCCACACAGACACGGGGAGAACATGCAAACTCCACGCAGGGAGGACCCGGGAAGCGAACCCAGGTCCCCAGATCTCCCAACTGTGAGGCAGCAGCGCTACCCACTGCGCCACCGTGCCGCCTCATGATCTTATCACCATACTTAATAACCTTTACAAACAAAATATGCACATAAAAAAATCAGACCAAGCATATAGATTGAAAACGTCACTGAAAGAAGTAATTAAATAGTGACAAATTCTGCTATAATTCCTTGAAGAATAATGAATGAAAAAAATGACTGAGCTAATAGTTGTGATGAGACAGAGTCTCTGATTTACTGAGAGTAAAGGACGGAGCAGGGGACTCATGTATAAACGGTGTGCACTCACAAAAATGTTGCGTAAGCCCGTTTGCACGCTCAAATCGCGATGTATAAAACCTAAACTTGGCGTAAAGCCACACACATTTTCACCGTAGCTCCAACCCTGGCGTACGCAAGTTCTCCGCTCAGTTTTGCAAACTGGCGGCACCCAGCGTCAAAGCAGTGCTACTGTTCCAGTGTTGTTTCCCTTTCTTTTTTAGATCCACACCCCTGAAGAGGCTTTATAAATACACTGAAATTAACCGCATATTGTTCATTAGTTTAAGGCATCTGATTGTAATTAACCTGTAACAGTATAATGGTCCACTGAATGGCCAAACTATTTCAAAGACCATAGCTGCTTTAGCGCTGTTACTCTCACTGCACCTTCTTCCTCTACTTTCAGCTGCTACCGTTAGGGGTTGCCACAGCGGATCATCTTTTTCCATATTACTCTCACTGCTCCACTCGGAGCAGCTGATCAGAAAGAGAATTATTCGGTATACAGAATCAAGCACACACTGCCTCAACCATTCGCTATTTGAACTGCTCTCATCCGACAAACGCTTCAGAGCTTTTCCTGTACAGACCTCGTGGTTCAGAAACAGTTTCATCACAAGAACTATAAACGCACTCAATCAATCCATCAAGTGCTCATTATAGAACTGTTTGTACTTATTAGTACAATTAACTCACTGTAAACTTGCGATACAGTTATACAGTAATATTGCACAACCTGAACCACTTTATAAAGCGCATATTTACATATGATGACGATATCATTTTTAAGATGAAATGCAGCAAAATATGTTTATTACATCATACAGATAAAATGTTAACGTCATTTAAATAATCTATATTGCTAATAATTAAACATGTGAGGACACGGTGTCGCAACGCTAGCGATGAGCTGTGGCCCCGATTATTCCTGTCTTGCGCTGTTTTCTTGCTGGGGCTGGCGCGACACTGGAAAGATAAATGGATAGAATAAATAAACATGCTACGGAGATATTTCAATGTTCCTTAAACGTTTTGAAGAATCGGCGTTGTAAGCTTACAGATGGGTTAACATCTATTACAGAGCTGATTGTGTGGGGATTGGTTACTTGGAGAAAGAAAAGAAAGGACAGAAATTGGGGGTTAGTACGTTTGAAAGAGACAGCACTGCTGCAATAAATTATTTCATCGAAGGTCGTGCATGATGCAGAAAGTATCTTACGTGAGACAGTCTCTGGACAGGCGCCACTATCACTGCGCCACCGTCTTCCCATGTTTAATAACATGCTGTAATCCCTATCATCATGAAAATGATATCAAGTATACATCTCAGTATTTTAATTATTCAGAGAGCTGTAATATCACGAATGTAATGGATTCTGTGTCTTCCTGTTCTGTGAGGAAGAGAAAGCACGTTTAAGAAGAAGCATGTAGTGATTCACACACACATAGAAGAACATATACAAAACAAAGCATTTAAGCTTTCATATGACACTCAGACGGTGGGTTACGACTCACCTTTTCACTGCGACTTTGATATCTTTTTTTTTTTTCCCTTTTATTAATTTTTATTGTAACCATTCCATACAAATAGATCAATTTATAACCAAACAAAATTGAAGACAAATCAAACCCCACCCCTGAGAAGGAGAGCTTAGCCAAAGGAAAATTGCTTAGGGCTTTTTAATAAGGCAACAATAAACAAAAGAAAGGGAGAAATAAATATATATAGGTAAATAAGAAATGGAGAAGGGAATTAAATGCAGTAATAGTTATTTCTCTTATTCTAAAATAATATTCATTAGATCCTGCCAGGTTTTGAAAAAAATTTGTACAGATCCTCTAACTGAGAATTAGATTTTTTCCAATTTCAAATAATATAAAACATCGGTTTCCCACTGACTTATCAGAGGAGAGTTAGGATTCTTCCAATTTAACAAAATAAGTCTGCGTGCCAAAAGTGTAGTGAATGCAGTCATCGTTTGCTTGTCCTTCTCCACTTCAAGTCCATCTGGAAGAACACCGAACACAGCTGTTAATGGGTTAGGAGGAATTGTGATACCAAGGCTGTCTGAAAGGCACTTAAAAATTTTGGTCCAAAATGATGTTAGCTTGATGCATGCCCAGAACATGTGACCCAGTGAGGAAGGAGCTTGGTTGCATCATTCTCAGGTTGGATCTTGCC
The DNA here is from genome assembly GCF_900747795.2 of Erpetoichthys calabaricus. Lineage (NCBI taxonomy): Eukaryota > Metazoa > Chordata > Cladistia > Polypteriformes > Polypteridae > Erpetoichthys > Erpetoichthys calabaricus. The sequence continues at coordinate 89,934,694 of NC_041400.2, read as the reverse complement.
CTGGAAACATTTTGGACAGTTTTAAGCGAGACAGATGAGCTCGATATATAATTTTTAGTTGAATAATTCTATGCTTTGCACATATGGAGCTCGAGTGAATTCTCTGGTTTGCTACCTTCCACTCCTTTTCTGATATATTAAGAGATCTTCTTCCCAATGTCCTCCTGGATCTTTGAAAGGTAGGGACTCTAATAGGATTTTATATAGTGTGGAAATGGTGTTTAATTCCTCGAAGTTGAGCAGTATTTTGTCCAGCATTGTGGAGGGTACGAGGTGGGGAAAATCGGGAAATTTCTGTTTAACAAAATTTCTAATTTGAAGATAGTGAAAGAAATGTGTAGCTGGGAGGTTGAATTTTGAGCATAATTGTTCAAAAGATGCAAATATGTTGTCTATATAAAGATCTCTGAGCATTTTAATCCCAAAACTTTTCCAGGTATTAAAAACTGGATATGTTTGCGAGGGTTGAAAGAGGTGGTTCTCTTGCAGAGGTGCCACAGATAAAAGATTTTCCATCTTAAAATGTTTTCTAAGTTGGTTCCATATTCTGAGTAAGTAAAGCACAATTGGGTTATTAGTATATTTGCGATAACTTGCATTTATTGGAGAGCAGAGGAGGGAGTATAAAGAAGTACTACAGGATTTTACTTCTATTGCGGAACAAGCCTGTGTATGTTCATATATTTGTGTCCAGGTTTTTATGGCTTGTATGTTTGCTGCCCAGTAATAAAACCAAATGAATGAGGTTATTGTTGAATCTAACTGTTTAAAAAACGATTTATTGATATATATTGGAATGTTTTGAAATAAAAAAAGAAGTTTAGAAAGGATATTCATCTTAACAACGTTAATTCTTCCGGCTAGAGTGAGATGAAGGGTTGACCATCTATGCAAGTCTTGCTTAAATTTTTTCGATACAGACGGCAAAATTTTGTTGATAAAGAGCTTTATGTTTACTTGTGATATTTACCTCTAGGTATTTAAACTGATCTGCTATGGTAAAAGGTACGGTGTCCAATCTAATATTATATGCTTGTAAATTCACTGGAAAGAGTATACTTTTATTCAGATTAATTTTTAGACCAGATATCTTTTGAAATTCTGTTAGTGCTGTTAAAACTGCAGGGCCAGTGTTTTCTGGGTCTGATATATATAAAACCATATCATCTGCATATAGAGAAATTTTCTGTTCCAGTCCTTCTCTAACAATCCCCTTTATCTGAAAAGAATTTCGGCAGTGAACCACCAGTGGTTCAATGGCAATTGCAAACAGCAGTGGCGACAAGGGACATCCTTGTCTGGTACCACGTTCTAGCTTAAAGTAGTCTGAGCAAATGTTATTAATACAAACTGAAGCTTCTGGATTGGTATACAGTAGTTTGTTCCATGCACAAATATTTAGGCCAAACCCAAATTTCTCCAATGCAGTGAAAAGGTAGTTCCATTCAATCATATCAAATGATTTTTCTGCATCTAATGATAGTAATATCTCTAGGGTGTTTGATTTTGCTGGTGAATATATAACATTAAACAAGCGTCGGAGATTTGAAGATAGGTGTCGGCCTTTAATAAATCCAGTTTGATCCTGTGATATTACCAAGGGCAGCACTTTCTCCATCCTTCTAGCTAGAATTTTTGAGAGTATCTTAACATCATTATTCAGGAATGAAATTGGTCTGTATGATGCACATTGTAACAAGTCCTTATTTTGTTTAGGTAAGACGGTGATTAATGCTTGACGAAATGTTTGAGGTAGTATTTGGTTGTCTCTAGCTTCTGTAAATGTTGCCAATAAGAGGAGAGCTAGCTGAGTGGAGAATTTCATATAAAATTCTACGGGGTAACCATCAGGGCCTGCTGATTTCCCGCTTTGAAGTGACTTTATAGCATCTAGTAATTCTGTTAGCGTCAGAGGTTTATCCAGTTCCTCAACACTTAAAGCATCTATTTGTGGTGTCTGTAATGTATCCAGAAATGCATTAGATTATGTGTTGTCTTCTTTGAGCTCAGTAGAATATAAGGATTTATAATAATCTCTAAATGCGTGCATTATATTTTTATGGTCAATAATTTCTTCTCCATTTGTGTTGGTGATTACTGGTATCGCATTGCGAACTTCTTGTTTGTGAATTTGTTGAGCTAAAAGCTTTTTAGCTTTTTCTCCGTGTTCATAGTAATGATGTCTTGACTTATAAATAAGTTGTTCAGTTTCATTGGTTGTTAAGATGTTAAGTTCTGTATGGAGGGCCTGCCTTTTTCTGTGAAGAGCTTCACTTGGATGCCTGGCTTGTTCTTCATCTATTCTAATAATTTCGCTTCTTAGCTCTGACACTTTCTTGGTTTCTAAGTTATCTCTGTGGGAAAGATATGAAATAATCTGTCCTCTTAAGAAGGCCTTTAGACTTTCCCAGAGTGTTCCAGCAGAAACCTCTGTGGGCGTGTTTGTCTCTAGGAAGAAGCTGATTTGTTTGGATATAAATTCTGTGCATTTCTCGTCTGCCAATAGAAGAGGGTTAAGACGCCATCTGCGAGGTGAGTGTGAGGGGCTTAATGATTTTTCCTCCAAGACTAGAGGGGCATGGTCGGAGATAACAATTGTGTCGTATTTGCATGATTTAATCGTAGGCAGGAAATTATTTTCTGTAAAAAAATAATCAATTCTTGAGTAGCTATAATGCACTGGTGAGTAGAACGAATATGTTCTTGAGTTTGGGTTAAGAAACCTCCAGGGGTCTGACAAGTTGTGGTCATTTAAAAATTGTGTAATTGTCTTTGCAGTATTAGATGTCGTCCCCCTTGTCACAGGAGTCCTATCTAAGAGTGGATTTAAAACACAATTAAAGTCCCCAGCCATTATAATTTTATGAGTGTTCACATTGGGAATGGAGGCAAATAGATTTTGCATGAATTCCTTATCATCGACATTGGGTGCATAAACATTTATCAAAATCATTTTACTGTTAAATAAGTTACCAATGAACATCACATATCTCCCTTCAGGGTTCGATACTACATCTAATGCTACAAATGGAACTGTTCTGTGTATGAGAATTCCCACCCCTCTAGTTTTCTTTATAAAGCTAGAATGGAACATTTGGCCAGTCCAGTCTTTTTGTAGTCTGAACTGATCCTTGCTTAGTAAGTGGGTCTCCTGTAAAAATACTATTTTAGCGTTTAAGCCTGTTAGGTGAGAGCATACTTTCTTTCTCTTTAATTTGTGATTCAGGCCTTTAACATTCCAGCTCACAAAGTTAACTGTTCCATCATGGAGACATTGATTCTGAGTTTTTAATGTCATTTTATAGTCTTAACTGGTAGTGAGGCAGTTTTAATCTTAATTTCAAAATTCCCCATGAGTTATTGCATTTTAGCCTATTGTTGCATTGATATTTATAGTTATAGGGATTAAAAGAATAGATTAGATATAGCCTCCTCTCCTTCTCTCCCCCCTTTATCCCCCCACCCCCCCATTTTGCCTCCCCACATGAGGCTTGATCCCACTTCGCGATGTCCCATCCTCTGACATACAAAGAGACAGAGCACATCCAAAACAAAACAAACCCCACTCCGCAGCGGCGTTACAGAATTAAAACAAAGAGATATCTATTGCAGCTGAATTCTTAATACTATCTGCCGAAAATATAATCATTAACAGTCTTTAAGCTTAAAATAATCTTCAGCAATTTTAAGATATTAAGATAAAAAAAGAATGAACCCTGGGAATGATTTTAAAAAGTAGTCTAGGATAAACATAATTCCTAATGCAATTGTATAATGTAATAGTATAAATGTATAGTAATGTAATAGTAGAAATAGCAATAAACCAAGAGTATGATGTTAAACAGTCTACTTTAAGGTAGTTAAAAAAAAATCCTACTTTAATTTCTTCCACACTTACATCTAAAAGTATAATTAAGACATAAACATATAATGTCCAAGTAAAGAAAAAGATGTATAATTATAATACCAGTCTCTTTAAAATTGGATCTGAGAGCAGATGATAGGTCCTTCCCATGCCTTGATAGAATACGGCTCCTTATTAACTTTCAAAAGAGTGTCGGAAACAGCTTCTTTAGTTTCTTTTCAGCTTCTTCCTTGCTTGAAAAAATATAATATTGATCTTGAACTTCCACTTTCAGTTTGGCGGGATACAAGAGGCTGTATTTGATATCGGCTTTCTGTAGCAACTTTTTAATGTCAAAGTAGGCTGCGCGTTTTGCAGCTGTTAATGGTGAGAAGTCGGGGAAAATACGAATGAGATTATTTTCAAATATAATCTCTTGGTTGTGTCTGAGAAGTGCCACATCAAGCTTACATCGTAGTCACTCAAAGCGGACAATAAAAGACCTAGGTATAAAGGTACCTGATCTGTATGTGCGATAAGCAGCTGCTTTCTCAATGTCAAGTTTAAAATCATCTCCAATTATTTTAGACAGTAATTCTACTGCAAATTTCACTGGGCTTGAGCTTTCTCATTTCTCAGGTATACCCTCAATTCTTATATTATTTCTTCTGTACCCATCTTCCAGGGCCGCAAGTCTGTCTCCAAGTTTTTTACAAATACTAAAATCTATGGAGATTAATGTGTATTATGACATAAGCACTATGCCTAACTGAATGATCCAAAATGATCCCTCACCACTAAGATCTGAGTCTAAAAAGATTTGGCTATTTCTAGATTTGAAGTGTAGAAACGGCCTAAATCCTGAATATATAATCTGATGACATGGACATTGCTGGGTGCCGACTTTGGTCATTAGAAGATTAAGTGGTTGTTGATGAAATCAAGATGATGGATGAAGACAAAGGAAATGATCTCTGAAGTCCTATCTCTATATGGAAATGACCTGGAAGCATCTTCCCTAAACAGGAAGTTCATTCTTAGATAGATAGATAGATAGATAGATAGATGGATGGATGGATGGATGGATGGATGGATGGATGGATGGATGGATGGATGGATGGATGGATGGATGGATAGATAGATAGATAGATAGATAGATAGATAGATAGATAGATAGATAGATAGATAGATAGATAGATAGATAGATAGATAGATAGATAGATAGATACTTTATTAATCCCAAGGGGAAATTCACATACACCAGCAGCAGCATACTGATAAGGAAACAATATTAAATTAAAGAGTGATAAAAAATGCACATAAAACAGACAATAACTTTGTATAATGTTAACGTTTACCCCCCCGGGTGGAATTGAAGAGTCGCATAGTGTGCAGGAGGAACGATCTCCTCAGTCTGTCAGTGGAGCAGGACATTGACAGCAGTCTATCGCTGAAGCTGCTCCTCTGTCTGGAGATGACACTGTTTAGTGGGTACAGTGGATTCTCCATGATTGACAGGAGCCTGCTCAGTGCCCGTCGCTCTGCCACAGATGTCAAACTGTCCAGCTCCATGCCTACAATAGAGCCTGCCTTCCTCACCAGTTTGTCCAGGCGTGAGGCGTCCTTCTTTATGCTGCCTCCCCACCACACAATTGCATAGAAGAGGGCACTCACTACAACCGTCTGATAGAACATCTGCAGCATCTTATTGCAGACAAGTAAGCCCGCAATTCGCTAGCGAATCGGAAATCCAAGAATGGCAATCAGTTTCTGTTCCATCCAATATCTGGATGGATGACATATCATGGAGGGTGGGTGCGTCTGGGGAAATGTCATTTAATTAAATAAGCATATCTGTACTAAAGTGGTTTCGTTTTGTGGAGACGTGATTCCGTTGCCTTTGCTGACACTGACTGCTGGCAGAGTGGAGCACAGCAAGTTTAGTTTACAGGTTGTGGTGTCCGTGTGCCAGCCACTGAGTCTGGGAAGCCGCTGGGTTAGAGTCTGTGACTGTTATGTGATCTATATTACTGGCACAGTGGATTAGAGCAAGTGTAGCTCACAGGTTGTGTTGTTTGGGCGCCACCTACTGACTCTGGGAAGCCGCTGCGTTTTGGGAAGCCGCTGCGTTTGACTCTGGGGCGGGCACCACGGCGCATTACATTATGTTATTTGGGCACCACCTACTGACTCTGGGAATCCGCCACATTTTGGGAAGCTGCTGCGTTTGACTGTACAGGTTGTATTGTTTGGGCGCTCAGAGGCTGTGTTGTTCAGGCACCACCTACTGACTCTGGAAAGCCGACGCGTTTTGGAAAGCCGCTGCGTTTGACTCTGGACTCTGGGGTGGGCACCAAGGCCGCAGTGCGCATGCGCCTCGGTGCATCCGCCGTGCATATATTAACTGTGGTTTAGTAAGATAGATGTTGAAGGACGCCAGCCTTCTAAGGAAGTATAGTCGGCTCTGTCCTCTCTTGCAGAGCATCAGTATTGGCAGTCCAGTCCAATTTATCATCCAGCTGCACTCCCAGGTATTTATAGGTCTGCACCCTCTGCACACAGTCACCTCTGATGATCACAGGATCCATGAGGGGCCTGGGTCTCCTAAAATCCACCACCAGCTCCTTGGTTTTGCTGGTGTTCAGGTGTAGGTGGTTCGAGTCGCACCATTTAACAAAGTCCTTGATTAGGTCCCTATACTCCTCATCTTGCCCACTCCTGATGCAGCCCATGACAGCAGTGTTGTCAGCGAACTTTTGCACATGGCAGGACTCTGCGTTACATTGGAAGTTCGATGTATATAGGCTGAACAGGACCGGAGAAAGTACAGTCCCCTGCAGTGCTCCCGTGACCAATGTCAACCCTGCAGTTGCTGAGATGCACATACTGAGGTCTGTCTGTAAGATAATCCACGATCCATGCCACCAGGTATGAATCTAATCCCATCTCTGTCAGCTTGTCCCTAAGGAGCAGAGGTTGGATGGTGTTGAAGGTGCTAGAGAAGTCCAGAAACACAATTCTTACTGCACCACTGCCTCTGTCCAAGTGGGAGAGGGATCGGTGCAGCATGTAGATGATGGCATCCTCCACTTTCACCTTCTCCTGGTATGCGAACTACAGAGGGTCGAGGGCGTGGCGGACCTGTGGCCTCAGGTGGTGAAGCAGCAGCCGCTCCATGGTCTTCATCACATGTGATGTCAGAGCAACAGGCCGGAAGTCATTCAGCTTACTAGGACGTAATACCTTTGGGACTGGGGTGATGCAAGATGTTTTCCAAAGCCTCGGGACTCTCCCATGTTACAGGCTCAGGTTGAAGATGCGCTGTAGAGGACTCCGCAGCTCCAACGCACAGGCCTTCAGCAGTCGTGGCGATACTCCATCTGGACCCACTACTTTGCTGGCACAAAGTCTCCTCAGCTCTCTGCTTACCTGGGCTGCTGTAATTATGGGTAGGGGTAAACTCTCTCCTATGCTGGCATCAGCAGAAGGATGGGTGGAGGGTGCAGTACTCCAAGGTGAGAGTGGGTTAGAGTGGTCAAACCTGTTAAAGAAGTTCTTCATCTGGTTTGCTCTCTCCACTTCTAACTCGATGGTGGCACCCCACTTCGAGCTGCAGCCAGTGATGATCTTCATCCCATCCCACACTTCCTTCATGCTGTTATTCTGCAACTTCTGCTCCAGCTTTCTCCTGTACTGCTCCTTCACCGCCCTGAGTTGGACTCGGAGTTCCTTCTGCACGCACTTGAGCTCATGCTGATCACCACCTTTAAAAGCCCTTTTCTTCCGGTTCAAAAGGCCCTTGATGTCATTTGTAATCCATGGCTTGTTGTTAGCATAGCAGTGTACTGTTCTTACTGGAACTACAATGTCCATACAGAAGTTGATGTAGTCAGTAGTGCAGTCAACAACCTCCTCAATGTTCCAACTATATGATCCCTGCAGGATATCCCAGTCCGTAGTTCCAAAGCAGTCTCTCAGAGCCTGCTCTACCTCAGGGGACCACTTCCTGAATCAGCGCGTGACCCAATTGCTTAATAAGAAGCACTTATTGCTCTAGAAACACTTCTGCTTCATTTTAGTTATCTCCCTCATTAATATTTTGAACCCTTATTGCTTATTTAAGTCTTAAACAGCAGCATTCTCGGTTTTTAATTGCTCCTTATTAACAATACGATGTAAATGACAAAAGAAACCAGCAGTTATCCATTTTGCTTGTTACCCTTTACACCTGTGTGTATTTATCGTGCACTATTTGGTTTAATTAAATACTTGGAAGGAAAGAGAAGAGAAAAAAGTGAAGGATTGAGAATTACCCATCCATTTTACACTTCAAAGTATTTGGATGATATCTTTAGAATGGAAAAAAAATCTAGGATATGAGAATGACTTGACATGGCAGAGTTAAAGCACTAACAAGCCATGAAATGTAATTATTGGCAAGGATTGTTTTCTAATTAAGCAACTGGGTTGGAACAAAAACCCGCGGCCACTGCGGCCTTCCAGGAATGACTTTGCCCACCCCTGTTGTAGGTAGCTCCCTCACTCTTGATTTGTAGTGAGACTGAATCAGAACCAGGTTATGATCTGCTTTCCCAAGCGCAGGCAGCGGGGTGGCGCTGTATGTGTCTTTAATGTTTGCATACAGTAGGTTGATAGTCCTATTTCCAGGGTGTTACAATCCACATACTGGGAGAAGGCAGGTAATGTTTTGTCCAGTGTCACATGGTTAAAGTCTCCAACGATTAGCACAAGCACCTCGGGGGGGTGCGTTTGCAGTTTAGCAACATCAGAATGGATGATGTCACCCGCTATCTCCACGTCCGCCCAAGGAGGCCTGTATACAATAACAACAATGACGTGTCCAAACTCTCTGGGCAAGTAATAGGGATGCAAACTTATGGCCAACAGTTCGATGTCCCTGCAGCAAGTGGAGATTTTTACGTTTACATGTCCAGAGTTGCACCATCTTGTATTTACATAGAGAGCGAGTCCTCCTCCTTTCCACTTTCCGCAGGTATTTGCGTCTCTGTCCGCTCTAACTGTGCTAAACCCGGGTAGCTCCATGTTAGCATCTGGGATGCTAGTTGTTAGCCAGGTTTCACAAAAGCACAACAAACTGCATTCTCTGTAGGCCTGACATTTTTCACCAGTGCGGCCAGTTCATCGATCTTATTTGGTAGTGAGTTCACATTTCCCAGGATCACAGAAGGCACTGAAGGTTTGTAACGCCACTTTCTCACAAGCCGCCTCGCCTTTAGCTTAGCGCCGGCTCTACTGCCATGATACTGCCTTCTTTATTATTCTTTATTATTCTTAATAGGAGGTTACTTTATGCATATATCAATATACATATATGTACATATTTATCTTAGACAATTATGTTTTCTGAATTAATGCATCAATAGAAGAGTATATTTTAGAGTTCCAAACATTCTTTTTGCATAAAGTAAAGCAATGCAGTAAGATATTTAAAGGTCTTTAGAAAAAGAAACTAACCATGTAACAGACCACTTTCCAGTTCCAAATATAACAAATAGGGCCTAATGATCAATGACATAATATGTATGTTGAACCCAAGGGGATGACCTGAAACAAGTAGCTTTGTAGAGGGCATAAAACTAAGCAACAAGCAAGCAAACTGAAATGTTGAGGTTGCAATAGATGTGTTTGTTTATCTTACCCTGGCATACCCATCTACATTCCAGAAACATCTTATCAGAAGTAGTCTTCACAGGAGAGCTGCAACCAAAAAGCCATTCCTCCAACATGAAAATAAAGCCAAACAACCCACCTATTCACAAAGACACAAAGACTGGGATGCAGAAAAATGGCAACAGGTTGCCTGTGATGATGAGTCAAGATGTGAAAGTTTTGACTCTAGCAGAAGCTGGAGAATGGTATATGAATGAGTGCTTTCAGACAACAGTAACTAACAGTGGAGGCTCAATGCACATTTCTGGATTTCTGAACTGATAATTCGATCAAAACTGATGATCCCTTCCTCACTACTGAGAAGTGCTGGCATATTCTTATCCATCGTGAAATACCATCAGGGAAGTGTTTTATTGGTCTCAATTTTGTTATGTATCACGCCAATAACCCTAAAAAAATAGGCCAAAATTATAGAAAAAAAACCTGAAGTGAAAAGGGGAACAGGGAACACTGCAGCATAAGGTATGGCCTCCACAGAGCCCGGATATCAATATCATCAAGCCAGTCTGGGATTCCTGGCTGAGACTGAAGTAAATAAGACAACCAAAGTCTGTATTGGAACATTGGCAAGTTCTTCAGTGGGCTTGGAGTGTCCTACCACATTAGTAATTTCAGAAACTGCATGCAAGTACTGTAGGCAAGTTAAAGAATTGCCGGTGGTTCTCAGGAAAAGTGTGGTCACACCAAATATTGATTTATGCTTTGTCTGTGTACTACACTTCTTTGGAAGTATATTGATTAATACAATCTATTCATGGCAATATTTTTGAAAGCATTCCTACTTTACAACATTTTTTCACAAGTACAGAAGACTTTTACAAAGTACTTGTATATCACGTACATTATGTCTATCCATAACGGGAAATAAGTGAGAAGTCTTATTCACAACAATTCCTGAAATTAAGAGGTGCTCTCTTCTGAAGAAACTGGTGAATTCCAGAGATACTTCCTAAATCATAATTGCTGTAGTGTAGTTTACATGGCACATATTCTGAAAGGGATACAAAATTTGCCCATTTCATCTTTGAACATAGTCAGGCTGGAATTTGGTGAAAGAAAAGTGTTGATGTAAGGCTACATTTGAGGCACAATTGTTCCAAGGACAAAAACACATTATCAACCTAAACATCTCTGGCAAACCCATATGTTCCACATGTCATGTGTTAAAAACAGTGTAGTTTATTGAGAGTCAGAATATATCATTTTCTTTTAAGGGTGCAACTGAAAGTTGCATCCTAACCTTAAAATGTATAGCTTATGCTAAGCAAATGAATACATTGATTTTATGTGCTACTTACAAACATTGATTATCATACAATAATACAAAAACATTAAAACATGAACTTTTAAATTATTTCCCTTCATATTATTATTGGAATGATTAGGATTACTAGTGGTAAGGAATAAATATTTATACATCACCAAATAATCAATTCTTATGAAAATCCATTTATTTGTTTCATTTAAACCTATTTACAAGCATCATAGCTGAGAATGTAGAGCATACATGAATGTATAAACTTTCTTTGAAATAGATACCCATGCTTGACATTGCAGCACAGTGCATCATCATTGCTAATCTTACAAGGGTTCAGATGACTGCATGCTCATGGTATGTGCATTGTTTGCTCATTCTCTACATTTTTGTATTGATTTTTCCTCTGGGAACCTCGTTTTCCCCCACATATCAGAAATGCACACTTTTGGTCAATTGGAAACTCTATAAATTTACTAGTTGTAAGTACAGGTCTGTGTGTGAGCTTGGACTAGGAATTCTTGTTTAGACAACTGATGGATAGGTGACTTGAAATGCTAGCATATACCACTTTACTCATATACTGAATATTTGTAGAACAACAACCCAGGAATGAGGATTATGAAAATGATTTGAATGTGCCAATGAGGTAATTTGTTTACTTATATAAAGTGCTTCCACTTTAAAGAAAACTAGAATAAAGTTAGCTTGTTTACTGGAAATCATAACTATAAAAGGAGAGGAAAACACTAGAGACAATTAGAAAATGGAAGTACCTTGTTGGCTGCTTCAAGTACCATGAAATTATTCCAAAGCACTCAACTGCACCTTGATTTTATGGAAGCATAAATTTGCAAGCCATCTGTTCAATTGTGTCCTTAGTGTTCTTAGCAAAGCCCAGAGTGTCGTATCTTACAAAATTTATTGGAGCATTAATCATATTGATTGTGGGTGATGGACCTCATCACATTAAAAAAAAAAAAAACATAAATTTATTGATAAGGAAATATTGTAGATTTAATATATTGTACAATTCTTTTCAAAATAACTCAAATGACAAGATACTGTCATAAAGAAATCTAAATAGTTCATTCATTAGCATTATGCTGAGCTGTACTTTTTACCACATGCAAGGCACCTATGGTTAATACTGCGTGACTGGTTTTATTTGATGACTTTCTGAAAAAGGCGCAGTGCTACTATTTACCAGACTGAATTTTTTATAGAGAACAGTGGCAATGTCGTTTTTGAGATACACAGATCGTTAAATTGTCTTTAACAGTATATTTATGAAGCTCTAAAAGTTTAGTGCATTATATACCTAGGTAATTGTTTAATGACTTTGAAGACCTCATGTTTTTATGCGAGCATGTTACTGTTTTATTTATAATGTATGGAAGCATTTAGTATCAAAGCCTTTCTATGAGAGGGGTAAACCATTTTCTAGATGGTTTCTTTTTTTTGAATAGGTTCTTTTTTATCTGGTCAACATGCTTGTAAATTCATTACCTCTCACTGCTTTGGTTAATTTATTTGTGAGATAAAATATCAGATCTGCAACTTTTTCATTTCATAGAGAGGTGACCAACTGACATTATTTGCACTATATGAGATAAAGACAAAATTTCTCAAAGTTGGGATTCTTATATTGGACACAGTGGTACTGATGACAAGAAAATACTTCTAAAAGAAAGAGAGACAGGAAAGTGAGTAAAGACATGAAAAAGATGTGATTCACAACCAGAATAAATGCATATTTTAGGAAGAATGATGTGGAATGTTTTCATTTAACAAGCTGCTACTTTGTAGCATGTCTTTTGAAATGATAAATAATGGGGGATGTGTGCCTAATATCTTCTGTGGCTTCACCACAATAATCTAAATGTTTGCCAACCAACATAGCACAATATAATTACTGCTAAGAGAGGAATTATATTACTGAGGCATACTGTAGATGAAGAGACTCTTCATGAATGTAGGAAAAGTAAAGCGGAGAATGCTGCTATTCATGGAGCAGCAATTTCTATGTCTTTCCTTTTCAGATTGTTGCAAAAAATTAAAAAAAAAAACATGACAGTGCAATCTGCTTTCTTCTACAAAATTGTATCTTCCCAGCTAACTCCAATGCTCTGCCCTCCATCTAAAAACAAAATCTTTGAGAATATGTATTTCAAAAACAATGCAAAATAAAAGCCAGAAACACACTGAAATGGGAGACATGGCTGCCCATTGATCAGTTCCAAAATGTAGGCATGTTAACACATCCATATTTTTCTATCAGCCAGTTCTTATAATAGGGGAAATACACTAAACACTCATTTATTGGGAATTATTGACACCGCTGCATTTACATACAGTCATTGTAGGTACATCATGAATCACCTTCAATTTCTGAGTGCTTTCTCACTTAAAAAACCCAAGCTACAAAATCCATTGCAATACCATACCTCACCATACCATTCTCATACCTATCTAATCCAATTTAGGGCCACTGGGGTTTGAAAATATAAAAAGGTAAATATCTTTTTTTATATATAATCCAACTTAGTTATGTTATTTAAAAATAGAAATTATAATTTTTAGTGTTGTTTTTCTCTTTCTATTTAAAGTCAAAGTACACTTTATTAGTGTACTGAGTATTCAAAGAGTTATATTTTTAGGATTATAATGAATTTGTTATACTGTTTTAGTCACTTGCAAATCCCAAGCAAATTTTAATCTATGAGGATGAGGATGATAATACCAGATTCTGTGTGGTGGCTTTCAAATACACTAAATCACAGCGTCACTTTAAAGATGATTAGCAGGCAACAGCGAACACTGCAGTATCGAAATGTAATAACAATATATTGATCCAAATGAATCAACATAAAATTAATGATCTGTGCCAGAGCCATTTTTTCCTGGGGAAGTGTAGAATGTGATTCCTGGTGTTTAATAAATTACTAGCAAAATACCCGTGCTTCGCAGCGGCGAAGTACTGCTTTAAAATTTTTATTAAGAAGAAAAGTAAACCTTTTTAAACTGAGGAAAAATATACCAATAATTATTTGTTAAGGATCTCTTTGTATACCATGTTGTCAGTTTGGCCCTCCGGTTGTAATATGACCAAGCTGTGCGCTGAGCTTACTCTTGAGCATGCAACGTATAATTGGCCACGTGAAAAGCAATCTTGCCTCAAATCAATACCAACCTTTTGTGTGGTCTGTCCCTGAGACTTATTAATTGTCATTGCGAAGCAGAGCCTTACTGGAAATTGGAGGCGTTTGAATTGAAATGGGTTTCATCGAAAGCTTCGCATCCAGCTTTTGAGAGTTTAAACATTCATAAATATCAAAGTGTCCACTACTCAAATCGTCACCTGTGAATCTAAGATGTTTAAGAGGCATTGGCGGTTGTCCAAAGGTGTAAACTTTTTGGCCATTTCGGTACACATGAAAGCGACAACCGAACAATTCAGCGGCAGCCATCAACTCACATGCAGAACCATAGGTGAAGGGCTTAAGCATTTCACTCTTATAGTGCTCCTGTGTAGTATAATTATCTCCTGTACAGTCATCAGTCCACACCTTGAATCTGTCCCAGTCATTCAATACATAAAACACAATGTCCCTCCGGATATCAAGAGTGAGCCTGATATGGCCGTGCAATATGTAACAGAGATATTGGGAAAGGCAGTCGCCATCTCTGGGCATGGAAACCACTCGGTAAGTGACAGTTCATTGATCGATGGTGTTCACCTCGATAGACATGTTAATGGGGGTACGGTTGGAACGATAAAGGAAATGGGTTCCTGAACAATGTAAACTAAGTCTAAAATATCTACACAATAACTATAATCGTAATAAACGAACAATAAAAAAGGGGAGAAGCCGTGGATTAAATAAAAGGGCTGCAGTTATCAGCAGGGAGACGTGAATACCGTGGTGAAGCAAGGAAGGGAATGAAGAGACCGGAGCGATGGACGGCCTTATATAGGTAGCCAGCCAACTACGTGGGAGGCGTGGGGATGGGGGACCCAACACCGCCTCACACGGAGACCGAGCTGCAGGCTATGGACGTATATATGAACGTAAGTAGGATTCAGTTAGCGTTGGGAACCCGCGTACCAAATTTCTTGAAGATGGGCCCATAAGTAACAAAGACCGTTGGAAAGTTCAATATGGCGGCCGACAGTGGCATCATACCACCGAAATAGGTACGTACATAGGTTTCGGTTAGCGTAGGTAAGCCGCCTACCAAATTTCGTGAAGATGGGGCCATAAATAAGAAAGTTTAACATGGCGGACGTTGTCAACCGTTATGACCGTTACTCGTAGAATTTCGAAATGAAACCTGCTTATCTTTTCTAAGTAAGCTGTAAAGAATGAGCCTGCCAAATTTCAGCCTTCTACCTAAACGGGAAGTTGGAGAATTAGTGATGAGTGAGTCAGTGAGGGCTTTGCCTTTTATTAGTATAGATAAACAATGCCCTGCCACTGCCCACTCATTCAGTCACTGGGAAACCACCACTATATATATATCCATTTATATCTATATATATAAAATCCCTATGTGCGTCCAAGTGTCCGTGTGTGGGTGTCTTCTGGTGAAGTGTGCATGCGCGGGGCACGGTGCTTTGCGCGATATTACTGTCAGAGAAAGTTAGAGGCGTTTTACGGAAATACCAACCAGTATTACTGCGAGAGGAAATTAAAGGTAAACAATACAGTGACGCATATTACAGCCACAAACAAGCCAGTATTACTGTCAGAGGAGATTAAAAGCATATTACCTGTATTACCACCAGAGAAAATTAAAGGTATATTACGGACGTACGGACGTATATTACGGACGTACAAGCCAGTGGACGTACAAGACAGTATCCTTCAATAAGGGCGCGCACAAAAAGGCGAGCCTCAAAAGGACAACCTCAATTGGGCGCAGCGAATAAAGGCGCGTAAATAAAGATCTGCACCTGTTGCTCTTCACATATTGCAGAGCCATTTGAACTAAATTATCTACGCGCCCTTATTGAATAGAGCCGTACAAGACAGTATTACTGTCACAGAAAATTAAAGACACACAATACACGGCGGCAGCTCACGAAGAACGGTCAGCTCAGCAAGTAAACATCAACAAAAGAAAGGCTGAAAGAAAGAGAAATTCGACCAACAAAAAGAATGAGGTCAAAGTCCCTTGCCATTTAATATAGACTGTTCCTACAAATGTTTATGCACTACTGTTCTAGCGCCCGTTATTGTAACGGGCTAAATGACTAGTATATATATATATATATATATATATATATATATATATATATATATATATATATATATATATATATATATATATATATATATTTTGCCCTACCTATCACTTGCTCTTGGCTGTATCTAGCTCCATTTTATTGTTATTTCTACCATACCATTGTTTACCAAAATGCTTCCCTCTTTTACAGTCCTTGTTCAAATGCTTGACATGTTCCTGGTGCCAATACACATCAATTAAATGGTCACCTGTGACATGCAACCATCTACTGAGGTGTCCTGTGCTCTTGCAAAAAATGTTTCCTCAGAACACAACTCCCATTCTAACCAACTCACACATCTCTCACACCTCTACAGCAAGTGAGTTGTCCAAAACTAAAACAAATTACCTGTACAAAACTTCTTGCTTTTTTTTGGGCTTACTCGTTATGCAAACATAACTCCAAAGACAATATTATAGCCTGAAATATTGCTTATGCTGCTTGCCCTGGTAAAAAAGGTTGATAGTTGCATTCTGAACTGCTTATGATTTTGTAGGGTTTTTGATGCTAACTTTGGCATAATTTGTAATTTCTTCTTTAATTTTAATTTAGTAATTTTATATTATATCCTGTGGGCGGCACGGTGGCGCAGTGGTAGCGCTGCTGCCTCGCAGTTAGGAGACCTGGGTTCGCAAAAGCATAAGCAGATAAATACAGTATACAGTACACCCCCAAAATTCACAGGGGTTACGTTCCAAGAGCACCCATGAATTGTGAAAAACCGCGAATTTTGGATGTGGTTAAAAATGCCTATTTTCATAGTTTAAACCTTAAATATGCCCCCAAAACACTTCAACTTCAAACTCAGCTTAATACATTACCTAAACATAAAGAATGTAAAGGTAAACCTGTATACTGTACTGCTATGCCTGCCACAGTGCTAGAATGTAAAGTACAGATGTTACTGCTATATGTACTGTAATTCATGCAAGTGCGTTTTCATTGTCCAGAAGCCTTAGATGGTGCAGGGCATTTCGACTGCATCTTGGGGCTTTAAGCCTTAAACTGCCACATACTTGGGGGTTAATGCATCTCTGGACGCCAAATACATTTTTGCTGCACTTTAAGTAAACGTCACAATTAACAAAGAAAAAGTGAAATTTTAATGGAACACTTTTTTTATGCAAAGAGCATCACAATTACTGCAACACTGATCATTTTACACCCTGCTAATGAAATGTTAAAAACAATTTAAAAAAACTACTGGAACAATGTGTACAAGATGCAACTGAGGCCATGGATGTAAATCACTGAGCTAACTGTGCTTGAACTGACTGCACGCACGCACACAGAGGCAAGCGCTGATGCTGGCAGGCTAGTATTAGTGCGGCTCACACTTGGGTCACAGAAACACAGGAGATTGTAGAGACAGGAACTTTATTTAAACACTTCAAACAAACATGTCTCTTTCAGAAGAGAAACAAGCTCAGTGTGCAGTTAGTTATTGATTAAACAAAAGACAAACATCATAGAGGAGCACAACCCCCAACAGGAACATAGAATGTCTGGAGGAGGAGAGAGAAACGAAGCAATCAGCCAAAAAGATCAGGTGCTGTTCAGGCTTTTAAGTAAACAGAAAACACAAGAACACTCAGCTGGAGATGTATCACAGTCATTCAGCAGCAAGGAGAAATGAATAATGCTGTAGTGGTCCAGTGCCGCTAAGACTCACACCATCGACGGTGATTTATTTATTTTTATGGTGGAGATTCCAGGGACGCAACCAGACTTGACCCGACCAGCGCGCACTCACAAACAGAGACAAAAACAAAGCAAACCGGTAATCAAACAACAAATAAAGAATGTAATGAAAACAAATGAAATAAGAAAAAAACGATACCACCCCTGTTCTCCTTATGGTGATTACACATTAAATACAACAAAGCACAAACAAAACACACACAGTAAATCATGAAAAAGTTCATGAAAAACGGCAACAGATGAAATGTAATAATGAAAAGATAGATAGTCCAGAGATCCGCACGTTGAATGGAAATGTAAAGATAGTCCTACCGGTAGTTCCTGAAATGGTGAAGACAGGTGGACGGGTTCAGGAGCGCTCCTTTCTTTGCAGGATGGCCATGAATCCACTTACAGTCCTCATGTACACGGGCAGACGGCAGACAATCCAGATGCACAAAACGATCCAGGACAAAATGAATACGTACAGGTAACCCAACAGAAGGCAGACAGACAGGAACTTGAAACACAAATTACAAAAACTTTTTTTTTTGCTTTTGGTCACAGGACTCCTTTTTAAAAGCAGCGCTGACACCCTTTGACATCAACAGCCCCAGCACCCTCAGCTGAAGACCAATCAGATCCACTGCAGGGACTGCTGAGAGTTGCAGTTTCAAATTCTATTGGCTACTTTCACCATCCCAAGCTGCGGTTCTCTCTACAGTACAGTATTGCCACGAAAAAAGCCATAAAAATTGCGGAGGATATTTGCGGTTTCCGCTAACAATTATTAGTTAGGTTCTAAGGAAAAATCCAAGAATAACTGAGGTCGTGAACTCTGAACCGCGACTTCGTGGGGGTCTACTGTACAGTACATGTGGAGACTCATACGGTATGCAGGGTGTTTTGCTCTGACTTGGGTCAGCAACATTCTGAAATGGTTCACTGCATTACAATCAACACTAAAGGTCTGGAAACAGGTCCATCACTTATGATGACACATGGCAGAGTAAGAGCCACCATAAATACAAAAAAGAGAGAGACAGAGAATTCATTCAATTATATAAATTATTATATAAAAGAAATACATCAGTTTCTTTGTGTAAGTTTTTCTAAAAGAAAATCCTTAATAAATATAATATAAATTATTATTATAATATATAACAATTATTCTGCGGTGGGTTGGCACCCTGCCTGGGATTGGTTCCTGCCTTGTGCCCTGTGTTGGCTGGGATTGGCTCCAGCAGACCCCCGTGACCCTGTGTTCGGATTCAGCGGGTTGGAAAATGGATGGATGGATGGATAATAATTATTATAAATTGTTTTCCTAAAATTAAAGAAGAGAAATTGAGCAGGATGGTTACAGCAAAATTGGGGAAAGGTTGATTTGGAATGGTGATACGGTTTTCAGGATGTGGTGGCTTTTCTGCAAATGTAAAATCCAGTGCTTTGCAGTGCCAAGGCTACAGTGGATGATTGGATTTGGTTAAACACATTGAAAGAACTGAATATTTCTAATATGGCTCTACTATGTGTGGAAAGTTGAACCACTGCACTGGCAGATTTTAATTCAATCTCCATTTCCTAAACTACAGCATATATGAAAAATATTAAATCAGGCTAAATGATCAACACAGATTAAGGGAATGTCAGAATCCCTGTGGGTTGTCTTACTAAGAAAGAATTCCAGAGATTTAATGATTATAGCTTGCAACACGTTATTTCACGTTTCAAACAACAGCAAAATATTTAATCAAACAAGAAAAATAAACACAATAATAAAAAAGACATAGTGATCATGCTGGAATTCAGAGTATTAAACACTGACTGGGAGAAACATTTTGAAAATACATTACAGGAATCTGAAATGGTGCACATGACAGCTTCCTGGCTCTGTTTACCTCAGTCGTGATGCCTAGATGTTGTCTTTTACCACAATAAAGGCAGAATAAAAGATACAGAAATGATTGATCATTTGAGCTTCAGCAGCCACAGCACAAGTTTGAATTCACACAAATTTACACCAACATTAATGATTTACAACTTGCAAAAAAATGATTTTTCAGGAGAAGGACACATTTAGTTAAGACAGAAGGGAAAAACCATTGCCACCATATATAAAGCATGGTGTCACATCAGAGACATTATATTCTTAAAACTAGTAAAATTAGAACACAAAAGATATGGATGAACAACAACATTATTTAGAAAATAAAGCCAAAATATCACTCTATAAGAAAATTTACTAAGGTAAAAAAATTAGAGCTAGAGGAGTAACAGAATCTACAAATAGAATTTAAAGATACCGGTACATTTTAAAGCTTAAGGCAGAAACTGAAAAAATGTGTTTCCATTGAATATAAGAAAAACAGTAAATACTCTTTCACTAAAAAAGCAGTAAAAATAATTTAAGATGCTTTAGAGTTGTACAAAGAAAATCAAACATGAGCAGTAAATTCAAATTAACTATAGTATGTAAATATTTCATCCAAGTATTTATAAAAGTAAAAAAGTGGAATGTCTTAAGTAGGAGTAAAAACAAGCTTTTAGTTTGGATGTTTTAAAATTATTATTTTTTTTTTTTTAACTTTTATTGAATTTATTTAAAGCGTGTAACATTCCATATAATCAAGTCAAACTTAACAAAACTAAATTGAATGTTTTAAAATTAAAAAGTCAGATGGGTTTCTGGTGTTTAAGACAAACAAATCTCCTTGGTCTGATGGAACTATATCATTACGGATTAAAGAAAGTAAAAATGTTTAAATAAGAATATTTCCCGAAATCACTTCAAACTGGAAATGACCAGAATAACATCTTTAAGTTTAAAGTGCAAGGAGGTGAAATTTTTGCAAGGCTCACATTGGGTACTGTGGTGAAACAAAAACAAAAATCAGGTCCACAGGATATCTGAACATCACAGCCAATTGAATTTCTTAGTTTATGGCACACTTATCTTTAAATTATATTTTGTTAGCAAAAATAACCTAAGTGTAGATAAGTTCTGGATTGGTTCCAGGAAAAGAAGAGTGAACTGGCCCAATGGCTACAGATTTCTTGAATGTCAATAAGGCTGCACTCAGATGTTAAGCCACTGATAGACAGTATTATCGAAATAATGATTACAAAAATAATATCAACTTGCTCGATTTAAACACCATGCTTGAATCTGTAACCAAAACATTCTAGTATAGAGGAGTCTTCTTTTATGATTTGATCATGGATATTAACATTTGAAAAATGCCTTTGGTCACAGTTTTTCATTCTGCAATGAAAAGGTTTATTTACAAATACAGATCGTTTAAGGCAACTGCCAGTCTATCCTGGGTTTCACAACCCAGCAAGAAAAAAAAAAGATTAGAGTATTTGACACTCACAAAGAACAGAAACTATATCCAGGGATCTAAAGGTATACTGTAATGGTAAATGTTTGGAAAACCAAACACATATGGCTTGCATGAAAAAGAAGTCACAATAAAGTTCGTTCTCTGAAAAAACTAACACAGCAGCATAGCTTTGGTAACAGACTGCAAACTTTGATTTGCAAAGTTACACCTGAACTTATCAGAAGACATCCTACACAAGACAGCAAGTAATCTGGTCATTAAGTAAATCAAATAAAGCACATATTTGTTTCAGCAATTTCATTAAAATGTGGCCTGTTTTGTTACAGTATAGCAGCAAGAAAAGTTTTACTTTAAATGTCAACAGTGTCAAATACATAAGTATTGGGAGTGTCTAATGGACCATTGTCGAGAAGGCACAGATGGAAATGCAAAGGGTGTTGCATAGTCTGTAACTTTATTCTAAACTCCACCTTAACAGTGGCAAAGGACACCCCAGGACACATGACATTTCTTCTGTTATGACTCTCTGAAACATGCTTCTTCAGTCTTTTGACTATTTACATAAACCTGCCACATGAAGCCTCTGTTCATTCTTATACTAGCTATAAAGGTGGACAGACCTGCCTGAAAAACTATTAGAGAAATGATGCGGCTATTGTGCCAAACTTCCTGTCATTATTACCATATCTTTCTTTTGAAATTCAAGCAAGCCTGAAATTAAATTGGAAATTATGACAAGACATCAAAATTGTATCTGCCTTATGCATCTTATATTAACAGTGCTATTTTCAGCAGGATTCCTGGAACATGACAGACCAGATGGATATCAGATCGTTTATCGATTCAATCCAACAGCTCAGTGACCAAGCTCCTCAGCTGCAACTAATGCTGGGGAAAAAAAGCAAACAAGGTACAATGGATGCTGTGCACCAAAATAAACATTTGGGCTCTCACAGGTACTGATGCAACTTTGCAATTATTTTGATATTAAAGCTTTTCATCTAGCGTTTGAGCACGCCACTGTACATCACAGCACAAGTGGGCTCACATTCGTAAATAACACTTTTCCTCTCTGGGGGAGGTCAAAGGGCATACTGCGAACTGGACAACTGCTTATTCACTGAATATGAGAGTTATCAAGGAAAAAAAATCTTAGTGCGGTACAGAATTGCCCTGGACGTGCAAGCCTGGAAGTGCTAAGATTGGACGTGTGATTGCAACCAGCTCATAACAGAATATGAGTTTGACTTGTGATGAAAAACAACACATCGGGTATTACACCCACCCCTGCCTACCCCTTAACCCACAGACAAACAACCATAGGAATTCCAGTGAACAAATTGTAGTAGATCACCTTTTCTGTTAATTAATTAAAGCTTTGCCTGAACTTTTAGTTAAACTGGTAAGGTGACAAAAGTAGAAGGATAATCTAGTCAGTATCATTGAATGATGCCACAACACCATGCAATTTCATCCATCCATTATCCAACCCGCTATATCCTAACACAGGGTCACGGGGGTCTGCTAGAGCAATTAGCAAAATTAGCAAAAAAAAAATTTGCATGGAAAAAATATGTAAAACCTTATAAAACTTTGCAGGTAGTCTGAGCACAGTGTAAATGTCTGTGAAGCAGGTCTGGTTGCATTCTGTAACTCTTTGTTTGACAAGCTTTGATGTCAGTTTTTACTTAACTGTCCTTCTCAAAACACACAAAACCTTTTACAGATGTAAGACATACTATGTAATTATAAGTAAAGACATTGAAGAGATACTTTGAAGTAATACTGCCATTTTATATGAGTGGTAGGTATACAGTATGTGCAAGACCTGTCATGAGTTAATGTTGTTTAAGTATAAAAGAGTAAAAAACAATTAAAGTCTACCTGTAACACGAGATCTGTGCCTTCATAATATTGAATCACCCACTTTTTATTCTAAATAAATGTATGACAGCTTTCTCTCAATTAAACAAAGATTTAGGCATTGTTTTGTCCACTTAAATAATGAAATGAAAATAGAACTTTATTAGTGTATTCCAGACCCAAGCAGACTTTGACCATTGAATGAAACCCTGGTCCCCAAAGCTTTAAGGTTAAAGTGCTAACCACTGGGTTGAACAAATTGCAGCATGTGAAGATCAGTGTTAAAATGAAAACATATTTCAAAAACCACTGATTTACTATGCTAAAAATGTTTTTATCAGATTTCAGGGCTTCACAAATAAAGCTACAAGACTGGAATAAATAAATAATTATTTCTATTACAGTAGACCCCTGCAAAGTAGCAGTTCAGAGTTCACGGCCTCAGTCGTTCGCAGATTTTTACTTAGAACCTAACTAACAATTGTCACTGGAAACCACAAATATCCTCCTCAATTTTTTAGGTTTTTTCGTGGCAATACTGTACTGTAGAGAGAACAGGAAGCAACCGTAGAGGAAAACGTGGCTTGAGATGGTGAAAGTAGCCAATCCGAGACCATTATTCATTTCTCCTTGCTGCTGATTGACTGTTGCCCTGTGATGCATCTCCGTCTGAGTGTTCTTGTGTTTTTGGTTTGTTCTTCTTAAA
The DNA here is from genome assembly GCF_900747795.2 of Erpetoichthys calabaricus. Lineage (NCBI taxonomy): Eukaryota > Metazoa > Chordata > Cladistia > Polypteriformes > Polypteridae > Erpetoichthys > Erpetoichthys calabaricus. The sequence continues at coordinate 89,910,997 of NC_041400.2, read as the reverse complement.
GCCCCAAGATGCCGCTGACACGCTCTGCACCTTCTAAGGCTTCTGGCAATGAGCCTAAGCGCCAGAAGAATTTTAAGACACTCCAGGAGAAGGTTGAACTACTGGATTTGCTCCAGGAACTAAAAGGTTATGCCACAGTAGCGCGCTCTTATGGCATCAACAAAAGTGCTGTATGCTACATATGAACTAGGCAGCGATCAGGAGTACTGTATCAGTAAGTTTCTGTGATAGTGCCAAAAAGGTAATAACCATAAGAAATAAGATTATCGTCAAGATGGAATCAGCCTTGGCATTGTGGATAACCGACTGCAGGAAGAAGAACATCCCCTTGGATGGTAACATCATCCGTGAGAAAGCTCAGAAATTGTACCAGCAGTTTGCTACAGGAGATGATGTAGAAGGTACCAAAGAACCGCAACTAGGGCCATCAACAGCACTGAAACCTGAAGATTTTCAAGCCAGTAAGGGACGGTTTGATCGTTTTCAGAAACGATTCAATATTAAATATATTTCTCTACATGAAGCGGCAGCATCAGCCGACAAAGAAACCGCGGGGAAGTACCCCGAGACCTTTAGGCACATAATAGAGGAGAAGGGATACAAGCCCGAAGAAGTTTTCAAAATGGATGAGACTGGCTTGTTCTGGAAAAAGATGCCAAATAGAACTTACATCATGAAGGACAAAGCCAAAGCTCCAGGGTTTAAGGCACAGAAGGACAGAGTGATGCTTATTATGTGTGGCAATGCTGCTGGTTACATGATGAAACCAGGCCTCATCTACAAATCACCAAACCTTAGGGTCCTCAAAAACAAAAAAAAAAACCTGCTGCCTGTCCACTGGATGCACAACCCTAAGGCCTGGATTACCAAAATCCTAACTTCAAACTGGTTTCACCAGTGCTTCATCCATCAAGCCAAGGAATACCTCCACGACTTAGGCATGGACTTCAAGGTTTTGCTCATTATGAATAATGCTGGTAGCCACCCTTTGGATTTGTATTACAAGGGAGTTCAACACCACCTCCCTCATCCAACCTATGGTCCAAGGTGTGATCTGTGCCTTCAAGGTTCTTTATACCCAGATTTCTCTCCAATACCTTGTGGATGCAATGGACACAGACGAAAATTTTACATTAAAGGGTTACTGGCATAACTTTACGGTCGCAACGGCTTGTCACCTGAAGAAATTAGGCCGTGAGACTGGCAAAGATACTTGGTGGTGAAGGTTTTGACGACATCACTCAAGATGAGGTCAACAACCTCATCGATGCCCACTCTGAACCCCTGATGAACAAGGATTTGTTGGAGTTAATGAAGTCTGCCAGCGAAGAGGAGGAGGAACAGACAGATCCAGTGCAAGAAGAGAAGGAGCAGGGCCTGACATTGGAATGTCTGTCCCAGATTATTAGGACATCGAAGGAGTAGCAACGGATGATTGAAGCATGGGATCCCTACATGGTTCAGGCTCTCAAAGTTAATAATGGCATCGATGCTGCCATTCAGACATATAAAACCCTCCTTGCCACCATGAAGAAACAATGACAGCAACTTCCCATCACAATGTTCCTCAAACCTATGAAGACAAGCCAACACGAAACCCCGCCAGATATAGACCCGCCCGAATATACAACTCCTCCTGAAGAAGAGGCACCACCCAAGGAGCTGTAAATCCTCTGCATCATACTACACAGCAAGTTCATCATCATCATCAATATCATTCATTATTGTTGAGTACCCGTACATTTTACTGTATTTTTATTAAATTAAATTATTACATATTTACCCTTCTTATAACAAAGAAAATGACAGCGCATACAAAAGAAAACATACTTGCATGAATTACAGTGCATATAGCGGTAACATCAGTATTTTACATTCTAGCAGTACAGTACTGTACAGTATACGGGTTCACCTTTACATTCTTTTTTTTAGGTAATGTATTAAGCTGAGTTTGAAATGAAATTAAAGTGTTTTGGGGGCATATTTAGGGTTTAAATGATAAAAATAGGTATTTATAGGCATTTTTTTAACCACATCCAAAATTTGCGGGTGCTCTAGGAACGTAACCCTCGTGAATTTCGGGGTGTACTGTATTTATAAAATGATCCAAAAATTCAACACTTTTGACAGTTACTAGAAAAAGGGATTTACTGAATAATTTCTTTAAAAAAAAGTATAACAATCAGGACTGAGCAAAATAAATCATAACGTTAAGATATGATGGCCTTTTAGTTAGTATATTCAAGTATCATTAAATATAGATGTATTTGAGAAATTATTTGTAATAAGGAATCATCCACTTTCAGAGAAGTTAAAGAAAGTTTTTGGAGGGTAATAAAACCTTAACTATTCCTTGTGAATAAGGTTGGTCAGCTGAAGGTTTGGAAAAACCATGCTTACTAAATTGTTGCACAGAAAAAGCTTCTTTCTATTTTTTTTTGTTATTTCTACATGAATTAACTTCTTTTAGTAGCTATCCATACCTTACTAGAACTGTTGTACTTATAAATGCAGAAAGCTTTTATTTGAGTTATCCTAGTGTACTCATGAATATGGCTTTTTATTTACACTCCATTAAATGAGTAATCTCTAAATTAATCCTGTCTGACTGAGACCATCACAAAACATAATCACAAACTGGACCTTGCACGATACCTTGGTGAGCTCTGTAAGCCATGCTGTTTCGCTGAAGGACAGATCTTTATATTAAAAAATATTTTTTGGTCTCGTCCATTACAGGAGATGGACGTCTGAAGTGGAACTCCTTAAGCAGCGGTGTTCATTTTTCCCTTATTTTTATCATCCTGAGGTATCCTGTATTTACCCAACTTGAGGAGGTTCTATTACAGTATAAGCAAGCATACATAAACATGAGCGGTAAGAAACAGGCTCAGAAAGAAACAGAAAAGAAACCCAAAGCTACACCCAAGCCAAGACAGGCATCAAGTCCAAGTCCAACCTCAAGGAGTCAGTAAAATCTCAATTGCTGAGGTTAGTTGACCTGAAAAGACAATCAAAAGGTAATCCACATCAAAAGTTAAAATTAGCACTCTCTTACCAAGGTTGCCTTACAGAGACTGACCTGGAGAAGGCAGGCGAAAGCACAGATCTCCCGGGACCCCGGGCCACTGCATCGTCTTCAGTTGAGAGTGAAAATGGGAGCAAATATGCAAGTGATGCAGGTCACAATAACTCGTCAATTCCAGAAGATCCATTGAAACTGGAAATGGCCTTGCCTTCTGTGTTTTCATCTATTCCTCGCAAGCCGGGAGCATCGGCTGTAACAGGGCTTGACACTTCACCTACGGAGCACAAAGGCCAAAACGATCTGTCCCAACTGAAGGTAATGATCAGTGCAATGGCCACGGCCACTGCTCAAGACATAAAGGAGCTCAAGAAAAATATAAAGACAGAAATAAGTGATATGACAAACGAGAAGCTACGGCAAGATATTATAGACCTGGACATACGTGTAAATAATCGCTTTGAGGTAGCCTTTAAAGGTATGCTAGAAAAAAATTGAGGAACAAATTCAGGAAAATGTGTCTAAGTTTGAGAAAAAACTGAGAGCATTTGGCAGACGTTGGAAGACGTTAAGCGAACATTCACAACACAAATTGAAACAGCCGAACATCTGGCATCTATCGCTGACGGGAAAGCAACGGCAGCAAATTCTGAATGCAAAAAACTTGGAGACAGACTAGCTGCACTGGAAGATGGATGCAGAAGGAATAATATTAGAAACGAAGGTCTCTCAGAGAATCTTGAAAGTGCAAACCCAGTGAAATTTGTAGCCGAGCTATTCCAGCTAAAGTCACTTCAGTACATATGTACTTTGTGAGCATGCCCGTGTCGATCAAACAGAGGAAGTTCTGCAGTTTACTTGTGACTTTACACGTAGGAATATACGGTGTTATCTTTCACCTTTACGCCTGGTGCAGCTACATTGTTCTTATATGTGAGTGGGCTTTTTTCCGGAGAGGGCTTCTGTTCTCTTTCTCCGATGTAGAACCTTCATCCTCATCTGAGTTCACCTCTGTTATAGCAAGTTTTTATTTGAAAACAGCAGTGTCGGATCAGGGGGAGCGTGAACACGACTGAGAGAATAAAAATAAATAAATAAATGCTAACCTTTACAAGTACCTTACATTTACATCGGCTGTTTTCAAATTAAATTCAATTTCTTTTTCTTCAGTTATAGTCTTGAGTAAAAGCGCACTTGTTCTGTTATATGTGTACCTATTGTGAAAGTGCTTATTTGATATTTGGACTTCAGTCTTCACACATTATACACTTCATGTCAAAATTTTGTCGTTAGTACTAATACATGAAAGTTTGTCTTTTAGGTATGTGTTCAACATTTCTTGCATTTCCTGTCATCCTATACTTACGAAGATCTTTGCAGACACGGAGCACACATGAAATGCATGTGTTCCAAATAACAATACATTATTTACTCTATACAGCTCCAGGTACCTCACTCCCAGATAAACAAGGCTTGAGCTAGGAGAGCTTTTTGCTATTTCTGCAGCGGTGGGTGGGGGATGGGATTGCTGCTTCTTCTTATCAACACATTTACAACACAAAAGACACTGACCAGTTTTCTCCCTAGCATCTTTTAGCCAGGTGCTCCGCCCAGCTAATTTAGTTGAGCGCCCGGCTGTCATCTCGCATGACATTGCAAGATGACAGCCACAGATCTACAGGCACAGGCAGATCTAATAATCTGCAGAGATGGCAAGGGATGAGCGGGCGGGTGGACAAATATTTTAAATGCAGGATCGCATGTGATGAGGGGAGAGGCGCGGGGCGGAATGTTGCCGTCACTTGATACTGAACAAGCTAATAGCGGGGACAAGGCGGAGCGGAGTTCACAAGCAAAGAGTATGGGGAGATGGGCTTTCGAGAGGGGGCTGTACATGGTAATAGAGGGGGCGGACCGGCAGTTCACTAGCAAAGAGGATGTGGAGGTGGGCAGGCGATAGGAGGACTGATAAAATAAAAAAGTCTAGTGGAACCAGCCTGTCAGATATCAGAAAAAAGGCTTCAGGAAGTGACGTCTCTGATCTCCATGTCAGTGCAGTCTGTGTAGCGTACAGCTGCACTCTTCTTGTTCAGTACATAGCAAACCAATATATATATATATATACAGTTGTTTAAGCATTTGGTGCGTTCTGTGTGCAAAAAACCTTGAAGCACTCACTATGGTTTCTGTTAAAGTGACTCCCTCTGCCGTTTTTATATTTGCTGATATTTGGACCTGCGTCCATATTGCATAAAGTGTGCAGAAACCCTTGCAGCACACACTGTGTCCTGAGCAAAAGTTTTGTCACTGAATTGCTGAGGGTTTTGTTAAAGTGACCCATCTGCCATTCCTTTTTTTGTTCATATCTTGTCCTGCTGTAGTACAAGTGTGCATTGAATATCCAACAGGCTCCCACATTCCCACTCAAAAGTCTTATTCATAGGTACTTTTAATTTTTTTAAAACGTTTTACCAACATGAGTAAAAAAAGTGTTCAGAAAACAACACTGCTCAGATTTTTAAGAAAAGAGACGCCACAAACTAATGACGGTGCAGTGTCAACTCCTGATGTGGCAATTTCAGACAAAGCTTATTATAGTTAACGAAAACTAAATCAAAACTCAAACTATTATTAAAAAAATTTTTCATAAACTGAAATAAAATAACAAAACTGAAATGAAAAATTAAAACTAAACTAAACTATCCAAGTAGCTGGAAAGACTAACTGAAATAAAATAATAAATTTACTAAAATATTTTTAGTTTTCGTTTTTGAATGAATATTCTTGCCGTTAGTCTTTAACCCTAAGTACAGGTGTTTTAACTCTAAAACAGAAATTCATCCACCACGAGCCGCCCACACATATTCATCCAGTAAAAGGCGGCTGTGATGGCGAGCAGGTGTTCACACAGCATTTGCGGTGACAGCTGAATGCGGATGCATAAAGCGTGTGAAATAGAAAGAGAATTACTTGCCACCTTTCTTTGCGCTTGTTGTATATCAAGATGTAATTCAAACGGCTGAAATCAGAATGTGCTGCTCAACAAAACGTTTACTATATGGACAGAAAAATCACAAGGGAGTAACATTTCAGTTTATTTCTCAGGTGACTGCTTTTTGTTGACAGCAATTCACCTGCCAGTTCACAAAGGAGAAATCGTTTTTACGTTCTCATATACGAAGTATAGAGGAAGTATAGTAATCATGAAAAAATTCGACCTCGATATTTTGATGAATCTTGACGTTATAGACCTCCCAGAGTCCAAAAATACAGTTTTTTGGAATTGTGTGTGTGTGTTTGTGTGCACGCGCGTGTCTGTGTGTGTGTGTGTAAACACAATAACTCAAAAACACAACTGGATAGATGGATGAAATTCGGCATGTGGTTGTTACACCACAATTGTAGATCTACCCTGTATATTAACTTTTGGGCCAAATCCATCACCCAGAAGTGGTACTTTACCTGAACACATACTCGATTTTTTTTTTTATTCATTCAGATGCAGAGTTCGACTTATTCAACTTTACTTTTATAATAATTGTGCTATATATTATTCATTTCATTTGATTTGTTCTTGATGGCTCCTTAATGTACATAATATAAAAATATAATCATTTTCTTGCGGTATACTCCTCAAATATCCATCCCCATATCTGAGTATACAAGAAAGTCGAGGGGAGGCCTTGCCACTCCTGGTTTTTGAAAATAAAATGGCACTGATCGAAAGACTCACTAGGTCATCGTATAAGATCAGCATATTGTTACTGACCAATCACTTTTGTTTTAAAAACATCTTTTAACAATGAAGTGATACAAACGAAGGCGAAGAGAGCCTGCCAAGTGACGAAAAACTAAACATACTAATGGGTTTTTTGTATTTATTCTAAATTTATTAATTTATCTTTTTTAGTTCATATTCACAACTCAAAATACCCGATATTGTGAAAGTAATCCATGAGTAGAATTATATTTTAAAATATTTGTCTCCTTTTTTCAATGTTTTTCTCTCTCAATCTCAAAATAGATGAAATATCATATTCTTTTTGTTCTTAATATCAGCCTTATCATACATATTGCATACCAGGTATTTTTCCTGCCTTACATCCAAACCTGCTTGGGTAGGCTCCAGGTTTCCTGTAATCCTACTCTGGATAAACAGGCTTAGATAATGTATATGTTGTTCTTAATCTCAGATGCTGTCTCTTTTGTTTTACGCCTGTCCGTACTCCTATTACCTGCTCTTGCTCTGCTCATTATGGGTTTACTGTCCTTTATGGTGGTCTATTCAAGTCTCACTGCCCCTAACCTTGACACTACATGCTTGTTGTTCTTTGTTTCCCTCAATACAGTGAGGCGGGGTCTACACACTGATTCAAGTCTAAGAGCCCTGTTCTTCCTAAGCCCCCGTGATTTTCATGAGAAAATATTTTAAAAATGATAAAATTGTGTAAAACTGTTCATATTCAGTATCTAGTTTTGATTATGCTTGTTTTTATCAGACAAAAACAAAACCAGATAGTAAACCAGGCATTGTAGTAAGCTTCCACTAACATTAAACTCATATCTAAATCTGTTAAGTGTATAGTTCTGTCTGATTGTGACACAAAACTAACTCTGTAGGCACTCCATGCCATAATTACTAAAACTGAAACTAATATATATAAAAATAAAATAGAAATGTCTTTGTGAAATAAAAACTAAACTAAAACTAAAAATACACGATGAAGGAAAACTAAAACTAAACTGAATTTCCAAGTAAGGTCAGAAAAAAATATAGAAATAAAAACTAATATAAAAAAGCAAAACTATAATAACCTTGTTTCAGACAAAGACATTGCAGAGGCTGGTCCATGGCGGGAAATCTCTTCAGCACACACTCTGTCAATTGATAAATCTAAGCACTGCTTATCCGGCATCAACCAACAATGGTTTAAAGATTTTGATTGGCTAATGGTCAAAGGAAATGGTATGTGGTGCTCATTGTGCATGAAATATTCCAACAAACACCCTCCAAGGAGGGAGTTACCTTGGGTAAACATGCCATGCACAAGAATTTGAAAAGAAAGCTTGCTGGACCATGAAAAAAGTAAAACTCCCATAAAAAGTACATATATAAATCCATAAAAAAATCCAATAAAAAGTGGAAATAAAAAAAATAAATCCATTAAAAAATCTGTGGTTAAAATGCAGTCTAACTCCTCTTGATCTCAGCCCACCTCCTTCTCTTGCTCCCCGGCTCACCCATTGCTCATGTAGCCGGTGGAGACTCAGCAGCTATGAGCTCCTTTTGGCCGACCTCCATCTTGGCTGCCTCCAGGCATCACAGCCAGACCGTCTGAGGTCGGCTCTCTTCCCTTCTTCCTTCGCACTCACTTGGTCGCACCTCGGAAGCCTAGGGAGGGCACCTGCCTTGCTCGCCACACTCCACCTGGATGTTCAGTGGGGCGAACTAGCTCCTAGAGCACCACAGCTAACGCTCCTTCATGAGGCCCCAGCTCGTGCTGTCTCCTCCTTTCAGGTGGCCAGATCGTCCTTCTAAGACTGCCTTTCATGTCCTTTAACCTCCTTCTGTTTCTTTTATTCTTTGATTCTCCATCTTTGAATTCTTTCCCTTTGAATTCTCCCCCTTTCCTTGTGCTGACTCGTGTATATATATATATTCACGTCTCCGTGGGCACAGCGCCTTAATCACCTGCCACAGGAAGCCAATGAAGCAATTGAGAACGATTGCTACCTCATTAACTCCCTGCAGTCGTGCAATCGCGCCCACGGAGAGCGACACAGCTCTATGGATTTAAAACCCTTTTTTTTTTTGAAGCCGTGGACCCGCTATACCACATTGTTTTCGATCATTACTCCAAAAATGGTAGCCCTTCAATTTTAAAATATGAAAGTAGCAGGCAAGAATGGACAGTCAAAATGATCAGAAGTCAATCATACAAAGACTTCAGTCCAAAACAGATTTTACTAAAAACGGCAATGACATCAGAGCTCTAAGAGTTGTTTCCAAATTTAGTCAAACTACCTCATATTGGGCTAGTGATCCCAGTGAGCACAGCTGAAAGTAAAAGGGGGTTTTCAGCCCTTAAAAGGATCAAGACATGTTTGAGAAATCGCATGAATCAAAGCACGCTAAATAATCTCATGCTGATCTCCTTGGAGGGCCCAGATCCTGGGGACTTTGATTATGGAAAAGCTGCAGACAACTGGGCCTCTAGGAAGAAAAGAAGAATAAGTATTTAACTAAAGACACCTTCTGCATATGCAAGTTGGCTTTGAAGAATATTTTTGAATTTTTCTTCATTAGGTTTCCCATACTTTTTTCATTGTTTTTACTTTTCTTCCCGACAGCGACAATACTTGTGCCTCTTGGTTTAAGTCATAACAATTATTATTTAAAATTTTTGTTAGGGTTGGAGGATACTTCTTAAATTTAATAAAAATATTCTGGCGCAAGTGTCAAACCTTAAAAAAGGAAGTCATATTGAGCAATGGAAAATAATAATAATTAACTAATAAAAATAGTGTACATTTAATTTTCCCCACCACCAAATTTCCCTGTTCCACCCCACCCGGCTACTTTTTCATGCCACCCAGCTGGAAAAAACTGGAGAGTTCTGGGGAGAACACTGCTGACAAAGATGTGCAAATGGATTTAAGGTGGGCCGGGATTACGAGTTTTTTCGTAGGCTTTGGTAATTCTAGTGTTAAGACATTCCTTACACCCTGGCAAGCCAATTTTCAGTCTTTTGTGCATTAACACTAGAATCCCTGAAGCCTACGAGAAAACTCGTAATCCTGGGCCACCTTAAATTCCTTTCCACCTCGTCATCAACTCCTTTGTTTTTCAAATGTGTCAAGCAGCAAAGGCAGTAAAAAGCCTGCTATCCAAACCCCCTGACGACACAGTTCAAGTTGCACAGACGATTCTCAGAGCTCAAGTCTGTTTATCTGGGTGTGAGGTGCCTGAAATTGTAGAGGGTAAATAATATATTGTCATTTGGAATACATACATTTCATGTGTGTTCTATGTCTACAACGATCTATGTAAATGTAGGATTACAGGAAATGTAAGACAGGAATTGTTGAACACAAAACTAAAACAGAAACATTTTTCATGTTTTAGTAACAATTGACAAAATGTAGACCTGAAGTGTATAATGTGTGAAGACTTAAGTCCAAATATCAAATAAACACTTTCACAAAAGGTACAAGTACTGTATAACAAAACAAATGTGATTTTATTCAAGAATATAACCAAAGAAAAAGAAATCAGGTTAATGTAAAATGCTGACACAACCTTTTGGGTGGTGCAGAGGTAAGAACTGCTGACTCACACTCAAGAGGTTGCGGTTTTGATTATGGGCTCTTCCGAGATTTACCGTTCTGAGTAGTAAGCTGCTCAGTTACTATTATAAAATAAAAACATACATTTGATTTATTTGAGTCAGTAACAGCCAGTGTAAATTGATGGTATTTGTAAACTTATATAAAAGCTAGCTCAAATGTTATTTACCTATTCTATTTACTTTGATTTATTTACTTATCTTCTTACAGCGTAAAGTCACAAGTAGACCGCAGAGCTTCCTGTGTTTGATCAACACAAGCACTCTGACAAAGTACATGGGCAATGCCACTCCTTATTCAGGAAAATATCCCAATCATCCCACAGGAGAAAGACTTTCCAAGACTAAGGTCATAAAGCTTATGAACTGTTTCTGGACAAAGGGAGAACCATAACAACAGTTGCGTAAAGTGCGACAGGAGCTTCCACCTGCAGCTAAAGTCATTTGCATACTGAAGTAGCATTGTGTTTTGAGAACAGAAAACGATAAGTTATCGTTCAGATAAAATATATCTATTTATTTCCTTTTAATGTTATATTGCAAAAAATATTTTGCTTCTGTCCTTACATGACCATGAGTTTTGGGAGGAGAATGGCATTAAAATCACTTTTACAAAAACAATTTAGGATTTTTTTGATACTGTAGCATATCTCTCTTTGAGTTTAGGGAGATTGTTACGTCCTTGTTAAGGAGTGGTATTCCACTAGCCGAACAATTACACCTTTCCCCTGTAGGAATGGCAAGAAGGGAAGACTTTGGCCCAGCATGGCAGATAAGGCAATAAGACCACCAAGAACTGGACAGTAGGCTGTTAGACACCACCTCCTGGCAGGAAGGATTGGACAGCAGGCAGATGGAGACCACCTGGCTTAGGCAGACTCTCTGAAACAAACATATAAGTCAGTTTGGGAAAATGACAGTCACCTTAGCGTAGTTTGGATCCTTTGGTGTCCCTGGCTTTTCTGTGCACACTGGTAGCGAGGGAATCTTGGCCTGCTCCGATAGTGAAGCAGGCTATACCACAGGCAGAAGGCTTCCTTCTATGATCAAGGCAAAAGGCAGCATAGTGCTTCATCCTGGGAATGTGGCACAGAGCAAATGACAGACTACCTCCTGGTAGTGTGCTCCAAGAACATTTTAGGATGGCCATTGGTATCTTTGGACACTCTGAGGATAATCTGAATCTTTGGACACTTTTGGAGGATGCATTGGAACCTCTGACAAAGTTGGCAGTTTTTATGTGCTCTCAGCAGACTTTGTAAGCTTGTTGGTGCTCTTGAAGCAACTTTTGGTGGCCCAGTGTTTATCATAGATTTGGGTGTCTTATAACATGAGTAAAAACAAGTTGAAGAGATGAGACCGCATACCTAGGGTTGGATGGACTGATGATAAGGGTAATAAAAATTAGAGGCAGAGTTGAAGCAGTGGCAAACACAGGAGACTTACCAAAAACAGCATTGGGCTGAGAGATTAAAAAAAAGGTGTAAAGAAGACTTTTCTTTTATATGGGTGGTTCATTCATTCTTTTATAAGAGTGGTTCATTCTGACATTTTCCAGCAGCCCTGAAATGGCATGATTCTTTCAAAAATCAAATAAAGAGTCAAAATCACTCAAATTGCCCACTAGAGAAATAGGAAATTGTCAAATCTCGACTAGTTATTCAAGAGAAAATCTAAAATCTTTATAATTAAAAACAGTTACTTTCACAAAAAGGCTCTTCTTAACAAAATTTCTGAGGAGCACAAAAAGGCAAAGATGAAGTTGCATAATATATGCAGTCCAGTGGCAAACAAGAACCAATACAAATCTGCAAGAATAATCAAAAAATCCAATAAATCCACAAAAGCAGTAATCACAAGAACTCACCAAAACAACCAACCAAATTCAGTGAACCACAATGACCTTCTTGTTTTCTCAGCCTTCATGGGGTTAAGGACAGTCCCTTGATGGAAATGGACAGGTGGTCCTACCTGTTTTGGAACCACCCACAAAACTCATGGAACATAGTAGAAAATATACAGACGCATAAAAACCTCAATGATCAGCAATATTGACAAAGAATGTATAATTATACAAATAATAAACATGAACAACAATACTAACATAAACAAAAGAATAAAAAATGAACAAAAAAAAGAAATCTGAACCCACCCAGGGAAGAAGCCCTGGCTGAAACAGAATACCAATTAACAATGACTGAAGTGTTATTCCTTGTAACTCATTAAAATACAAGGGATGTCAAGAGGCATAGAAACTTGGCACTAATCCAGATAACTGCTGCTAACATGAACTTAAACAGTTGTATGAGTTATAGAGCACTTTAGAATTGGCCGCATCATTCTGCAATGCTCGATCTCGTATATGTAGAGTCAGCCTCAAAACCTTTCCCTTATAACTTATACAGCAATAACATGCTGTATATCTGTAACAAAAGGTTTAGAGCAGTGGTTTTCAATATTTATTTCTCCAAACCCCCCCACTGTACCAAATGAATATGTTACAGCCTCCCTACAAAAGAGTATTTTCTGCCAGTGCTATTATACTGCCTGTATTTTTAAAGCCTAATACAAAACTAAGAAATAATTTCAAAAGTGTCCTTGTATTTTAAGTACCGTAAAAGCACTTTTTATTAGTTCCTGAATTGCTTAATCACAACAGAAATCACCAGTAATTACCAAGATACAGAATTTGTCACAGCAAATATTTTTCACTACTCACTTGGCTTAAGTTTGGTTTGTTAAATTATGCATGAAAAAATTATGTATTTAGGGAAAAAAATCCAAAGTCATTTTTAAAGAGCAATATTAGTCACTGCAGACTTTTGTTCATAATTTAATTACAGAAGCAAATTCATTATTCTCTCCTTTCAGTAAGGGAACATTTCCATCAGTGATAGCACATTTAACATGAATGGAAATAAAAAATGCATTATATCTCAATGTACAACAGTCATGTCAGAGAAAAAGACAAAAACACTGTGTAGGGCTGTGACAGGGTGGTGGAAAGTTGACCATCCCTGACACCTGGACAGCTTTAAAAAGTAAGAGGAGTGGCAACAGCAATGTTTGTTAACCTGCCGTCTCTTTCCTGAGGCTGCCATGTCTTTGACATCATTCTAAAACACAAAATTTCTTTAAGCCAGCATGGCATGTTATCTTTTCACTTTTTCTTTTTGGGTTTTGTTCCCTTTCAAACAACAGGTGCATTATGCAACACAGATAAACATGAGCAAACACAAGATGCTTTTTAATGCCAGGTGGAAATGTGAACCTTTTAAAATTAGGTACAGATGCAATCTATATATAAACTTGATGTTAAATGGGTCTTTGACAAAACTGACAGTACTTGTGTGCTGTATGTAACATATTGTAGCTAATTGTTTTCAGGTAAGGGAAAGAAAACCCAACATAAAGAATGGGGTTGACCAAGAAAAGAATAGTTTTTTAAGGTGGGAGAGATCAAAATGGGACAGAAAGAAGGATGGTGCAGGAAAGAAATAAAGTACCAAACTATGTTGGTCTCCCCCACTGTTTGGTGATGGGGGAGGTATAAACTGAACTGTGCTGCAGTTGTCAGTTCCCTTAACTGGACTGTTTGTCACACCATGTCTCTTTCTCAGATGTGCTCCAACAATGCCGGTCCCTGCTTTTTCTATCGAACCAGGAAGATGCCACATACTCCTCTGCTTCTCTTTCTCTCAACCACTTGGCAAAACACCACCAATGCCTGGCCTCTATTTAAAAAAAAAGTTGTCCTGCTCTTATTTGTTCCTTGTAAGACATCTCATTACAAAAGCATAGGAAAATGAGTAACCATGAGTTGCAGCTGACTTGTGCTACAACACAACAAACCAAAAAAAAAACTCTCCTAAAATACTCCTGTGTTAAATTATACCCTTTATGAAAAAGGGAACATCTGAAATGGATTCCAAAGAATTTGCTTATATTGTGACTTCACAGGTTATTTCAAGATAAATTGCTATACTTTGTTTGGGAAAAAAACTACCAATCACGCATGTGCAGGGGTTTGTATAATTCATTCAGGCTCCAAAGAAAAATGTATCAGCTTTAGATTATCAGATAAGAATTCTCAGAATAACTTTAATAATACATTTCTGTTTACTGTTGATGAATGGAGGGCTCATGGGTAAAAGAATTATTGAAATCATTGCTCCAAGTTTACTCCTGCATTCATGGTGGTCACATTTACTTTTATGTACTGGGCCCAAAGTAACACTTGGGTTATCCAGTCACATCTTCATTCATAACGTATTAATTAATCTACAAAATAGCTTGCTGAGTAGAAAGAGAATTGCATTTCTTCTGGTTTGAAATCAATAATCTGTTTTTGTGTGTGATTTGTTTATATAGTAAAGAATTTCTCAGTTTCTTTGAGCCAGAAACTTAATTACTTTACAACAAGTTATATGCAGAAGATAATAATTCTCTGTTGTCTTGATGTAATCTGTCTTCTAGAAGAAGCACTCAACCTGTTTTAACTGCTGAAGTGCGGGGGTGCGTTTCCACAAGAATTTTAACTTTGCCTTCAGTTGGTACACGTGGTGTGGCAGTAGCGACAGGTCGGACGCGCCTGCAGGTCAGGCCTGCTGGAGGACGCTGTGCATACCCCATCATAAAGGTGAGCGTCTCCCCAGCTCCTGCCGTGGATAAAGAGAAAAGTGCGGAGCATTTTAGTTTAATTAATATTGGTGTATGCATATGTGCGTCTGAGAAGGGGATCCCCAAGAGAAAGTCCAGGGGTAAGGTTACAAAGGAAAAGTAACTTACTTTTGTAGGGTGTATCAGCCTGTTTGAAAAGAGCACGTCGGGATGCGCTCAAGCTAGTGTAGTGCCCAGCGAGGGATGAAAACATGGCAGACAATGTTTTCTTGCTGCAGCAAAAACTACTGACTTTATTATTGAGCGTGCCTAAACTATATACACAACTGTTGCCTCTGCACTCATCATCCCGCCTTCTCCCACACTGCAATGTGTGTGAATTGTGTCTTTATTGAGGCGCAGCACTTCCAGCCGCTACATAGGCCTCCCAAGAATTCACACGCACAGGCAGCATTAACTTTGTTGGGGCCTACACTGATCACACTGTTCGAGTGCAGGTAGGCAGGGTTATGAACAACCACGGAGAACTAACATCTGCATTTCCTGTAGGTACAGGTGTGTTAGGGGAAGCAGGGCCATGCCACCAACAGTTGCAGGAAAAAGAGTCGAAAAGCTTACAGCAGTGGTTTCCAACCTTTTTTTGGCCATGCCCCACCTAGGCCTCTCTAAAATCATGATGCCCCCCATCAAACCCCCCATCCCCCCCGGAACATAGATAACATACGTAATTATTACCTATTCAAAAAGTGAACTAATACTCACGTGGAGAAGCCAATAATATCATTAATTTGGTCTAAACAAGCTTCCAAAGAACATGGAAACAAAAGAGGGAAAGGATAGTTGAAGTACTGACAAAGAAATCACTAAGAAATTGTTAAAAAATAACATAATATGAAGTAATATGAAAATATAGCACATACAGTTTTGAAAACATAAGAGACGTGATATTCATAAATATAAAATAACTTTAATGACAGCTTTTTCTGTAATATTTTGATCATTTTATATTGCAAAATTTTATCAATGTTACAATTCATATTATTTCCATCCATCCATTTTCCAACCCACTGAATCCAAACACAGGGTCACGGGGGTCTGCTGGAGCCAATCCCAGCCAACACAGGGCACAAGGCATGAACCAATCCCAGGCAGGGTGCCAACCCACCGCAGGACACACACAAACGCCAATTTAGAATTGCCAATCCACCTAACCAGCATGTCTTTGGACTGTGGGAGGAAACCAGAGCGCCCAGAGGAAACCCACGCAGACACGGGGAGAACATACAAACTCCACGCAGGGAGGACCCGGGAAGTGAGCCCAGGTCCCCAGGTCTCCCAACTGTGAGGCAGCAGCGCTACCCACTGCGCCACCGTGCCGCCCAATTCATGTTATTTTAATAGTAAAAATGATTTCTAAGTAGAAAATTAAAGGATTCTTCACCATCCGTTCTATGTTTATATAAATATATAAATGTCTCTAAAAAAAAAATTATTTGTTTATTTTTTCTACCATTTTTAACAGTGAATTTCTGTTTTTTCATTTTATAAATTGTTTAACGTACCTAAATTCTCGAACTGCAACCCCCCCCCCAAAATCAAATTGCCCCACGTTGGGAATCACCGGCTTAGAGGAACCCATGTGCGTTGGCTTGAGGAGCTCCACTGAGACTGTCTACTGTTTGCCACCGATGTCAAGCACGAAAGCTTTGTCTCCACGTTCTAGGACTCGGAAAGTGCCATTATAAGGTGATTTCATTGAGCCGTGATGAGCCTTGTGCTGCACAAACACTAACTTTAATGATTGCAGGTGGCATGGGAGCCAGGAGTGAGAAGACAATGGCTGGAACTTGACTGCTTTGTCTGGGAGCAGAGATTGGTGTCGGGATGCAGTCTAGAGGGCAGAACTCTGAGAGATAAAATCCCCAGACATACAGAGAGGCTGACCAAAACACCAGTTCAGCGGACTAGACCTGCAGATCCGGCAGCCGGGCTGGGCATCTGTTATGTAGAGCAGGTGGTCTGATGATAGTGCTGACTGACCCGGGTGGGCTAAACTTTCAATGAGGGCCGTATTTCTTCGCGTTCTTGTCGAATCGGCCATGGTAAAAACACAGGTCGGTTGTCGGGATCACGGCAGGGGGAGGAAGAGCAGTGCGAGACACAGGCTTGCTAACCGGACAGACGAGGGTTGCTGAAGGAAGATAGCTCTGTGAAGCAGAGTGCAGGCTGTCGGTCATCTTAGCTAACTCTCGGTAGTCAACAACGGACACATTAGCCAGGGCAGCGCGCACTTTTTCTGGCATCTGTTGCAGAAACATTTCTAAATATAAAACAGGGCTTTTATAGCTGAAAATCTAACATTTGGTCCATCAACGCAGGGGGGTTCACGCCTCCAAGGCCCAGCAATGATAGCAGTCGCCATGCCCCCTATGTCTCCGTGGGTCCGTTTGTATCTAAAAGGTATGCCTTTAAGGTTACATATTTGTCTGTGTCCGGGGGATTTTCAAGCAGACTCCCCACCCTGGACGCTGTGGAGCCGCAACGACGTAGTAGTACCTCGTGTCATCAGCCGTAATGTTCCGCTACACGAACTGTGCCTCTGCTTGGGCTAACTACACTGCAGCTTGCTGTTCCCAAAACTCTAGTAACTTTAATGCCACCGCACTGGCAGACATGTCTAACGTAAGTCTGGAATCGTCCTAGAGCGTTAGGGTCACCTCTGTAGCGCCCTGCACGGTAAGAATACATGCCAGACAATGTTTTCTCGATGCAGGCAAAAACGAATTACTTTATTATTGAATGTGCTTAAACTATATACATAACTGTTGCCTCTCCACTCATCACCCTGCCACCTCCCACACTGCAGTGCAAGTGAATTTCGTCTTTACAGAGGCGCAGTGCTTCCAGCCGCTACACTCGCTCTCATGCATGCGGGGCCGCTAGCCTATTTAATACCTGCCTTGCAGGGGTTTAGTGTAGCACCTGTGCAGAATGCACCTGCGTCAGGCGCAATTGGTCTGAGAGAGCAGCGTGTCGCAGGATTGGTTGGAGATTTCGAACCCAGGTATAAGAGGCACTCCCTGCCACACTGTGCAGGTTATTGCCAAAACTGATTGTTAAGAGACAAGTTAACACGAATCTCACAGATTAAAAACACAGAGATGAAGGAGTGTAACAGACATTGCCTCGGTCCTCCATGAGAGAAGTAAGATTCCATTCCAGACTGTGTAGCTTATCTTTAAGTGTACCAAACCATAGAGGCTCTTTGCCTTATTTGTAAATATTTTCTTTTTGTATCGAAATATTGGTATCTCCAAGTTGTAGCATTGTTTTTTAGAGATATTTTATAGTTTGGGTTTGTGGTGCACTTTTTGATTGCACTTGAGTGCACTTTTCTTGTTATATAGAGTTTTTTTCTTCTTCTTCATGTGAATATTTTTGGGTAGTGATGGGCAGAGTGAAGCCTCACGAAGCATCAAAACGTTTGAAGCAATTGTGTCGGAAATCATATGGAAGCTTCGAAGCATTTGACACTCACCTCTCTAGTGACACCTCCTGGCCAATGTCATTAACATTACACAAACCCATGATCCACTTCAATGACACCTGTTAAAACTCTTATTGCTTTTACTTTTTCGCTGCTACAGACTGACAACGAAGAGAAGGGTTCGTTAGTGGCTTCCAGTGTCTGATGTCTAAAAAAAAAATATATATATATATATATATATATATATATATATATATATATATATATATATATATATATATATGTATGTATATTGTCACGCACGAGAGCATGAGGAGGAGCTTAAGGACCCAATGTGCACCGCAACAAGTCGTGCCAGGGGACAACGGCGGAGTACTAAACTCGCTCTTTTTATTTTCTCAGAAAGAACGAAGCACCGCTGCCATAATCTCGCCCGGACGACTAAAAGAACCGCAGCACTTCCGGGTCCCTTTCTACCCTCTGGTCCCCGTTTGATGACATCAGCTACCCATCCATCACCACGCGTTTCCCAGCATCCCACTGTTTAATTTCCGGTCCGACCCTATAAGTTGTCCGTCTACCCACCCTAATGTGTCTGATGATTTTGTTTAAATTACCGACCAATTATTTACAGTACACGGGGCTGAAAACCCCAAACCTTTATGCGCTTGTTGTGTATTTCTTATAATATATATATATATATAAAAAAAAAAAACTAACGCCGACAGGCAGAATGTACTATACGATAGCAAGAGTTAAAATAAGACGCCTCACTCTTGGATCCCCGGTTCTTTCAATGAATATTCACTTTTACACTGTATCATTATTATTGCTCCTGGTATTAGTATTATAATTAACCCTCATCTTTTCTTGAGATCACATTTAATAGCCCGACATTTGGGGTTCCATGGCCCTAATATTGTAGTTTAAAAAAAAAACATAAATTGAAAATGAGCCTTGTTGTTTATCCTTAAATGTTTTGTTTGTTCTGACTTAATTAAAATGAAGTAGGCGGAAAATCAAGGTTTATCCCTGTACCTTTCCATGATATAGGTAAGCACATTTGAGAAAGAAAAGGTGAAATCCTTATTTCACAGATGTTATTATTCAATCAAGTATTGAGATATTTCATTTATTAATACTTTACAATATTTTGTGGAGCACAAAAGTAACGAGTTTGCTACGAGGAAAAGACGCCATCACAGTTGATTGTGGTTCAACTGACTAAGGTGGATGCTATTCAAATTCTGAACGTAGTGTAAGCCCGAGTTCGATCCAAATTAAAGATTCATCAAAATTAATAATAATAAAAAAACGATCAGGAGTGAAATCTTTATTACCAATTTGAACTAAATAATTTTGAGAGATATTGTGGAAGAATCGCATAAGAGATCTCTTTGGGAATCATCACCACTTAGAATTGCCATCAAAATGCGATGACTAGTTTCGGAAGGCAGCTCACGTATTTACATTAATCTATGTTTTATTTATTGCCATTTGATGTCCATGAATCCCGCCATTGAATAAGGTGATAACAAAACCACTGTTGTAGATCAGGTTGAATTTGCTCTGCTGCACCAAACATTCAAAGGTGTTAATCTGGAGCATATCAGAGTGGCTGAGAGACACGGTACAGATCAGTCACCGACACACTGACACACAGACACACACGGGACACTCCAAGGTGAACAGTGCATGTATCAAGGTCGGCATTAAAGATCCTCTTGAGTGCTGAGGCAACAAACAGCAGGGGGATAAACACATCTGGACCTGCTGTCGAAACAGCGTTTGCCTTTACCAGGCAGCATCCTTCCCTCGTGAACACATTGTTCAAGGTCCGGATAGGCGATCAGTAAAAAGTTGTCTTAGTCACAGCACAGTGCAATAATAAAACATTTCCTTAAACAAATATGATAGTTGACCAGTCTGTATCATTCCTAAGCAATCTTCCAGTTACAGAGGCGCAATCCCAGTCACTAACACATTTACAGTGTAGCCCTCCCCCCAAACACTCAAAGTCAGAATGCATTCCACCTGATTAATTTAATATTTAAAAATTTAAACCGCTAAACCCGCCATCAACAACTACAATAACAGTTGAAATCGTCACTCAAATAATTTGTTTTGTTATAAACATGAAACAAGATGCCCATTGATATATTATATATATAAACACACACATGTTTGTCATATGTTTAACCAGGGGTGTGTGCAACTTGGCCGCCTATGGCAATCCAACCTCACTTTGATAGCTCGCCTTGCTTGCTATCAGTCCACGGTGGAATTTGCTGTTAAATGAAAAAAAAAAAAACAGACTGTTTTGGGCAACAATTCACACTGGGTGGACGTGGGACCCGAACCCGTGCATGCCTTATTATGGGGTGGCAACGGTACCGCTGCACCACTACTGTTTTCAGCAGAGTGGATGTATATAATGTATGTTTTTTTATGTATGTATGTATGTATGTAATGAAGAGAAAACAATTATATATAGATGTATACTATATGACATACGTTTAGCGTTGCATGAAAACGTTGCATGAGGCGAAGAATGGATATTTCTTTATTATAGTGACAGAGGTGTCGTCACCCGTATTACTAAAGCTCTTCTTTGCAGCATTATGCATTCTAAAAGTTGGCATTTGTATGATGTATAATTTATAATTGTATTTTTTGCCACTAAGTATTATCGGGCACAATCATTTAAAATGTATTAACCATCCATACACATTCATTTCGCCTGGCAATTCTGTCGAGTTTTTGAACTCTGCTGATGCCATATGTACTTCAAATGGGAGCTCGATGAATAATGATTCGAAGCACTAAGCAGTGCACTGGCAATTGGAAGGTTGCCGGTTCGAATCCCGTAAATGCCAATAGGGACTCTGCTCTGTTGGGCCCTTGAGCAAGGCCCTTAACCTTGAGCGCATTGAGTAGTGAGAAAAGCACTATATACTGTAAATGCAAAGTATTATTATTATTACATGTGCACTGGAATCATCAAGCTTAGTTCGAAGCACTGAGCAGACATGCGCAATGGGATTGTATCATGACACGCAGTGCGAAGCACCGAGCAGACATGTGCACTGGGATTGCATCATGGCACGCGGTTTGAAGCACCGAGCAGACATCTGCATTGGGATTGCATCATGATGCGTGGTTCGAAGCCCCAAGCAGACATGCGCACTGGGATTGCATCATGATGCACGGTTCGAAGCCCCAAGCAGACATGCGCACTGAGATTGTATCATGACAAGTGGTTTGAAGCACCGAGCAGACATGTGCACTGGTTACTGAACCATCAAGGCGGTTGAAGCGGTGAGCAATTAAAAAAGGCTTTGTGAAGCCTCAACACACTCAAAGGCATTGACCTCTATATTTTTGAGAGTCTATCTGACACTTAACTCTCTAGTTATATTTTGTAATTCGTATTGACACTACACACTTCAGTTGATATAGTTAAGTGACAGCCTGAAATGACAATTCAGGTAGTTGCTGAGAATTCATTATTGTTATTGTGGACTGCTGTGATTTCCTTTGTCTGATACATAGTGTCAAAGATATAT